>NC_137865.1:43773501-44038501 GCF_963924005.1 Protomyctophum bolini
GGAAGATGAGAGGGGCACAGAGAATAGGAGATTCAAGTGACACAGCTCCTATGAGATTTGATCCAAGGCCAACAGCATAAATATGTATATATAGCTTCATCTCTGATTGCAAAGCCTCCTGTGTGGTTTTTCTCTGCACCTCGGAGATGCTTACTCCATGTGAAAAATAAACCACAAAACAAATGGGGCTTGGCTTTCTTCATCCACGCCCAGCCAGGCAATGCTGCTTATGTGATGGACAATAGAAATCAAACACTCTCCGATCCTGTCGATGTTTGTATTTGATTTGCAAAGTGAGTTGTTGCAAACCACGGTATGTAAATTCTGTTGCCAGGATAACTTGAACACCTGCA
Organism: Protomyctophum bolini; assembly: GCF_963924005.1. Taxonomy (NCBI): domain Eukaryota; kingdom Metazoa; phylum Chordata; class Actinopteri; order Myctophiformes; family Myctophidae; genus Protomyctophum; species Protomyctophum bolini. The sequence goes on from NC_137865.1 coordinate 43,773,855, forward strand.
GAGCATAATCCCCCGTGTTAACTCAGAGTGTAAAATGGACCCAAATAGATCCACATGGATCGATTTTTACAAGTCAAATTAACTTTACAGTGTGGAGGCTAAGGCTTTTGAAAGACATTTTGACTGGTGTAGTCAACAGTCACAGTCACCTGGCTGGAACAGTCACCTTGCGATGGAAAATAAATGGATGTGTAATTCGTCTTTGTCAGTTGGATGCTGTATCTGTAATAGCTGTTTAACCCTCAGCTCCCACCACACTGCACCAGAATCATAGGTTTCATTATGAGTATACAGGCCTGAAATCAGATCATCAATAAATCCAAAGAACCAAACCATGGTTCACATTGTTCACATTGCCCCAGCTCCACTTCCTTATATACACAGTAAAAAAAAATCCAATTGTAGTACATTACTGCACAATTGGAACCAAATGAACCCAGTGGCTCCTGGGGGTCTCCAGCTAAATGATTGATGGCCTGGTGTTCCATGGGTCTCCAGCTAAATTATTCATACTTACAGGTCCTTACAGGTCCATTTGTACACTAAATTAACACTCTGAATGTCACAGTGTACCCATGGTTATTGTACCGTGTTATTGTATTGTTATATAGGCACTTTAAATGGAGAAACCAGGCCTTATTGGTCAGATCAATGGTGTTCCTTCCAATTCTCAGCACCAAACAATGGATCATGAATGACTCAATTAGTCACTCACTATCTGTGGTTCTGTAGCAGTGGTTCCCAAACCTAAGTTGTGACCCAAAAGATACATTTGATGTCTTCCCAGGACCCAAACTATGGAAAATAGCAGATCTACAAGCTCACAACGGGATATTTTCACTATAAACTTCTTCGATTTCATGAAATTACTGAGGGGGGAAAAAAAACATAGTTTTGTTTGTAGTTGTGTTTTGAAACACTTTAATAATTCCATACCCTGTCTGTCGAAACGTTGGTACTCTAACGTATATTTGTATTGTGACAACGAGCTGCGCGACCTTTCTTCTCTGTCCGAAGTAGTAATAATTAAAAACTAAATGTATGGGAAACAAAAAAAATAAAGGCACCCTACGTGAAAAATGGTCCACGACACAACCTTGAGTCCCGTCCCATGCAGAGTTTGGCTCATTAAGCTCATTAAGTGTTACATATGCGTGGCATCCCAGTGCACTCATTGATGGTAATGTATTATATATATCATCCTTCTAATGGGGTCACCTCTATAGTGTATAATAAAGGATATGCCATCATATTCAACAAATACCAAATGGAGAGAAACTCTGGAATTTATACATCGAGGGGGAGAAAAAGAGAGGGGAGGGGGGAGCTGAGAGGGAGAGAGGGAGAGAGAGAGAGAGAGAGAGAGAGAGAGAGAGAGAGAGAGAGAGAGAGAGAGAGAGAGAGAGAGAGAGAGAGAGAGAGAGAGAGAGAGAGAGAGAGAGAGAGAGAGAGAGAGAGAGAGAGAGAGAGAGAGAAAATAGGGGAGATTACTTGAATAAATCAGGTACATCTTGCCTGTTAATTAATTAGGTAACTATTGAGATTGCACAAATTGACTGCCAGGGTTACATTAGCCTATTATGTACTAAACTCTGTGGCACTTTATATTGAGCCATTGCAAAAAATGTCAAATATATAAACCTCCATATTTTCTATTAGGCTACACTATATATCTTGTACATGTGTCAGGCTGTCAGCCCCAATGGACTATATATTGGATAATTATTTTCAGACTCCAGTTAACCTGTTCGCCTGCATGGGAATTGATTTGTGTCGGACACTATATCCAGAATCCCCATGGCAGCTGGAGTGTATTAAATATATTTAGAAGATATCAATGCATGGCATATTGGCTATAGCAGTGGTTCCCAAAGTGGGGTCCGGGGACACCCACGGGTCCTTGAGGGAGTTCCACGGGGTCCCCAGCTAAATGATACGTTGGAAATTGGAACCAAAAGGACCCTTATGGGTTCTGTAAATTAACATTGATTTGACAAAATTGGGGGTTCCAGAGATAGAAATGCCATTAAATGGGGGGTCCGTAGACTAATGCATGTCAAACTGGGGGTCCTTGAAATTAAAAGGGTTGAGAATCACTAAACATCTTCTCTTATGGGGGTCCATGCGTTAGGCTGCGTATATTTTCAAATGGGGGTCCGCGGGATAATACGTGGCAATTTGGGGGTCCTTGGCATGAAAACGTTTAAGTGTTATTATAGAGGCTACAAGCTATGCAGTTGTTCGGGGCAGCAAGTTTGTCATCGGAGACTGACTGGAGTCTTATTATGGCTGCGCTGCATCTCCCCGAAAGCGCACAATGCGTAATGGGTATGCGCAGTGAAACGGAACCTTCTAGAAGAAAAGAGAAAGACTTGCAAGTTGCGTGCACTTTATGGCCTGACATTATTTGGAACAATTTCGTGTAGCTGCTGCATGAGCTGAGCTGAAGGCAGCGTGGGGTGTTGTTGGTGGAAATGCAAGAAACTCTATACTATAGCATCAATCGGCAATAAGTGTCTGCATCATTTCAATCTTTGAAGCAGTTATGCATCTACCTAAAAGTAGAAAAAATTGCCTATTGTCGAAATTTCTGCATTTTATCGAGCAGGCATGCTAGATTATAAATTGAATTAATTTACAGGTTACTATAGTTAATTTAAATCAACTTGTTACAGTTATAGATTGTCACTGGTTTTCTTATTGATATAGGCAGTGGAGAGTGGACCACCTGCTATCAATCAAATGAATTGCAGCAGAACGATTAGTCCATCATTCACAGCATTTCCCACCACAGTATGAATAAAGCATGAGGCTAAATAACTGATCTACAAGCTCACAGTGCGCCGTGAACTTGTAAGAAAAAGAAAAATAATATAGAAAGAGAGAAACGGATCACAGCAACCTGAAGCCAAACTTAATTGTCCCTTACCGTCTGCGTCGAAATGTTTCCAGATGTCCAGGAACTGGGACGCGGTGACCTCGGCCAGGTGAAGGTGAGGAGGCTGAGGTTGCTGAGGTTTGTTTGCCATCTTCGCAACAAAAAAAATAGTTGTATATTGTTATTATTTTAGTCCTGCTGCTGCCTGGTATGCTGCTCCAAAAATCCCGCACTATAACTTTTCTCCGTTCAAACGACACACACAACGCTCTCTCTCACACACACTCTATCTCTCTCGCTCGCTCTCTCTCTCTCTGTGCCCCCCGTGCGCGCTGCACGCCGCTTTTTAACCCCCCGTCCGGGACCTGCAGTTCCCCGGTGCGCGCGCGGGAGGCGCAGTGTCACCGTGCGTCGACGAGAGGAGGAGAGCTCTCTCTCTCTCTCTCTCTCTCTCTCTCTCTCGACGTGTGTGTGTGTGTGTGTGTGTGTGTGTGTGTGTGTGACTTTGACAGAGTGGGTTGTCACTCATATTGTACATCCATCAGCTGTCGCCTGTATCGGTTCATTACAGTCTATACACAGTCTACTGCATATTGTACAACTGTGTGTGTGTGTGTGTGTGTGTGTGTGTGTGTGTGTGTGTGTGTGTGTGTGTGCGCGTGCGCGCTGTAGTAGGTAGTGGTAAAGTAAACTGATTACATTTACTTAAGTAGGCTATTACAACATCCATGTGTATGTGTGTGTGCGTGCGTGCGTGTGTGAGTCTGTCTGTTGGGGTTACTACAACATCTGTGTACAACTGTGTGTGTGCATGCGTGCGTGAGTCTGTCTGTTGGGGCTACTACAGTGTTTGTGTGTGTGAGTGCGTGTGTGTGCGTGTGTGTCTGCTGCAGTATATCCTATACCAAACATCTGTGTGCGTCAAAGCGTGCACAGCTCTCCAAGCTCTCCTGCCAGTGAGATGGGATGGGCTACATGGATTTAATTAGAACTCACACGCTAATCACTTTATTCCCACACAGCCGAGAGCTAGCAGTGATTAACCTACATAATAATGTAAATCATGAAGAAAAATCTATTTTTCTTTCATTAATAGGCAGTCCACTATGTGCAGGGATGGGCACCAAGCACAGGATCTAATATGTTGTTTATTTGATCTAGACAGAATATATAGGCTATTCATTGAAGCTTTATTTGATAGGGACAGAATATTTATTTATTTATGGTTTATTTGATAGGAACAGAATGTGTATTTATGGTCTCAGGAGGCCTATCTGATAGGAACAGAATGTATATTTATGGTTTCTGGAGGCCTATCTAATAGGGATAGGATAAAGTGCATAAACTGGTTGAGAACAATCCAACACCCATCCCTAGAATGGCTTTATTAATTAAAAACAAAACAGTGCGGTTAAAAATCATGGCAAACCTAAATACAATATATGGTCGAAGACTCGAATACATTAAATCACAAGATAAAAAGAAAGTAACAACTAAAAAGCAAGCGAACATTTGCTATACGTCAAAGCAGGCGCAGTGTATGGGAAGTGTGCCCATGGCAATCCTTTTAAAGCTCACTAGGGGAATCACAGCAGCCAGTTTGAGTCTGTAGGTCATTCCAAGACCAGGGTACGAAATAACTTAAGCAAGGCTTTTCTTTCCAGACTCAGATTTTGCTGGGGGCACGGCATAGCAGCGTAAACAAGCATTTGATCTGAGGTTGAGAGAGTTTTGGACAAGTTCAAATTTAGAACCAATGTAACGTGGGAGGTTACCAAGAATGGCTTTATAAGTGAGAATAGGATATAACCTACCATATCTCCATACTGTATGTTTTTGTCAAGTCAATAATAGTGGGGATATCCCAAACCACAACCTGAAGAGACAAGTCATATTTCAGCAGGGATGTTTCACACATATACGTTCTTTGGGTGTATAATGTATATTCATGGAGGTCCGACTATAAGACATGCAATGTGTGAACGTGCACATGTGTATGTATTTGAGATAACGTATGGCAGGGAGGGCTGGCTGTTTGAGTGTGTATGACACTGTGGGACAGTGCATGTGTGTATTTGAGATGAAGTGTGGCTGTGTGAGTGTGTACTGTACTGTGTGTGTGGGACAGTACGTGTGTGTATTTGAGATGAGTGTGTATGACAGTGCATGGCATGGGACAGTGAGTGCATGTGAGAGTGTTAACTCAGCAGCAGAGCTGTCTTGGTTCATTTCCTCAGTGTCTTCTTTTCACTCCATAACGGTCGATAGCGGGCCCTGCCCTGTGCTCGCTTGGCACACACAGCCGTAGATGGATCATCATTACATTACAGGCGAGGGCTGCCGCCTGCCTTTGGGGACTGCAGAGTCACACTATACCCAGTACGCATGCGCGGGAATGTATACAGTTCACTGTACAGTACAGGGGCGGGCGCACGCACGCACCCGCACGCACCCGCACACGCACGCACCCACGCACGCACCCGCGCACACACTGTGTGTGATCCGATACAGACTTGACCTCCAAGACCTGCAGGAAGGCCTCTGCAGTGGTGGAAAGCAACTAATTACATTTACTGTGCTGTACTGTAGTAACATTTTGAGTTATTCCAATTTCCAACACTTTTACTTCTACTCCACTATACATCTCAGAGGCAAATATCGTACTTTTACTCCACTACATTTATTTGAGAACTTTAGTTACTATAGATTTTGTCCTATGTTTTGTAATAATAATCAATAGATTTCGGCCATTTGAAAATAGCCGATCTTGCAGGCTCACAATGTGTCGCGATGCGACGCATTGTGTAGATCTTGTATAGACCTATACTATATAGCTTATAGATCTACTATTTTCAAAAATAGTTTTTTACATTTGAAAACGTAAAATGGGACATTCTGCAAATGCACATTTTATAATTCCAGACTATCTTTCCTGCACCACTGGTACAGTAATTGCACATTGCAGTCTTGCCTATATATCTCCGTCCTCTGCTTTCTCTCTCTTAACATGCACAATCTGTCCTCATCTCAATGCCTCTCCATCTCTACGGTATCTCCTTCTCCCTAATTGTTTCTTGTTCTTATCTCCCTGTGTTGTCCTTCTCTCCTTTCCTTCATTCAAAGCGGAAGGTGCAGCATTTGCATCCTTCAGGAATATGTTGCTAGTGTTTTGCAGTGAGGCTGAATTGTATTTGTGTGTGCATGCAATCATGCCAGCTGCATGTGTGTGTGACTGTGTGTGTGTGTGTGTGTGTGTGCATGGGGCATGTGCACACGCATGTGCATGTGTATATGTCAACATCTGTCTCACGTCCAGCGCACATATTGTACGTGTGTGCATAGTGCATACAATCATGCCAGCTGCATGTGTGTATGTGTGTGACTGTGTGTGTGTGCATGGGGCATGTGCACACGCATGTGTATATATGTGCACATGTCAACATCTGTCTCAGGTCCAGCACACACATATTGTATGTGTGTGTGTGTGTGTGTCTGTGTACGTGTACAATATGGTAATGTAATACAGTAATAAATACAATCCTGCAGCCCTATGGGTGCTGCTGTTTCTGTTGCCGGGATGCCTGGATCACCATGTTAATATTTCATATGTGCTCACCCACGTCAACATGCTGTATATGAATTATGTAATAGATAGGACCATAGAGCATGGGAATAGCCATTTCCATTCACATCAACGTCGCAGCATCTCTTTCGGTTTGAGATATATATAGTTTGTGTGCGTGTGTATGTGTGCGTGTGTGTGCGTGTGTGCCCTCTCCTGTGTATTTTACACATTCTTTCCTGATCAGTATTATTGAGTGGCACTCCATCTCTCCTTGAATCAAAGCTTAACCCATATTAATCCATATTGATTGCCTGTGAGTGTGCACTTCCGTGTGCCTCACACACGCACGCGCTCACACACACACACACACACACACACACACACACACACACACACACACACACACACACACACACACACACACACACACACACACACGTACACAGATACACACATACACATTTGCTTTAACACTTTTATTAAATTATATTCCGAAGCTATATTATAGATATAGATGATGAAACAAAATTATGAAAATACATTTTGTTTCAAGACAACAGAGATAGTTAGTGTATAGATGAAGTGTAGTAGGTTCCAACCTGAGACCTTAAAAGGGAAATCATATACTTCATATACTTAACCCATTCTGAACGGGAACCCATTTTTGTGTTAGCATCATGTTATGCTTTAGCCATTGAAAAATAGCAGATCTACAAGCTCATAGCGCGCCACCGAGTGGCGCGCTACGAGCTTGTAGGTCTGCTATTTTTGAAAAATCGAAGAACGACTGACATTTTTAGAATCTGATCTCAGGTCAGAATGGGTTGATCAGACCAGTGTGTGTCCAGTGGAAACCTCGTATGAATCTGATCTCAGGTCAGAATGGGTTAATTGCTGTACGTCAATGTCTTGCCACGTTGGTGGTGCTATGTATTACCTAAAAGGATAACACTCAAGGGCTAGGCGGAGGTTGGGACACTGTGACGTACGCAACACAGTTGCAGCTACAGTAATACCATTTGGTCAGATAACTCGGATGGATTGTAAACATTTTATCCATAGTGAATATTATATTAGTTTTGTGTTCAGGCTCTGCTATACATTTCTCCCTGCATGCTTGAGCAGGGAGAAAGACAACCACGAGCAAGGAATATAATACGTATAAGGGATAATGTCTGGCTAGCTGCATGGTCATTGTTGGGAGATAATTCACCGACAAGGTGAATAACCACCGACACGAAGCAGAGGTGGTTAATCAGAAAGAAACAAACAAAATGCATACAATGTTCAGAGGCACTGGCGGCAAGCGGAAGTACAACGATTGAGGTGAGCTTAACAGAACGGCAATTTGGTCAGCTGCTTGACGTGTCATGTCACATACGTTGGCCACATTGGGTGCATGTATTTTGCCTGACAACTTTGTTTGCCAAGTTGTTTCAGCAGCAGCACGGAAGTGGATAAGGGCTCCCCTTTAGTGACCAAAATGAAGGAAAAGCCTGTCACTTTGTAGCTACATGACACAAGAACAAAGATACGCCCAGAACCTTAAACACCGCCTACAGCAGCACCAAGTTGATGGCTGTTACTTTGAACAGCATACAGCCGTGATGTTCTGAAGAGATGAGAGTACTTTTCTTGGTTTAGAATTAGAATACATAGCTTCACAATCAATCTTGGGGCTGAAAACTCATTCTGTGGATCCACATAATGAGTCTCACAGCTCAAGATTTTACATCCAGATGACATTGCCGGGTCTGAGTCTCATTCCCTTCATTCCCCGGTGGTATTCTCCCATATAAGACTTGCATTAGCACCTTAATCGAAAGCCCAGAGGAAAGTGCCTCAGAGACGCAGCGCTGATCTAGGATCACTCCGGCCTCTTAGGTTCTAATAAATGAGATGGTTAAGGGAACCTGGCAGGTGGTCCGAGATCAGCTCTGTGGAAGATTGAAAAGAAAAAATGCAGGCCCTGAAGTATTATAGTCCTGCTTTAACATTACAGTTACATGGTCCTCTTAAATGACTTGTGTTCAACACATCCCCTATACACAACACGGCTATGTCTAGTGATAGTTATGTTATGTTGTGCAAATTATAATTGTATTTTATTTATTCATTAGATTTGGTGGCCATGGACCCGGTTCCCGGTGGAAGAAAGCCATATTATGGAGAATCCAGTCCAACCCGATGACGATTATTCATTAGATTTATTTAAAATAGTTTTCCACCAGATACTGTATAATACATTTGGCGGGTGTCTTAGAGACTAAAGCAAAAACACTAACATCCGTTAGAACTGGCATCAATCCACAGTCAGCACACGTGAATTTGATACACCAATGTGATACATTTTATATACATAAATATATTAGATTGTCAAAATGAGTGTTTGTTCCATTGAAAAAATAGATTACTCTCATTTTAAGATGGAGGAATTCAATATACTCTGCAAATACCCAGTCACATTTGTAGATACAAATACGTGTTCATTTGAAATTATGAATCGATAATAAATAAAATAAAAAAATAAGACAAACAGATTAAAACTTAATCACAACATGTTACTCTCTGCCTTTGCTATGAATTATGATTAGGCATTATTTATAGGCGTACTGCACCACAGTGTTATTCATAGAGAGACTCCATTACAAGTTCCACGTCTTGAACCTGGACTCATTTTGATAAAAAACAGACAGGAGACTGCAACTTATGGCTATGGTGCGCTATCATTCACATGGTATACATTTGTCTCATGAAAGGCAAAGGAAAAACCTGTTAAAATAACAGATGTTATAGACTTATAGTGCTCTATAAACCACTTGTTCCCAAAATCTTTTAGCCCGCGACCCAAAAGATAAATCTGATGTCTCCCCAGCCAGGACCCAAACTAGTGAGAAATAGCCGATCTATACAAACTCACAATGCGTTGCTTTGCGCCGCGTTGTGAGCTTGTTGATCGTCTATTTTTACTACTTTTCTTCTAATTTATGGAATTTATTAAAACAAATGATTGAATTCTGGTTTAATTCATGAACAGTTTTGCTTTTTTTGGGAATGTCTTTTGAAAATGTTTTGAAATAATAGCCTAATTAAAACCAAATGTAGGAAACAAAAACATAAGGGGACCCATAAAGATGTGTCTGCGGCCCACTAATGGGTCCCGGCCCAGTGTTTGGGAACCAGTCCTATAACACACTAAGGTCAAGTTCAGAGTTGCGTGTAATTAGCTGCTGTCCAGACATATTAGTTCCTAAGATAAGAGTACAGTGCTGTGCTTCATTGTGGACCACAATGATGACTAATCATCCTGTCTAACCTACTGTAATAGAGTTAGTAATTAAGATAGTCAATTCAACAAGTCTCGTTGAATTTCTGTGAACAAGATCAGCGATGTTGTTGATGCAATGTACAGTACTTCATACTTTCAGTGTTGTAGTAATCGGGTTCTAGACTCGTCTCGAGTCCTGTCTCGAGTCCACATTTTCTGTCTTGTCTCGGTCGGAAATTTGACTTGGACTTGACTCGGTCTCGGACCAAGGGACTCGTGAGTCACGAGTCATGATGCAATGAATTTTTTTTACGAGGAGCTCTTTCACATTAACATTATAAGAGCTGTCTGGCGCATAGATAGCGGAGTGCAGTTGGCGCGTTTTCTGTACTGTAAAAAAAAACGCCTCTCGTCGGTCTTGGTCTCGCGTCGGACGCGACCCCCTCCCACACTCGGTCTAGAGTCGGACTCGCCCCCCTTCGGACTTGGTCTTGACTCGACTACATCATGATGATATCAGCCGTGTGATAAACCCAGGCATTCATCCAGAATTCCAGTGTCCAGTATATCTAATATATGATATCCGGATGTTTAGCTGACATGGATATACTATTTGGACAAACAGTTACTGCCAGCAGAGACATATTTACACTCGCTGTCAAACAAGAGGAATTATACGTACAAATCTATACTGTAACAATACTGTTTTCCTCGTTATCTATGGAAGTATGATAAATGGGTCTTGTTAAATAAGTGAATAGTGTTAACCAGTTATTAATCAGCACTCAGCAGACCACATTGCTTAAGACTAAAATAGTGTTTCATAGTTAGTTACAACACATCTTGGAGACAATTATCCAGTCATTTTCCTTCCCTTAACCTATGCTTCTCAAAGTGGGTTCCCCGGGGATACTTGGAGAGGTCCGGGCGGTCCCCATGCAGTTAAATGATACACGATACTTAAGAACCAAATGGATCTATAACTCAAGTGTACAAATTGTACACCCTCAGAGTTACAGGGGCCCGTGGCCGATAATGGCCCAACTTGAAATTAAAAAAGTTTGAGAATCACTGTTCTATTAACCCATTCTGACCTGAGATCAGATTCTAAAAATGTCTCCTACATCCTGACAGTTTTCATTCTGACCTGAGATCAGATTTTAAAAAAAGTCTTCTATGTCAGTCGCAGATTCGATTTTTCAAAAATAGCAGACCTACAAGCTCGTAGCGCGCCACTCGGTGGCGCGCTATGAGCTTGTAGATCTGCTATTTTTCAATAGCTAAAGCATAACATGCTGCTTACACCAAAATGGGTTCCCGTTCAGAATGGGTTAAATTAATAACGGCTCATAGTGTCCCTAGTAAGTCAACCAGAGAGTGCACAGATGGTCTGTGGTCCTCACGACAGACCAATCAGACTATTCTCACACGTCTCCTGATCTCCTCTCTGTGCCCTTGGTTTCCTGTCGCTCTACATCTTTCCTATCTACGAAATCAAGCATAAAAGTGGCAAATAATAAAAACATATTTCTATTTCCAAATTAGAGGATAAACCCCTTATTAAGACGCATCATCTCATTTTCAACAACTCAACTTAAAACAATATAACACTTAAAAAAAAAAGGAGGAAACAGTTCTCCTGCTTAAAAACAAAACTTTAGATGTTGAAAGACAGACATCTATCTTTACTTGTTCAGCTCGACAAAGCACTAATTGAGTTCTCAAGTGCCAGTGACTTTAACAGATCTGTAAATCTCATCTATCTAATCTAACAGCTCATTGGATTTACCCCCCTATCCTAGTTTTATTTATATGCATTCAGATCAGGGCTATGAAATGGCTAACAAGCCTCTGGAGGTCCTGAGCTCGGAGGCGAGTTGTTTCCAGTACCTCTTCGTGGTTGGCTTTCTCCTCGCTGGTGTAGTCTGTCACCACCATGTTGGTGATCAGGGACAGGCCCAGTACGCGCAGGCCACAGTGGCGCGCTACCAGCACCTCTGGGACCGTGCTCATACCTGGAGGGAGGGAAGGAGGACATGTACTTTTACTCTACCAGCACCTCTGGGACCGTGCTCATACCTGGAGAGAGATGGAGGACATGTACTTTTTTACACTGACTATACGCACGCACGCACCCACACACCAGTGTGGTTTTCGTCGACTAAAACTAAGACAATCTTTTTCCGTCGACTACCTTTTTTCACTGACGAAAACTAAATGGAAACTAAATAAAAACTAAGCTATGATGACTAAAACTGAGACTAAATATACTGACAATTTCGTCAACAAATAAAAACTAGACTAAAATGTTAGGAAGGGACTAGTGGACAAGAGATCCAGTACAAGTCATTTTACAATTTTGGTTGCTTTCTGAAAATATTTTCAGCAAGTGTAAAAAAAAAGTGTCATTTCGATGGCATCAAGGCCCGCCAAAATACATTTTAGTCGACTAAATTAACTGTAGATTTAGTCGACTAAAATCTTATGACATTAAAGTCGACTAAAACTAGACTAACACTAAATCATTCCAGGTGACTAAAATGTGACTAAAACTATATGAAAACTATTCAAAAGACTATGACTAAAACTAAAATCAGTTTGCCTTTGAGAGTTTGCCTTGAGAGAAAAGGGAAAGCTTTGTTGCTGCCCATTGATTGAAATAATGTTTGACAAATTAACTCGGATGACTTCTCTTGAAATGGTTTGGTTGAAGACTACTGTAGCACATTTTGGGTGAAAATAATGTCTTTATCTTTATGCCGTTGGTAATAATGCACCAAGATATTAATCTCTGAAAGCTTATGAATTTTTCAGTGTTCCATTTGGCTGCACCATTATGCTTAGTCACTCAAAGCAGAATCTGTATCTCTAAGATGTTAGCTCAGCAGCTGTGAATGTCAAAGAAGGTTGAATTTCTACAATTATTCTGTGTAAAAAGAAAACCCTTATTGTCGTACAATAGCGTGGTGCGTTGCGAACAGTGTGGCGCCGTGTTGCTAAACTGAATAATGTGGTTCTTATTGCGTTGCGGAGAAGCTGACCTTCCCGTGTCAATATCCCTTTAAGTGAGTGTACGCAACAGCCATACTAACCCACAGCGTCTGCCCCCAGAAGCTGCAGTGCTTTGCATTCTGCGATGGTCTCGAAACACGGTCCTCCCAGCATGCAGTACACCCCCTGTTGGAGGAAGGACCCACAGCCCTGCTCCTCGGCTGCCCGTCTGGCCAGGGCACTCAGCTCACGGTCGTACGCGTCCGACATGGCTGGGAACCGCGTTCCAAACCTGCATGGAAACACCAGATTTCCTTACAGTTTTCTGAAAAAGCTATGCTTCTATGTCAAAAATAGCAGACCTACAAGCTTGTAGATCTGCTATTTTTCAATAGCTAAAGCATGACATAATGCTAACACCAAAAAGGGTTCCCTCCCAAAATGGGTTAAAATACAAATATAGGGCTGTCACAATTACCAATTTAAGTTGACGATTAATTGTAGCTATAACTAAATTATTTAAGTGGTTTAATCATGTTTGTGGCATGAAACATTGGAACATAATACAGAATACATACATTTGTGTGAGTTAGGGGTCTCAAAAAATCGTTATGAACGATTCAAAATCGATTCATAATTTCCAAACATCGTTTTCACTACATGGTGTTTGTGATATGAAATGTAAGCTTACCCTAATCACAGTAAACATCATGTCTTCAGTCATTTTCAAGTTACTGTAGTATAGTAACTTCAGTTGGTTGGAGTAGATTGTGATGAAATCCTATATATGTATTGAATCGAGAATCATTTTGAATAGAGAATAATTTTGAATCTGGAAAAATCGGAATCGAATCGAATCGTGGGACACCCGTGGGTGGGTGGGTGGGTGTGTGTGTGTGTGTGTGTGTGTGTGCGTGCGCGCCCCACCTCTCGTCATTGTGCCCACGCAGTGGGGTCTGCCCACTGAAGCCTGGCATGTTGATGTGGTCTTTGATTAGCATGATGTCGCCCACTTTGAAGCTGCCGTTGAGGCCGCCTGACGCATTCGTCACGATGAGAGTTTCCACGCCCAGCAGAAAGAACACGCGCACTGGGTACGCCACCTGTAGAAGAGGGACATTTAGATACTGTACATTATATAAACTCTGAGTTTTCTGTAGTCTCGCGTTGCTGGACTGTTGCTTCCATCATACAGTCCCGGAGAACGGAAGCTCTATCATGAGTAAGCAATAAAGCGGAAGTGAAGCCTCCTCCCCATTTCCGTTTCGTCTTTACAGTGGCACAAATGTATCCTAATATAAATATAAATCATCTAAGCATACAGGTATATAGCTTGCTGCTTAGCAGAAATGGAAATAAATACATATTTTAAAATAACGTAATAAATGCGGGCTTCCTTATACTCTCAGGAGGTGTAGTTCCAGACTCTATATACTAGCATTTGGAGATTGTGGAATAGTTGTCTGGCTACGTGAGACTAATTTATCTGTGACATGCAAGCAAGTTATGGGTGTAATAACGATACATTTTAACTGTAGAACACTAAACCAGAGGGATTTTCACCCGGATAATTATATTTTTGTATATTGCTGATGTCGGGTCTTTCAGTATACTATACCTTCATGATGCTCAGTGACATCCTAGAAGGTAGGTATAGTTTGTTTCCCTGCCCACATCCACAGCGATAGGAAAAATCATGACATGCAAAAAATCATGACACGCAAAAAGGGAGGGTGAGAGAGCTTGAGAGAGCACCACAAACCATCTTCTTTTAAGTCTGACCCTATACCTACTGGACTTTCTGCTTCATTTGGCAAAGTGTGGTACAGACAGACAGACAGACAGACAGACAGACAGACAGACAGACAGACAGACAGACAGACAGACATGTGACAAATCCAAGTAGAACACACTAGTGTCCGATGTCCACTTGTCCAGAGTTCATTTAAGTGCAGTGTCATGTAAGTTAACCATTGTGATGTTCAATTTAATGTAATAAAATTGAGTCAGAGGCATTTAAAATATCATCATTTAGGCAGTGCCGTTTCTACGGGGGGGCACTAGGGGGCACTGCCCCCCCAGATAGACTTTGTGCCCCCCCAGTCCAGAACCCTACCCCACCATTATTTTTAATGTTTTACAGGTTTAAAATATATATAATGTGTTATTTTCATGTTCTTTGTGTTTATAATAAATTTACATTTTCTAATTAATTCATAGTAATAAAAATGCAATAATAACAAGTACACTGGCACCTATAGTCGGTGCACCTAGTCGGATTCGTTTTGATGCAGCGCACCAAAAGCTACGTCATTACCTGTGTGACTTCAGTCCATGCTTCAGTCACAGTGAAAACAAACCCAAACCGGTAAAATTGAATCATGGATATTAGGAACTGGCTCAAAGCCAAAACACCAAACTCTATAAACCCACCAGCACCTTCAGAAAGGCAGACTGATGACGATACTGAAACCAACACCATGTCGCCTGTTGTTGTTAATATTGCGGGCCATTGCGGGGAGTCGAGCACCGAGCACTACTAAATGCACAACGAAATTCGGTCGTCGGATGGGGTTCGCGAGTGTCGGATAGCATTATTCCAGTGAGGCAGAGGGCTGCTGTCGCAACTTCCACAGCAGCAGCTCAACTTTCGGACCTCCACCACCACCGCATGCTTCTCCACCAGAGGTTCTTGGTTCTGGCACACCGTCACTGAATCAGGTAAAACGGGACAAATACCCAAGTAGCCTTCGGGCGCGTTCGGAAATAGCGCACTGAGCCCACTGTGCAATGCAAACTAATAGGAGAGTGTGCTCCGGTGTGGTATTTCCGAACGCGCCCTTCATAATGGCAAACGTGCAATCTGCAGACGCGCAGATCCCCCCCCCCCTTTACCTCCCGACATAAATACACTATATAGACTTGTTGTTTTTGGTTGGTGCATAAACTTTTACTCATATTCCCCTACCGTGGAGATGGCCACATATAAAAGACACTATAAGCCTAAATGCTCAACTATTTGTTGGTGATTAATGGTTGGTGCATAGGCTATAGTCTTTTTTTCTACTTTCCTCCCGCCGTGGAGATGCTCATTGTGTTCATTGTGTTGTTGGTGCGATGCGATCGTGTTTCCACATGACAGTATATAGGCTATGTTTGTTTGTTTGTTCTGTTGGCTACAATAATTAGGCTATATTATTTGTTTTGGTGTATAATTGGAACCTATACTTGTAGCCCTTCTCCAAGCCTTTTGTGTTGTTTTATTGTATAGGCCAATGTGAGAGCTTAATTGCTATATATGGATGTGAACTTGAAAAATCAAGTGCCCCCCTTGGAAATATGAATGCCCCCCTGCTGATTATTCCCTGGATACGGCACTGCATTTAGGGCCTCAGCTAATCCTCTAGAATCTAGATAGAGGATTGCGATACCTCTCTGGCGTATTATGAGGCTGTACTTTGTTTTCATGATTATTGTGCCCTTACAGTGTCTGTATAGGTCTTTATAGTCAACTGGGCCAAAGGCCACAGTTGTGAAGTAACACACATGCACTGGCTTGTTTTCTTACTGATGATTGACTATCCCTGTGCCTCACCAGGTGATCATTCAACCACGTATAGCTAGCTACTGTATACAGTACGGTAAAGGTCCCCGCCAGCATGCATTGATCATTCATGTGTGCCAAAGCATGACACAAACGGCATTCACTTTTCTTCCAGATTGCTCAGACAAAAACCAACAACAGATAAAACCACAACATATGGGCTATGAGACTGCAACTAGATCCCATAGCTCAAAAGGCAAAAGCCACAACATGGGGTATGAGACTGCAACTACAGATCCCATAGCCAAGTCTCCCATTTATCTGGCTTGCCACAATGCTAATGTAAAAATGCAGCTTTGTCATTCCCTGCCTATTTCAACGCTAAATGCCTGTAAATGAGTCCGTTTGATGAGGGCTAGGTCACGGTGCACAGTTATTTTCTTCAAAGGTTTCCAAAAAATAAGGTTCAAAATAATTTCTCAGGAAAAATACTTCTTTCACAAAAACTAAATATAACTTCCAAAAAAAATGAAAATAACAAACTTACATGATATGCTTAAATTCAAGCACCCAGTCTGGACATTACAAGTCCTAACACTGTACTAGGGCAGAGCTTCCCGCATGGTGCCCCTTTCCCCAATGATCCCCATGTCTCACACTTCTTCTTGATCCTGTAGGTTCACACTCTATATCTATAACATACGACGAATCAGACCGTTCCTCACCCAGGAATCAGCCCAGCTCCTAATCCAGACAACAGTCTTGTCAAAACTCGACTATTGTAACTCCCTCCTTACTGGCCTACCAGCATGTGCACTTAAGCCTCTCCAGCTGATCCAAAATGCCGCAGCTCGCTTGGTCTTCAACCAGCCAAAATTCTCACATGTCTCCCCCCTGCTCCGCTCCCTCCACTGGCTCCCGGTCGCTGCCCGCACAGAATACAAAACTCTGATGCTGGCATTCAAAGCAACCAAAGGTATGGCTCCCCCATATCTTGCAAGTATGATCGAACCCTACAAACCCTCCCGCTCACTCAGATCAGCCAACGCAGGGAAGCTGGAAGTACCCTCACTAAAAACGCCGGGACAACGCTCCACACGTCCCAAACTCTTCTCCCTTCTGGCTCCAAAACTGTGGAATGCACTTCCCATTGCAGTCAGAACTGCAGCATCACTCCCAATCTTCCGCCGTAGTTTGAAAACCCACCTTTTCAGACTCCATCATGGCCCATAGCACTTACCCCACCCCCTTAGATAGCAATTCTGTAGATTTAGATAGCATTTGATACAGACTTATAGCATGTTATAATATAATATACAGCATAAGTGCATTGTATGTAGTCATAGCACGTCATAGTACATAATGTATATCATAGTAGTATAGATGTATAGCTTATATGTATAGTTTCATTATAGATATTCCACTGTTACTTTCTTAGCTTACGCATGTTTCATGATAAATGTTTTTATGTGATGTATTCCCCATGCTTTTTGTTCTTGCTTAATGTAAGTCGCTCTGGATTAAGAGCGTCTGCTAAATGCCTAAATTGTAAATTGTAAATTGTTCTTCTTGTGGGGTTTATTTGGCGGTTGGCAACCTTAACGGTGCATTACCGCCACCTGCTGGTGTCTGTATGTCTCACACTGGACTGACTAACTCCATTCAAACCCAGGCCTCTGACTAGTGGCCCAAACCATCTGTCTAGAGACAGGTTTCCCCAAAGTATTCACTTGCACAACTAGTGAACATGTAACACAGAAAACATTTCCAAACCTTTACAGTATACTTGTCAATCCTAAAGTAATTAACAAACCAGGTTTTAAACAACCCGTCTCGTTGCAATCATACTAAATAGTATGTATTGCCAGACACATGCACCCCTGCAACATGGTGAAACCCAATTTGAATCCTCCACCTATAAAAGGAGCAGTGGATTCAGTGGTGACTCTTTTGTGTAACTTTGACCAGGAAATGAAGATGGTGTGAGAAGGGTGTGTTTGACAATATAGTAATGATAACTTAAAACTGTTTTACTTTGAAAGGAATAAAAGTATGTTTGACCAACCAATTGTCTGTCCAAATTATGAAATGAAATTAATGAATATATGCATATAAAACTGTAGAACAAGTCAAGATCAACTGATTGCTAACTTTAGCCGGCATAGTTAGCAAACAGTGTTTGATAATGACCATTGACTGACATGTATGAAATAAGGTTATGATAAACAGAAAATGAACAATACAATTAAATATGTGTGGCTCAAGAGGAAATGTCTTTATCACAATGCCCATACTTGTATGTAATTTCAGATTGCCAAACCATTGAGGCATCTGATCAACATATCTGCCTGGGTGACAGCAGACTGCTGGGTGAGCGCTGGCGCTTTGGCATGGGGGGTAAGATCTTAATTTTCGGGCCTGTTAAGAACTGTTTTCGCCGGCTGCTGGGCACGGCTGCACTAATAACTTTGGGGCGGGCCCGTCTAGAGTTTAAATGGACAGGTATCAGTCAAAAGGGAGACACTGAAGAGGAACTGACTTGATGATGAACAGTCATAGTCTCTGGAATGCCTTCACTCAGCAGATTTGCATAATTTGAATCGGGACAGCTGCATTGTCTGTCAATCAGGGTCTGGTATTGTTGTAGCCTCGCATAGCCAGCCTTCATCTGCCTTTGCAATGCACATTGCCCCAGGCAGATGAAGTCTGGCCCCTCTCAATTGTGGGAGGACTTCACGGACGAATTGGTGACGAGCCAACCAGATTCTCCTGGAACCAGGTTTTAACCAACCAGGGCCCAGTTTGCAATTATGGGGCGGGACACTGCAGAACAAAATCTAACATTAGAGGGACGAGACTAATATCCACGCAGTGATATTAGTATCGCTACGCAAGGCTAGTATTGTTGACTGCTCTCTTTGTTAGAATGTTTTCTTCTAATTCATTCAAGAAAATGGTATAGGCCTAATGTGAGAGTCGAGAGAAGATGTACAATTTAGGAAATGCTTGTTCTAGATGATTTCCGGATGTCTCCTTTAAGTCCTTTTTATGTTATCCTGTCCGGCATAAATACTTAAACCAGGTTCTCTGTACATGTACTGTACTGTAGACCTGCCGCCTACAATAAAACATTCCAACATTTGCCAAAAACATGCCAACATTTGCCAAAATATTTGGCGGGACATTGCTCACAAATAATGTCATTCCAGGAGTTTCTTTCAGTTGTCCAGTTGTCACCATCAAGCATCAAGACTAAGCTGGCTCACCGTGTATATGCTGTGTCCCTCATAGAAGGTGAAGAGTATAAGCTGGCTCACGTGTATATGCTGTGTCCCTCATAGAAGGTGAAGAGTATAAGATGGCTCACGTGTGTATGCTGTGGACCTCACCGTGTATATGCTGTGGACCTCACCGTGTATATGCTGTGGACCTCACCGTGTATATGCTGTGGCCCTCATAGAAGGTGAAGAGTATAAGCTGGCTCACCGTGTATATGCTGTGGACCTCACCGTGTATATGCTGTGGCCCTCATAGAAGGTGAAGAGTATAAGCTGGCTCACCGTGTATATGCTGTGTCCCTCATAGAAGTGGTAGACTATAAGCTGGCTCACCGTGTATATGCTGTGGCCCTCACAGTGTATATGCTGTGGCCCTCACCGTGTATATGCTGTGGACCTCACCGTGTATATGCTGTGGCCCTCACAGTGTATATGCTGTGGCCCTCACAGTGTATATGCTGTGGCCCTCACAGTGTATATGCTGTGGCCCTCAGTGTATATGCTGTGGCCCTCACAGTGTATATGCTGTGGCCCTCACCGTGTATATGCTGTGGCCCTCACCGTGTATATGCTGTGGCCCTCAGTGTATATGCTGTGGCCCTCACAGTGTATATGCTGTGGACCTCACCGTGTATATGCTGTGGCCCTCACAGTGTATATGCTGTGGCCCTCACCGTGTGTATGCTGTGGCCCTCACCGTGTATATGCTGTGGCCCTCAGTGTATATGCTGTGGCCCCTCACAGTGTGTATGCTGTGGCCCTCACAGTGTATATGCTGTGGCCCTCACCGTGTATATGCTGTGGCCCTCACCGTGTATATGCTGTGGCCCTCAGTGTATATGCTGTGGCCCTCACAGTGTATATGCTGTGGCCCTCACCGTGTATATGCTGTGGCCCTCAGTGTATATGCTGTGGCCCTCACCGTGTATATGCTGTGGCCCTCAGTGTATATGCTGTGGCCCTCACAGTGTATATGCTGTGGCCCTCACAGTGTATATGCTGTGGACCTCACCGTGTGTATGCTGTGGCCCTCACCGTGTATATGCTGTGGCCCTCATAGAAGTGGAACCGGCCCTGCATGCAGACACACTGACGACCTTTTAGCTTCCCGAACACCAGTTGACCTGCATGGCCCGGCACTGCGTAGCACAGAAAGCACACGCAAAGCCATTAGAACGCTCACGCACTGCAACCAGTCACACATACATACATAGACATACAGACACGCTATCCAGTGGTGGAAAAAGCACTCACATTTTCTACTTTAAAGCTGCTATAAGCAATAATATGTCAAGTTTTTTTTAGTTTTTTTGGTCTCTGTGACACATCTAGGGGCCGCAATCTGCATTCAAAGATTTTCCTAGAAGCTTTGTCATTGGTAGATTTGCCTGTCTGCTTATACTGATTTTTTTCGACCATTGACAAAGCTTCTAGGAACATCAGATTGTGGCCCCTAGATGTGTCACAGAGACTACATTATTTTTGGGAGCGTTCTACCCATTGCTGGCTGTCGGAATACCAAAAAAATAAAAAGGTTATTAAAATGTGGACATATTATTGCTTATATAGCAGCTTTAAGTAAAAGTATCAATACTGCAATGTAGAAAACAATACTCTGTTACAAGTAAAAGTCCGGATTAAGAAATTAGCAGTACAAAAGTATTGGTATCAAAATGTACTTAAAGTACCCAAAGTAGAAAGTATGCAGCATGTACAGTAGAATGTCCCATCTCACACATTTTCAAATTGATAAAATGTGTATACTGTAAATCTTTTGAAAATAGTTCACAATGCATCGCATTGCGACGCATTGTTGTGAGCTTGTAGATCGGCTATTTTCAAATGGCCGAAATCTTTATAGGGCTGAAGTGGTTAATGTATGTTTTCAAATAATTGTAGTGGCACAACATTTGCCTCTGAGATGTTATGGAGTAAAAGTAAAAGTATTGAAAATTGGAAATACTCAAGTAAAGTAAAAATGCCTCAAAATGACTTAATCACACACACACACACACACACACGGCACACGCATGCACACATTCTGTACCCGTGCTTTCGGGGAAATGTGGAATGTTCTTATAGGGGAAGACCTCTTTGTTCTCCAGCAGGTCAGCGAGGCCGCCCAGCCCTGAGCCACAGATGATGGCTACTTTAGGACGCTGCTCTGTTTGGGCCAGCAACCAGTCTGCAGTCTGTCTGTAGTCCTCGTAGCTGTAACTGAAAACAACATGTCAACCAGTCTGCAGTCTGTCTGTAGTCCTCGTAGCTGTAACTGAAAACAACATGTCAACCAGTCTGCAGTCTGTCTGTAGTCCTCGTAGCTGTAACTGAAAACAACATGTCAACCAGTCTGCAGTCTGTCTGTAGTCCTCGTAGCTGTAACTGAAAACAACATGTCAACCAGTCTGCAGTCTGTCTGTAGTCCTCGTAGCTGTAACTGAAAACAACATGTCAACCAGTCTGCAGTCTGCCTGTAGTCCTCGTAGCTGTAACTGAAAACAACATGTCAACCAGTCTGCAGTCTGTCTGTAGTCCTCGTAGCTGTAACTGAAAACAACATGTCAACCAGTCTGCAGTCTGTCTGTAGTCCTCGTAGCTGTAACTGAAAACAACATGCGTCTGAATATCACTGTCCACTGAGACTATGACGAAAAGTCTGTTACGGTTTTGAACCCATGCAGGTTCGAACCCTCCACCCCAACCCAACCTTCCACTTCTGGTGTTCCTGGGCACAACCCGCTGCGCCATCACCACTCTTCCACCTAGTCAGGTCCACCTCTGTGTTCCCCTTATTCCCCTCTGAAGAGCTGCCTGGGTGTGGCACTGCACACCTGTTTCCATTCTACCATGATCATGCAGAGTCTTCAAGAACCCTGCCTTCCCTCCACTCCTCGCCAGATCTTCCCATAGAAACGCCTGGCAAGTACAGTTTCTCTCTACGCGGTTGCTGTTCGTACTCTGTAGAGCTGTTCGTGTGTTTTAGCTGCAGTGTTAGCTGTTTTGCTAATTTGTTCCTCTCATCCTCCAGACCTGGCTATCTGCCGTGCCACTCCTGGAGCTCGTCACCCCTTTGTTCTGGACTGTTTGTTTGGCTGCCGATCTACAAGCTCGTCTTCGACTACCCCCTTGGAATTCCCCTAAGTATAGCGTTATATAATATATTATACATATCTACCTAATTATACTATAGAGTATTTATGTATTTATATGGATTTATATATCTATACATTGTCATTATCCTGCTTTATTTGGACAATAAAGTTCTTAACTGTCTTCCTGCCTCTTGAGTGGTTGCATTTGAGTTCAGAACACAACTCAGTCTTAACAAAGTCACCTTTTTTCCACTGACAAAACCTAAATACAAACCTAAATAAAAGCTAAGCCATAATGACTATATAGCCTGTATTGACAATTTTGTCAACAAATGAAAAGTAGACTAAAATGTTAGGGAGTGACTAGTGGAGAAGAGATCCAGTAGAACTAAAAGACATGATCAGCTATTTTCAGCATGCAACCACAAGTGTAAAATCAGGCATTACGATGTCTTCAAGGCCCACCAAAATACATTTTAGTCGATTAATCAACTGTAGAGGGAAGTCTGGAGCTCTCTGCGGTGGAGCTGTTGCCCCACCGCCCGACTACGGATGGATGGATGAATCAACTGTAGATTTAGTCGACTAAAATCTAATGAAATTGAGTCGACTAAAACTAACACTAAAACATTTCAGATTACTAAAATATGACTAAAACACAAACAGGATGCTGGATAAAACTAAACACAATTTTATCCAAAAGACTATGACTAAACTAAATCGAAATGTTATGTCAAAATCAAATTCTCATCGTCTTCATATTCACATTAGTCAGCACTTTTAGCACCATGAGGCAATAACAATTAGAAGGGGCTTATTGATCATAGCTGTAATTGTACAAAGGGGAAACTATCCCTTTTTTATCATTCTGAAGGAAAAAAAAGAGATTTATACAGTAATTGTCTTGTCCCCACTCTACAAGAGAAGGCCTTGAAAAAGGTGGTTTTGATTAATGTATCTCTGCGGACTCTCTTGAAGGTAAAGTGATGACTGTGTGTGACAAAACTTTTTTTTACCTCGGATTGAGAAAGCGAGATTGGCTTTCCTGCCAACCATTTGACTGGTTTGTAATGAGTAAGTGATTTATTTATGTCTTCACAAGGGGGACGGTGAGCCAATAAGTTATTGTTTTCGCTCAGATCCATGGAGTAATTATCACGGGGGATGCGCAGTTGTTAAAATAATGGAGGTTCCATAGCCTTTTATCACCCCCACAAATCATCCCTGGCACCTCTGAGTTCTCATGTTTTAGTTAAGGCACAAATACAGGACATTGACAGACACTCCTTTCTACCGCTAGAAATGATATATAAAACTAACCAGTATAACCACATATCCTTAATGAGTGATTCATAAACTCTGTGACATCATGATTCTTGAATAGGGCCCACATGAGCAGTGAAGGGCAAGTCATGGTCATAAAACATGAGCTATTATAAAACTGAAACCAAATAAATTATAGGACCCTGGAACAAGGACTGACAGATATGTCCACATACTATCTGGAAAACCACCTGCGTCCAAACCACGGGAAGACACAAATCTGCAGCTTCCGCCAACAAGGAGGCCAAACGGGAGCTCAATGTAATCTGGGACGGAATAAGGCTTGAGAACCACCAGCACCCAGTCTACCTGCATGGGAGTGACCTTAGACCGTATACCCTCAGCTACAAGGAGCACATCCAGAAGACGAGAGCCAAGGTGTCCACCATGGAACAACCTCCTGTGCCAATTAACCAACTCAAAGTGGGGAGCTCACCCAAGCACGCTGCGTACAACGGCACTATCCCTGTGCCTTCCCACCGCCGAATATGCCTGCCCTGCATGGTGTAAATCAAGTCACGCACGCAAACTAGACCCCATCCTCAACGAGACCTGCAGGATAGTGAATGGGTGCATCAAAACAACCTCCATACCCTAACCCTAACGCCCATACCCTAACCCTAACCCCCATACCCTAACTTTAACGCCCATACCCTGCCTCCACGCCCTCTCTGGCATCGCCCCCTCCTGACATCCGCAGAGCAGTCACTGCCAAAGCCGAGCGCACAAAGCAGGCCCATGACAACCTGCAGCACTCACTGCACGAACACTTTGCCCCCCAAAAATGGCTCGGGTCCAGAAGCAGCTTCCAAATGGACAGAGAGAGGCATCACCCCAGATGAATGTCTTGCGACTGGCCATGATCAATCTTGGGCCGTCTTGAAAACTTTGCACCGTCTGCGGGTCGGCGAAGGACGCTGCAAGGCATCCATGAAAAAATGGAAACTAACTTTTACTGATGCATGTGTGTGTAAGTAAGTAAGTAGCCTTGCCGAGCCATGAGGCCAGGAGCCTATCTCCTGTTTCTGTAGCGTGAGGCAGCTTGATGTACAAGTACACCCCCTGGACATGACGCTATGTCGCAGGGACTTACCCCCAACCCAACCCTCCATTTTTCTATATCACTCTATCACTAAACTAAAAACAAAAACAGGGATGTGGGCAGAAAAACAAGAAGAATAGCCTATACCTTCTGTCACTGCATCATGGAACATTATGAAAATTACAAAAATATAATGTCTGGGTGAAAATCACCCGTGTTTAGTGTTCTAGGGTTAAGCTTTAAAATAAACTCTCTTGGCACAATGATTGATTCGAATAATTATGTAATGTTAACTTCATGTGTATGTGTCCTGCCCCCTGTGCTGCTGTGCAGGCATTACAATATAAGTCACACACACAGCTGGCGTTGTAAAACAAAATGTGAATGAGTTGGAACCTCTGCTCAAGCATAATACTGTAGTTTCAGCTATGAGAGAACGAAAGACGCCCCAGCAGCGGGCCAGCTGTGTGCGGAGCGGAGCTGTCCGTGGTGCTGCCTGCAGAAGCCCCATGCATGAACTCTCCAGCTGGGATCAGCACTTTTCATTCAGACCGTGTGTGTGTGTGTGTGTGTGTGTGTGTGTGTGTGTGCGTGTGTGAGAGAACTATGGGAACGGCATGCCTGCCAGGCACAGTAAGTGCTTTTGACAGATGTAACACAGCGCCTCTCTCTCTCTCAAATACAAATCTGATCCGCTTCCCAAGTCCCACTTTTGACTTTATTCTCACAAATACGCCCAATGTGCTTATGTGCATGGTGCATCCCTGCTGTGGTGAACTGTCTCTTTAAGTGGTGTCCATGCATCCACGCTTGCGTTGCGCGTGCGTATGGGGTTACCCGGCGTTTAAGCCATAGCGTATATACTCTAAGGTTTAAGCCATAGAGTTATATACTCTATGGTTTAAGCCCATCTCACACTTCTTCGTACGACGGTGTCGTCGACCGACAGAACAGATCTACAAGTTCGCGTCGATGTGTTTTTATCAGCTCTTGTCGGCAAGCGACACCGTGTCGTAGCTATGATTTAACGTTACTTGGAGTTGGATGATCAGATTAGGCTATGCTATAGCCTAATAAAAAAAGTAGAAGTATAGTAGCCTAGTCTAGTGTATAGGCTATATGGCATCAACGCTTCTTAGCAAATAAAGCCTACTAGATTCAGATGTTTTGAACATTTTCTGGAGTTCAGCATAATTTCTTGCCGTAGCCTTGACAACCATCAGCCAGCCAGGTCAGGTGGAAAGCATTTCTCTCCACGCACGACACGACACGCAGCGCAACAACCCTTTATCTTATCTTACCTACCTGCTGCTCAGATTAACGGAGGGCGATGCTGCTGCCATGTCGTCCATGTCTAATGCCAAAGGAGACTATCGATGAAACGGTTCTTATTCTGACTGATATTCAGTAGGATTGGATAGTTTTATCAGCAGAGGCAAGTGACAGCTCGCTCGGGGAGGTCACGTTGCGCAATGACGTCACGCAGGGCGTTATGACGGGGGGGGAGGAGGAGCACGTAGACGCTGCCGGTTCCTTTGAAATGAAAAGGAGTGAGTGATTCATTGTCCGCCCACTCCCAAATCCTATTTTCTGACAGACTGAGCAGCTTACTGACCCGTACACACTAACAGACTGCAGGAATTCAATGAGACAGGCCTGGGAACAGTTGAGAGACAGAGAGAGAGAGAGAGAGAGAGAGGGGGGGGGGGGGGGGGGGGGGGGGGGGGGGAGATAGAGAGAGAGAGAGAGAGAGAGAGAGGGAGGGACTCGAGGGAGGGAGAGATCATGAAGAATTTTGTCCAAGAATTTAAGTAAATCCAATGTAGGCTGTTATACCAGCATAATAGATATGGTGTGAAATATCAAATTATTTCGTTTAGGCGTATAGCCTAGGAGGATATATAGGCCTAAATCACGGTGGATTGTTGTGGCTATTTGTAGGCCTATGTAGGCCTATGACTTTCACATGACTTTTCAAAATTGAATTGATTGATACTTTATTAGTCAGAAATGGCTATAAGGATAAGCACATATACATGCCTACACATTTAGACTTATAATGTAGGTTACGGTATCACTTCTAATGTTTATTAGCAACACAGTTGGCAACTTGGCTGCACATCTAAAACCCAGTAAGGTTATGTATATAATTATACTACATAATATGAAAATATATAGGCTATATATAGTTTAATTAAATACATCCACGAATGAATACAACCCTCTTAGACATATATACGCTATACTTATCAGTGCCGGTTCTATAGGAGTCAGGTGGCCCTATATATGCAGGCAATTCTGGCATTTGCCAGAAGGGCCGGGCAGGGCGGGGACGACTGAGGCCAAAAAATACATTCTAGGTTCTACCAGTTCTACCTTATCAAACCGAAACGATTTGGTTTGTTACGGTATAGCTTCGATAGTTGGTGACAATCATCTTGATGAGACATCCTATAGAGCCTTGCATAGTTGTGATGTCATGCATGACAATTTAACAATGGAAACAATCCAACTTTATTTATAGAGCATTTAAAACAACAAAGTTGACCAAAGTGCTGTATACAATAAGGCAAAGCAGTAAATAAAACATAATACAATACAGTAATAAAACCATATACAATAAAAATCAAACACTCAGGAGTACACATTATTCACGGTTTAAAAGCCTGCACAGGGAATAGAAATGAGTTTAGAGATGTGTTTTAAAAACAGGTAGTGTTGGAGCCAGCGTGACACGGCTAGGTAGCTGGTTCCACAGTTTAGGAGCGATGACTGAAAAGGCTCAGTGCCCTCTTCTCTCACACCTTGCCTTAGGGAAGACAAGGAGCATTTGATCTGCTGACCTCAGTGACCTAGATGGAACATAGGGTTTTAGGAGATCGGAGACATAAACTGGCGCTGATCCATTTAAAGATTTAAAAACAAACAATAAAATATTAAAATTGATTCTAAAACGTACTGCATGGGAGCCAGTGGAGTGCAGCTAAGTTGAAGGCGGGAGAGGGAGGCTTGGGTGATGCCGGCGTAGAGGGCATTACAGTACTCATGGCGAGTTGTAATAAAAGCGTGTATCACTTGCTCTAGGTCCTTAAAAGATAAAACTGATTGGATTTGTGATAAAAGCCTCAAATGATAAAAACTAGATCTAACCACAGCATTTATCAAAGTCAAAGCCATCATGTACGTGATGATGAGGGATCAGAGAACAATAAAAAAGAGCATGCCAGGATTTAAAGGAATGCACTGTCACAACTAGTTCCATGCAAGGGCTACTAACTTTGATCAGAGGTGAACAATTAAGCTTCTAAGTGGAGATTGTGGATCCACGCCCAGGCTGTGGATCAAGGGTCTACTCTCCACGGATTAGGATTGTGGATTTGTGGAGAGTTATTTCAGTCAGACAACTCACGAATAGATTTAACCAATATTTATTATAGAATGAGAATACAGATATAGAATAAAACCCCCATGGGGAACATAAATAACAGAGCCCACCGGTGGTGCTGGGGTGGTGGTGGGGGAAAACATCACATAACAACCAGGAACCATATGCAGAGGAAGGCAGGAAGAGCATGCAGCCTAGTGATCTTAAGTAGCCCTCCCAATTGGTCAACCGACTGCCCATCAGCGAATGCAGACACTTGCACCCACAATGCAGTATGTTACCCCTTGAGTATAGTATGCGCCTTTGAGCATGGCATGAACCCCCTCGAGTATCTGACTGAACTAACTCTGCAAGCTAGACGTATCATTTATATTGTTACACCACCAAGCACAGTGAGCAGATGGAGGTTCTGGGTCTTTGTGGTTTTTCTCAAAGCCTGTAACCATCTGCACCTAAGCTTAAGAAAAACAAAAGAAAATACTTTCTCTCGATGGTGAAATGAAAGTTTATTTGCTCATGGTTGTCTGCCTGCATGGTTGTCTGCATGGTATTCAGGTTAAGAGTGAGCTATTAAAGAAAACAGGTGGTGACAGGGAGGGCATGGTGAGCCAGTAGATATCCTATGTACATTCATTTAACTAACTGACAGAAAACAATAGGAGTAGGATTCTGCAGACAGTTTAAGGGGGAAAAAATCCTCCGGGATTGAATAGAAAGTCTTCATAGGTAGGCGGCTGGTCTGGTAGGCTACGATTCGATGCTGCGCACCAATCGCATCAACATGCACATAGCATTCGAAGAAGAGCATGCAGTTTAATATTTGCTCTGTTTTGTTTGTTTTCGTGAAATGGAGAGGTGAATGCAGATGAAACTAGAAAAAGGTATCCACCAACGCAGGTTGTGGCCTCCTGGTGGCGCGCGCTATAATAGGCCAATGTGAAATGGGTTTGCCGTTTCTTCTTACACCTTGGATGATTTGAGGCATTTTGTTCCAAAAATGTGTTTTATAAAAATCCACCTGTTGGTGGCGCTAAAACAGGCCAATGTGAAAAGGGTGGGATATATTCCTCAGCCTAGTAGGAAAGTATGTGAAAGATTTCATGTAATTTGTACGCTGTGTTCATGATTTGAGGCTTTTTGTTCAAAACGGGCCAATCCTGCAAACTTTGAAAGCCAATGTTAGCCAATTAGGATGGAATATGAAATATCGGACAGATCTGTCTTGAACACATGACTGTAGAGATACTGTGTAACGATTTGCAGGATTTTTGGACAGAATCTGGAGGAGTAATATAAAAAAAAATGTTTTTACAAAAGTCGACCTCCTGGTGGCGCTATAACAGACTGTTCTGGAAGATTTGGCAGAGGTTCATCGTTGGCTTCCAGGGAGTGTGTGTTCAAAATGTTGCATCGACCGGGTTAATGGTGCTGGAGATTAGCTGTACTGTGTACACACACGGACGGAGTGCAAAACATACTCTCTCCCCATGCCTTCGGCCTGGTGGAGACAATGAATTCAGTCAACAAAAGTCGATCCCCTTTAAGTCAACCACCGTAGCCGTGTGTCAAAGCCACGGAGTCACGGACCAATCAAAAAACAGCCCATTGGGGCGCCAGGAGACGCGTTGTTGTATGGCAACGGCAAACAAAAACAAAGTTGCTATCTGAGTTTGGAAGAGTCCCCACGGCTACGCAGACACGCGGATACTGCAACAGTGGTAAAATTATGAACTTATAGCCCTTTTAAAAAAAGAAGGAAAGGAGTGTATATTGTTTTATTTCAATGTGGTATGGCTAGTATACAGGAGTGTTTACACCTAATGTCACGCATGTTTTTTACATAATAATTTACAGCCGTGCATGGGGAGGGCTTATAAACAGCACATTGAAATGCCATTCTACCTGCAGCATGTATAGCCTACTATTTATGAAAAGGTCGTTTGATATATTCGACCGAAGTCAATATAGCAGCAAGCAATATATTGGTGGATAAGGATTCATTTAGCTAATGCTAATAACAATTAGCCTAGTTTTGGGCATGTCCATGAAAACAGACGTTAAAGGTAGGCTAATATAGGCTAAGTGAAAAGTGATATTATAGGCCCTTTATTTTGTCTGCTCACTTTTATGTCATCACTGCCACTTTCACTGTGTGCGTGTGTGTGTGTGTGTGTGTGTGTGTGAGAGAGAGAGTGAGTGAGTGATGTGAGTGAGAAGCCTATACACTAACACTGTATAGGCTATAATCTGCTAATCTGTTCAAATATTTCTATATCTATTCAGGTGGATTTATCACAAAACGCCAGTGGCAGTATGGCAACCTCCAAGGTCCAGGCACCACAGTCTTCTCTGCACACCCTACCTCTGAAGTTGCCAGAGGGGTTCAAGAGCAAAGTGGTCTTCCCTCGGAATCCCAAGATTGTCCTGAGGAAAGACGGACCAAAAAGGGTGAGGATAACGTGCAGGCTACTGATGACATGCTGTGGGTTTTCCAACATATTTATGAAATTATTCCAGGGGTTTTCAACTGATTGTGAACCAGGGACCACCACCCTGACTTAGAATCAACCTGGGGACCACTATTGTGTTGGGTGGGGATATGGGCTAAGATTAGTGCTTTTGTAAGTTAACACTTAAGTTGCTATGCATCCCATGTGTATACATCCCACTGTTTCTCAACTGTTGACTACTACTAGTAAAATGTCCTAATAATAATGACTCAACCAGACAATCCGGTGCACTTCCCCCTTCTTGAGATTCTAACTCTTTTTTTTGTTGAATTTCTTGAACTCCAACTTGTCAGTAAATGACTACATGGACGGACTCATCATAGGTCACCAGGTCATTCAGTTCACGGTTTCTCAACTAGTTTTCTAGTTTTATTTTCTCAGCGGAAAGAACATTTAAAGCAAATCAACAAATCCTACATTACTAAATGCATGGTCAGGGACCACATTCAATACCTCCACGGACCACCAGTGGTCCACGGACCACCTGTTGAAAACCCATGTTATAGAGTGTCTGCTTATAAATTCTAATAGTGACTATGACTCATTAGGCCTATAATGTACAGGCTAGTGAGGCTACCACACACCAGCGGTTGAAAAAGTAGGCTACTTTAATTTAATTTAATTTTCAAAGTATCAATACTGCAATATAGAAATAAAATGAAATAAAATGTATGATGAGTACAAAAGCATTGGCATAAAAAAAATCTATGTACTGTACTTACAGTACCAAATGTAGAAAATAGGCCTACTAGTTTTCAAATAAACGTATAAAATATATAAAAAAGTATTTTGGAAATAGCAGATCTACATAGTAAATGATTTGTAATAATAAACACAATCTAGAAAGTAACTAGTAAATAAAGTTTTCACATAAATGTAGTGGAGTAAAAGTACAATATTTGGATCTGAGATGTAGTGGAGTAGAAGTAAAAGTATTTGAAATAGGAAATACTCAAGTAGGCTAAACTAAGTACAACATTATACTTTACTTTGTGATCAAGTTTTTATTTTATTTTTTGTTAAAAAGGAAAGGGGGTTTCCCCCACCCCACCCTCCTCCCACCCCACAGGTTGAACAGCGAAACGGATAAAAAATTACAATACGAGCAGTCTTTTTGCAGCTGTCAGCCCTAAGAGTCTTCTACGTGTTATTGTCAATGTCAACCCAATCGCTGAATCATCATTCAACAGGAAAATATTAGGCAAGAGGGGAATTCTAGTTCCCATTACCTCAGATAGTACTTCTGAAACTCTAGACAAAAAAACTCCCACATCATGAGCATGTACTGTACGTCCCCAGTTTGTTATTGTTGCAATAGAGAGGGTACAGTATGCACGTGAAATCATCATCATACCCGGAAGTTATGTGGGAACGAGTGACAAAAACGACTTTCTGGCCTTGACGGCCCATACATCCAAACAGAAAAGTCCTATTTTATTTAATTAAATGCAACATTAAATTCACTTTGTTACTCACTTTGCCACTCGATCTGCCATTCACTTTATGCATGTGCATACCTTCTATAGCAACATGACATATAATTCATCAGGCAGGCAAACATTTAATCAGACTTATCCAGTCAGAATTCCTTTAAGTTTTAAAGCCACCTGCTTTATACGGGGAGAATTTAACAATCCGTTTTTTGATCTTCCTGTGACCCAAATGACAGATTATTCTAATAATTACTTTGGCATTCTGGAGAGAGCGGAAATCAATATGTGACTGAATACTGCTTCTCATTACAGTCAGCTCTCTTCAGCTATTTTTTATTAAATTCTTTCTTGGATCCCTGACTGTGTTTCATTAGTTTAACAGGTGTTAAAATAGGAGATTTCAATTTAATTTCATTCTTTCAAATCAAAGAAATCATGAAAAGTAAAACAAAAAGAAGTACACATTTATTTTGGTCATATCAAATGAATACTATCTGCGGGGGGTGCAGCAGACCCCCAAGGTCCTTTTCCATCTCCCACACGCACGAACCCAATTAAAAGTTTGTTTCTGCTCAGAACATTAATGTTTATTTATTATTCTCTTTCACTTATATCATTTTAAAAGCATCTAATTGAATGCCAAATAATATTTTTTTTACATGTTTATTAGCCTACTTCCCAGGGAGAAAAATAAATAAAACTTAAGCATATATATATAAGTAGAATCATGTAGCCTTTAAATAGGCCAGGACGTACCATTGTATCTATCATTAGTTAGTGTTAAACAACTGCTTATAAATGGGACATTCTAACTCTAATGATCTAATTGTCGATCACAAATGGCAATCAAAAGACACTGATTTGGTGCAGGTACCCGACAAGATGCATTCTTGGATTCACTGTGAAATAGAAGAGCATTATGGACTCTAATGCTCCAGCGAGATGCCGTTTGTGAATGTCTGTTTAGCCGGCCACAATGGATTCCATTTCAGGGCACCTTATACTGTTCTTTCAGGAATTTGCAATGTAACAATTTTAATAAATCGCATGTTAACGCCACCCCCAAAGTTATTATGCAATTTTGCGGTTTACACTGAAGTCCTGCTGAATCATGTTGGTATTTGTCAACCAACTATTGAAAATAGTTATTTTCCCTCGGTACTGTTGGACATTGTCAAACTGGTGTGCATAATGGATAGTATGGATGAGCACCCTTGTGTCTGCTGAATAAGGAACAATACTAAAATGTTTCCATAATGCTTGCTCGTACTGCGGAAAGCCTGGTGACACAAGGTTAATGCTAGCTAGCTGCAGCCTGAAATGATATTCCACTGATGACTTACCGAATTATTGTGTAACTCGGGGGGTGCAGTGGCGAAGATAAAACCATGCAAGCACAAATCTCTGTCAGTCTCTCTGTCTGGTTGGGACATGTCCTGGTTGGGTGAAGTGACATGCACAAAGTGAAGCTGTTAGCTTAAGCTTAATATATTTTAGTGTTATCTGTTATTACTTACAGTATAACTTTATATGTTATTGAAATAAAGAATGTATGCCTTTTTCACTTGAATAGAAGGCAGTCACACTGACAGAAGCGTGGCCATTGCATTTCTTGCCACAGTCACTCACAGCTGTGCTGTTTCTTACTTCCTTACGCCTATAGCCCAACTTTGGGCATAGGCCACGAACAAGAGCTCTCCAGACATCCTGGTCCTGGGCCAGTTTCTCCAGCTGCCCTCATGTATGGCCAGATCTCTTCACATCTGCATCCAGGTCACGGTGCCAGGTGTGTCGTGGTCTGCCCCTCTTCCTTCTCTTATCTTGTGATATTTGAAGCAGGTTTGTGAAGAGTGTGGCCAAATCTATCGCCAGGGTCCATCCATCCATCCATCCATCCAACAGAGAGAAGGGCTGTGGAGAGCGGTGGTTTGCTCTTCAGTGGTTACCTCACCACTTAAAATATTAGACTATGAATAATATTAGACTCTCGTGTGACTGAACTTACCTATCACCCTATCTCTAAGGGAGATGCCAGCCACCGGTCGAAGAAAACTCATTTTGTCTTCTTATCTGGCTCAGCTCTCTTTTAATCACAAAAGTGCGGTACAGCGACTGCAATACCGCCCCTGCTGCTCCACAGGTTAACTGCTCTACAGTTTCAGGTTAAATTGTGTTTGGCCAGCGAATTCGGAGGATTCTTCTATGGCAGATGTTGATGAATGTCTGGATTCTTTTCATGGTGTTCAACAGTTGAACTTTTACAGAGTTAAATGACATTTACAGATTTTTGGTTGGATGTACATTAGTTTTAAAACATAATCTCTCATAGGTCATAGGTCGTCCTTGGACAAGCATTTGTGGCATTTGCAGTCCTCTCGATACTGCATACTGGCTATAGCTAGCCGGTGTACTTTTCACGCCTGCATCTTTTTTAATACGTCCACGACTCATCCTACCGAACAAGTTTGCTTGCTGGGAACTCCCAGTGTTTGCCTCGTTCTCCAAACTGCTCTCGTCCCATTCGCCCTATAGGTAGCCCTGGATGATGTAGTGTAGTGCAGGGGTCTGCAACCTTTTGGAAACAAAGTGCCATGTTTTTATTTTCTAGATGCGCCATGTCAATTGTCAACGGTAATTTGAATGACAATCATTCTGATTGTCCACGAATGTATGTACTGTAACTGTGGGGTTTGATTTGAGCTCTGCTGTAGGTTGAGATGGGTAGTCTGGGAGCAGAAGGCAGATGTTTGGCTAAACATGGTTTCGTCAGTAAAGGTTTTTTTTCTCAACTGATTCTTGTAGCTTGGGGTCACCTCTTTATAATTCAAAAGGGTGCCCGGTGATATCCCGGCTTGGGCATTTTTAGTTATTAACCCCTCAATGCCCTAAACACAAAGAATCCACCCAAAATAGAGTTTATGGTATTTCATGCAAAATACTTGGTCTAAATGCATCAAATTTGCTTTCTACAGTGTTTATGAAAGTGTATATGCACAACGTATTTGATTTATGATTAATGCTTATTAACCCCTTCATGCCCGAAAATCCCCAAATTCCATAAAATATAGAGATACATGAGATTTGTATGCACAATAATCAAGTCAAATATATCAACTTTGCTTTCTACAATCTGTATTAGTGAAACTGAAGCATATTTATTTTCAGGTGGTGGCATATTAACCCTTTCAAGCCATCTATCGAGCATCTTGCACCAAACATTATGCCCACACAAGTAGTTATAAATAAAGTAGTTAATAAAGATGTGTCCATATGGTCATGATCAATGTTTTGAATTGACAGAGTACTTTAACCCCATTAAATAATACAGGTCTATAGAACACAAATATTATTCCACCGAAATTAATAAAGCTGAATAAAGTAGCATTTTGTAAATCATTACAGCTATGAATATGATCACTTCATTGCTGTAGGCTACAGATTACAACCACAATTTATGCATGTGTAACTTTTCTCCTGCTATGCTGTGCCTTGATGCTTTTATTATCCAGTATACAGTAGGTTCACTATTAGCTGAAAGTGGGCTTTCTGGTGTTTTGTCAGATGTTTTTGCCAAGTTTGTTTAATGGGAAAGAAGTTCAGTCAGGACAACTCAAGTTTGGATGGAATATATATTTATTGAATATAAGATGAGCAAATATATTTATTATGGTTTGGCGATGTATTGGATCTGCTTTTTAGGTACTCAGATCAAGCGCATCAGTCCCGACCATAGGGACTCTGAATCCCCCATACCTAAACATTAGATCCAAAACGACAGGTGGTAGCTGGGGTGGTGGTGGGTGAGCAGCAGGTTTGTATACAGCAGCACACTGATACAGCAGCAGCAAGAAAGGAAGCAGGAGGAGAAATGCAAACCTCCGGTTAAGTGAATCATGTGAATGAGAGCGTGATGCTGCACTGAGGTTCCCTGACTCTTTGCACATGTCTACGACAGGCACAAATGCTCATTTCCTTGAGAATGTGCGTGTGTGCCCTTCAGTTGATGGCTGAGCTAGTGCTACTAGACTACTATTCTGGGAGAAAAGAACCCACAGGTAGCTGCTCTACCACCAACACATCAATCATTCATTGAGAATGTTAAGAGAAGCGTGGGTCATGACCGAAAGAATAAGGTCGCGAATACAAGCGGCCGAAATGAGTTTTCTTAGAGGGGTGGCTGGCAGCTCCCTTAGAGATAGGGTGAGTTCAGTCACACGAGAGAGACTCTTGAGTAGAACCGCTGCTCCTTCAGCCTGGAAAGAAGTCAGCTGAGGTGGTGCGGGCATCTGGTTAGGATGCCTCTCGGGCGCCTCCCTAAGGAGGTCCTCGACGCACGTCCCACTGGGAGGAGACCCCGGGGCAGACCAAGGCGCAGTTGGAGGAAATACATCGACTCACTGGCCATGGAACGTCTCGGAATCTGGAGCACTCTGGTGGAGCTGTTGCCCCCGCGACCCAACTACGGATAAGCGGTTGAAGATGGATGGATGGATGGATGGATGCCCACTTTTAAGCAGCTTTGTGGCAAAATGTTGATGGGCATCTTCCACCAGCAAGGGACCCAGAGTAGTTTGGATGGAAAAAGAGATCTATCAGACCACTGAGCCCTATACCAATCTATCTAGAGATTACAAACCTACCCCAGATAACATTTGTGCAATTAAAAAAGTGTGGCTGGCTGTAAGTAAGGGTGAAAACCTGTGTATATGGTTTGTCATGCACATAATGTTCTGTTGATGTGTGTAGAATGCCCGAAAGAGTTGATTCATAGGAAAGAGGATATGGTGGACATGACCACCTCCAAATAACAATTTATTTTGCAATGCAAATGTGTTACATCTGCATTGATTATTGTATTTGATGGTATTTTCCTGTTTTGCATGAAGGGTCTAATATAAAACATGTCCTGTTCTGAAATAAAATATTCATGTACATATCCACATTCATGAATAAACACTCTAGAAAGCTAATTTGATGCATTTAGAACACCAAAGATATATGTTATGCTGGGATTTGGGTTAATATGCATTAATTAATAATACATTCATCATCAATCAAATACATTGTGCATATACACATTCCTAAACACTGTAGAAAGCAAATTTGATGCATTTAGACAAAGTTGTTTTTTGCATGGAATGCCTTAAAACTCTATTTTGGGTGGATTGTTTTGTGTTTATGGCATTAAGGGGTTACTAACTAAAAATGCCCATGGGATATCACTGGGCACCCTCTTGAATTCTTAAGAGGTGACCCCAAGCTACAAGAATCAGTTGAGAAAAAAACGTTTACTGAGTGTGTGTGTGTGTGTGTGTGTGTGTGTGTGTGTGTGTGTGTGTGTGTGTGTGTGTGTGTGTGTGTGTGTGTGTGTGTGGTGCACGCACAAATGTATTGTGCACATGTGTTTGTCACAGATGACAGGTTTTCATTGCACCATCCTTTGAAGTGCCTCGCAGGACTCGTATCACAATGCTGCCTCTTCCAACAGCCTTAGGCTATTTATAGGTTTGCATCTGT
The DNA here is from genome assembly GCF_963924005.1 of Protomyctophum bolini. NCBI lineage: Eukaryota > Metazoa > Chordata > Actinopteri > Myctophiformes > Myctophidae > Protomyctophum > Protomyctophum bolini. Next base: position 43,811,681 of record NC_137865.1, read on the forward strand.
AACAGACCGTGGTTATGTACACACGTCAAAGTGTCCTTGGGCAAGACACTGAACCCCACCTTGCCTCCAGTGGTAGCTCCTCCTGTCTAACATGTCAAAGTGTCCTTGGGCAAGACACTGAACCCCACCTTGCCTCCAGTGGTAGCTCCTCCTGTCTATCATGTCAAAGTGTCCTTGGGCAAGACACTGCACCCCACCTTGCCTCCAGTGGTTGCCACCATTGGTGTGTGAATGTGGGAAGTGAGGATGCTGGCGTTGACTGTTCGCCACTTCACCTCCCAATGCATGACTGAATGGACCATTGTAAGCGCTTTGAGTAGGCACGTAGTTCATAGAAAAGCGCTATAAAAATGCAATCCATTATTATTATTATTATTATTATCAGTCAGTGGTGCTCCGTAGTCCGTATATCCTGTTCAGTCTCATGCAGCTGAGTGGTACTGGAGCTTTTTACCTACCGAATCTTGCCCTTTTTGAGTGAGATATATTTTTCCATCTTGATAAATATATTAACACATCTGTTTCTTCTTCAAAAGAAAAAAATACCACCGATAACGCTATCCCTTACCCTTCTAAAGAATAGTGCGTAGGTGAGCAATTTTGTTGTCTCTGAATTATAGAAAGGAGTTGTATTATGAATAGTATACACACCTAACTGGCAGGCGGCTATTGAATATTGCATATACAGTAACCCCACATTACATTATTCATTTCAATTTTAAGCAAAATAAATCTTTTTTCCCCCCCTGACCTTGAAATAGGCTAAGTGCAGTTATGTGTTTCTTCACTGCCAGTGCACAGTGATAGAGAGACATTGGCGAGGAATGTGTTCAGCAGATATTAAATACACAAAGCCCCCAGATGGTCCTCTCTGAAGGAGAAAATATATTTACCGTCTCAGAGCACTGTAAATCAGCTGTGTGTGTGTGTTTATGTGTGTGTGTGTGTGTGTGTGTGTGTGTGTGTGTGTGTGTGTGTGTGTGTGTGTGTGTGTGTGTGTGTGTGTGTGTGTGTGTGTGTGTGTGTGTGTGTGTGTGTGGTGCACACACACATATGTATTGTGCATATGTGTTTGTCACAGATGACAGGTTTTCATTGCACCATCCTTTGAAGTGCCTCGCAGGACTCATATCACAATGCTGCCTCTTCCAACAGCCTTGGGCTATTTATAAGTTCTCATCTGTAACAGACCGTGCTTATGTACACTCGTCATTTCTATTGTTTTCCTTTTTTATTATCATCATCAGACATTAACCCATTCTGACCTGAGATCAGATTCATACGAGGTTTCCACTGGACACACACTGGTCTGATGAACCCATTCTGACCTGAGATCAGATTCTAAAAAATGTCAGTCGTTCTTCGATTATTCAAAAATAGCAGACCTACAAGCTCGTATCGCGCCACTCGGTGGCGCGATATGAGCTTGTAGATCTGCTATTTTTCAATAGGTAAAGCATAACATGATGCTAACACCAAAATGGGTGCCCGGTCAGAATGGGTTAATGACAGACCACTTAGCTGCATGGCTTCCATAGCAGACTATAAAGAACGTACCCAATGGGTTGGATTAGTGTCCCAAGCTGTGACATTGTGTCATGAGCAGTGGGTGTCCTACATCAACCTGCCAGCCCCAACAACACAAACAGGGCAGTGGTGGGAAAAAGTATACTTGCATTCTGTACTCGCAGTACAGTAAGTAAAAGTATCAATACTGCAATACAGAAATACTCTTGTTACGAGTAAAAGTCCGTAATGCAAAATGTGACTTGAGTAAAAGTATAAAAAGTATTGGCATCAGAATGCACTTAAAATGGGGGCACGGTATAGTGCTGTCGCCTCACAGCGAGAAGAAGGTCCTGGGTTCGATTCCCGCTGGCGCCCGCAAAATGTTTTAAGCTATCAAAATTAAATAAGTTGTACTTTTGGACTGTATCATGCTACGTATCGTATTGTGAGGTTGTTGGCAAAGCCCAGCCCTACTGCTTTTATTTTACACGTGACCACAGACTGCACATTGTGCTATTTCCATCATGATGGGAGCCAGTAAGAGACCATCTTTAACCCATTCTGGCCGGGAACCCATTCTGGTGTTAGCATCATGTTATGCTTTAGCTATTGAAAAATAGCAGATCTACAAGCTCATAGCGCGCCACCGAGTGGCGCGCTACGAGCTTGTAGGTCTGCTATTTTTGAAAAATCGAAGAACGACCGACATTTTTAGAATCTGATCTCAGGTCAGAATGGGTTCATCAGACCAGTGTGTGTCCAGTGGAAACCTCGTATAGAATCTGATCTCAGGTCAGAATGGGTTAAATCAACACTTCAACAGCATTAGTAGTGATTTCAACATAATATTGTGTTGCTGCGCATGTGGACGTTTGAGATATTTTTATTTTGTGCTAAATGGTTCAATTAAATGCTATAATGTCCCTTTATGAATGGTAATTATCTTACTGTGGTGGACCAGTATACTTCTTCATTAATCCATTCTGAACGGGAACCCATTTTGGTGTTAGCATCATGTTATGCTTTAGCTATTGAAAAATAGCAGATCTACAAGCTCATAGCGCGCCACCGAGTGGCGCGCTACGAGCTTGTAGGTCTGCTATTTTTGAAAAATCGAAGAACGACTGACATTTTTAGAATCTGATCTCAGGTCAGAATGGTTTAACCAGACCAGTGTGTGTCCAGTGGAAACCTCGTATGAATCTGATCTCAGGTCAGAATGGGTTAACTATACTGTAGTGTATATACTGTATAGAGCAGTGGTTCCCAAACATTATAGCTCGAGACCCAAAAGAAGGATTTGATGGAACTAGTGAAAATAGCAGATCTACAAGCTCAAAATGTTTGTTGAAGATGAATTCATTTCATTCAGAATGTAGGATTAAAGGATATTCTCCGTAAAAACGACCCAGTGTCTGGGAACCAGTGATATTATAGAGGAGTAAGAGGACATGCTGTAAATGAAAAGATTGTAGACTCTCTGCTCTGTCTTTTGTGGTTTGCAGGTGACTCCATCCGTCTATGCCCAAGAGATGCTACAGTCCACAGAGGAGCGTCTGGCCGGCACAAACCAGATGCACCACCCTCGCATCCTGGAGCTGTTGGACATGGGCGAGACCACACATCAGAAAGTAAATATAAATGCTGCCTGCACGCCGAGCGGAAACATGCCCCGCTTTCAGTTTCACCGCCGGTTGTCACTGAAATTCAATCACGTTGTTGTGTTTTGGGGTCACGAGTTGTGACATGAAATGGAAACATGGAATGGTGTAGGCATTCTTGACAGGAAGGATGAAAAAAAATAATATCTTAGTATGATGTTTAACCCATTTTGACCTGAAATCAGATTCTAAAAATGTCTTCTACATCCTGACAGTTTTCTGAAAAAGCTATGTTTCTATGTCAGTCGTTCTTCGATTTTTCAAAAATAGCAGATCTACAAGCGCGCACTACGAGCTTGTAGATCTGCTATTTTTCAATAGCTAAAGCAACACCAAAAGGGGTTCCCGCCCAACATGGATTAAACTCACACGGCACATGATGGATGCTGGTGTTGATGGCGACAGCAGACTCTCAAAAGAAGAGGCTTGCAGATTAAAGGTGAACATTAGATGGGGTTTTGCTGTGCTTTGTGTGCTGCTGTCTGCACACAAACTGTACTGTACAGGCTTTCATCTTGGAAATGAAACCCCAGGGGAGTCCTCCATGCAGACTCAAGTTCCAGTTAAAGTGGTGTGAGGCCTACATTTGGTTGGGTTGTGACGAGCTGTCTTCTGGCTCCGAAAGCCTTCATATCCACAGGGATATGCAAATAATACATACATGTGTGCTTTTCTCAAGTCCTCACTCTCATCTTTTGGAATAATTAGCTCCACACACCGCAGACACATGGCTGTCACGTTGTAATGAGAGCTTGGCCTATTCTGCCTTTTTTCCTCTACATTCCCCTGTATTATGATGTATGGCGTAATTAACCCATTTTGGGCGGGAACCCCTCTTGGTGCATTCTGTTATACTTTAGCCCTTGAAAAATAGCAGCTCTACAAGCTCATAGCGCGCCACCGAGTGGCGCGCTACGAGCTTGTAGGTCTGCTATTTTTGAAAAGTTGTGAAAATGTGGCGCAAATCTTTGAATATATATTTCAGAGCAAACATTTTTATCTAAAATATTGGCTTCTGAGGGGTCCCTGAAACTACATATTTTAAGATGGGGGTCCGTGGCCTAAATGGAGATAATTCAGGGGTCCTTGACATGAAAAAGGTTGAGGACCACTGACATAGAAACATGGGTTTTTCAGAAAAAATTCTTTTTTTTATCGACCTCAGTCCAGAATGGGTTAATGCATTACATGCATCTACAAAACGAATCCCTCATCGAAGGACGTGCACGGGCAGATGTGTTCTGGAGGAGAAGGAAAACATTTGTATGGGAACGTATCCCATTGTTACTACATCACTGGTCCCCCTGGGCTCAGAGCATCTGCTCCCTGCTAAGGTCACTGACACTCACATTTTACTTTGCTGCTTTTCCTTAGTCAGCAGGGTGCTAATGGCTGGACAGAGGACGGCCAATGTGAATGAATCCTATGTACTGTACTGTACTGTACATTTTGTGTAGTAAAGTTCTGTGGACTTTAGACAAACTTAATGTCATCAGAAAGGAGGACAGAAGAAGGGTTTTTAATTTTAAATAGAATCGTCTCTACGTCGTTACTTTGTGGAACAGCGTAAACTTGGTATAATGTTGAGGCTACAGTGAGATTCAAGTAGATGAAGGAAGTGGTTCTCCAAATGTGGCCCAGGGACCCTCGAGGCTCATACATAGTCTGGATCTTCGGTGGTTAGGTGACCACCGAACTGACGTCACGAGCCGCGGTGAAGAGCAAACCACCGCCACCGCTCCAGCCTTTCTCTCTGTTTTTACTCACCACCGCTCAACGTTTTTTCAGCTCCAGTGGTCACCTCACCACCGAAAATCCAGACTATGAATGGGCCTTATGAAACAGGCCTTTGACTCTGAGGCACCTTTTACCACAAAATAACTTTTTGGCTCTAGAACTGGTTCCGTTCTAGATTCTGTGAACCTCGGTGCTTTCATGGAACCGGCGGACATTTTTTGGTTCCAGTTCCGAACCAACTTTAAGGGTTCTTCTGATCCAATACATTTTTCAGTGGAAACACTCTGAACGGGTTCAATATCAGGCGGGAGAAAATAAACTGAACTGGTTCTAAACCCTGGTGGAAAAGGAGCCTGATAATTGTGGGGGTCCTTTAAATTAAAAGGTTTAATAACAACTGCACTAAGGGAATCAATAGAGCACCGAAGTCCTGACGTAACGCGCTCATCCCTTCGATTCCCCTGGTTCGCGGAAGTAATTTCTCTATGGAGAATAACATGGGGTGATCTTAATATCGTCTACTGTAAGCGTTGTGGTCCGAAAATAAACAAGCTGTCTCTGCGTTATTGTCAGGGAGGTGTCTCTGTATCGTTTGCAACAGTCAGTCACTCATATATGATACAGTCTGCTTCTAGCGAAAATGTAACTATTTCAGTAGCAGTAACATTAGCGTTTTCTCAGTTGTCAGTTGATTCTTCATATCCATATGAGTGAAGCGGCCGGGGTGACATGTTTATTTTTCAAACACAGTTCTTATATGAGGCGATCTAAAATCCCCCTATGGCGATTATAATGCAAATAGAAAGTACACAAACTTGTGGATTTGCGCCCTCTACCGATATTGACGTCAGACTTTGGTGCTCTATAGAACCTTCATTAAGTATACAGATTAAGACTCACGTTAAATGTGTCTGTGTGTGTGTGTGTGTGTGTGTGTGTGTGTGTGTGTGTGTGTGTGTGTGTGTGTGTGTGTGTGTGTGTGTGTGTGTGTGTGTGTGTGTGTGTGTGTGTGTGTGTGTGTGTGTGTGTGTGTGTGTGTGTGTGTCTGTGTCTGTGTCTGTGTGTGTGTGTGTGTGTGTGTGTCAGTTCTCCTTGGTGGACGTGGATACGGCTCTGTTCCAGCCGTTCCCATCAGAGCTGGTCTTCCAGAACTTCTCTCCGTCAGAGACGTATGAGCTGCCTCTGCTCCTCCGCAACAATGACAAGGTTAATATAATATGCCTCTTCTCCTCCGCGAAAATGACAAGGTTAATATGTTCCGAGGCAGCCACTGACCCTTGTGACATATATGTAAAAAAAAAAGAAAATACAGTCGTTTTGACCTCTGTAAGAATTAGCCCCGTGCACTGAATTGACTACTTGTCCCCGTGCAGGGCAGGGCAGTGTTTGTGTGTATGCACAATTGCACATTTATGTATGTACCATAATTGGAAAAATGTTTCGGGGGTTAGACAGAGATTTATTGCTGTGATTTCTTCAATTACAAACTGTGCACTTGGGGGAATAGATAGGACCTTCACAGAGTAAACGGAAAGAGGAATACGTGCAGGAGGAGTACATACGTGTCACGTTAAATTTGTGTGTGTGTGTGTGTGTGTGTGTGTGTGTGCGACGCGTGCGTGCGTGTGTCCGTGCGTATGTTCCCCAGGTGTCCCGACAAGTGAAGGTGATTCCGGGGGACTCTCCGTGTTTCCGTGTGGTGGGTCAGGTGGATGTGTATAACAAGGTGGCCCCGGGGATGACCTCCACTTACTCAGTGCTCTTCACCCCGCAGGAGAACAAGGTACCTGGGACACACTGTCAGTTATCATTAACACAGTGTGGATAATGGTACCATAGTCATTGGAGAACAAGGTACCTGGGACACACTGTCAGTTATCATTAACACAGGAGAACAAGGTACCTGGGACACACTGTCAGTTATCATTAACACAGTGTGGATAATGGTACCATAGTCATTGGAGAACAAGGTACCTGGGACACACTGTCAGTTATCATTAACACAGGAGAACAAGGTACCTGGGACACACTGTCAGTTATCATTAACACAGTGTGGATAATGGTACCATAGTCATTGGAGAACAAGGTACCTGGGACTGGAGGGATGTCACACTGTCAGTTATCATTAACACAGTGTGGATAATGGTACCATAGTCATTGGCAGCCTCGCGTAGCCAGCCTTCAATGGGCCTTTGCCATGCATATTGCCCCCCAGGGCAGATTGAGTCTCTCAATTGTGGGCGTACTTCTTCGACAGACCAGCAGTAGTGGAGGAATATAACCAGGGCCCAGTATGTATGTGACGTAGCGGGCTGCGCTGCGTTGAATGTTTGTAGGTCAAACAACAACAAATTAGTCTGTTTGAATCTTTTTGTAACTTGGAACCCTTGGAAAAACGCTTGGAAAAAATCTAAAGACAGAGGGGAAACAGACTAATTTCCACGCAGTGATATGGCTACCCGAGGCTAAGTCATTGGTACCCTTGAGATCGCTACTGTATATGATTTGTAACTTTTTTTCAAAGTTGTAGCAACCAATGCAATTCATTGTCATTGCTTTTTTCACAGCAGCCATTGATTGATTGATACTTTTATTGGGCAATAAAATGCAGACAGTACAGGGTACAGTAGAGCACATTTTGGTCCAAAAGGACAGCACCGAAGGAAGTCCCTATGGGACCCCAAGTACAGTATATTGACACATACTGTAGTTATGTAATGTTCCTTCACAGGTGTTGTAAATTGTACTAATTGTCTCCGGCAGGCCGAAGGAAGGCGCCCCCTGTCCGTCCTTGTGTTAGTGTGTGTGTGTGTAATCTGTCCATCTGTTCGTTCGTCATATTTTGCACTGATTATGCTACCTTTGGATTGCCTTCCAAAGTTTGTGGGGGTGGGTGAGGGTTTTGCACTAAATGTGCTCTCTCTCTCTGAGGCACAGGGCAAGGTCACTAGATCGGAGGTCAAGGGGCAGGCATTAGGTTACAGAAGCACTCACTCTCTTCCTGATATTGTGTGTTCACGTGAAAAGTACAGTGCACATCAAATCTAGCAGTAATATGTTTAAAGGACACACAATGCCTCTGGAATATTATGGTTTTTAATCAATGGTGACCAGCACAGTACAGTAAGTGGTGCAAATACAATACATTAATTTATTTACATTGTGTGTGTGTGTGTGTGTGTGTGTGTGTGTGTGTGTGTGTGTGTGCGTGTGCGTGCGCGTGCGCGAGCAGGACTACCATCACAGGTTGGAGTGTGTGACTGAGAGGGAGAGGTTTGAGGTTCTGGTCCGGGCCATCGGGCCACGGGCCATCCTGGACTTCCGCGACGAGCTCCATTTACCCACCTGCCCCGTCAAGGCCAGCACACAGAGGACCCAGTTGGTTCGCAACATAGGACACGCCCAGGCCAAGTTCCAGCTACACACACAGAGGTGAAAAAATCACACCCGTGTGAACTGAGTTGTATTGTATTGTCACTGAGCAGGCCACTCAGTGTATCTGTAATTATTGTATTGTCTCTGAGCAGGCCACTCAGTGTGTCTGTAATTATTGTATTGTCTCTGAGCAGGCCATGCAGTGTGTCTGTAATTATTGTATTGTCTCTGAGCAGGCCATGCAGTGTGTCTGTAATTATTGTATTGTCTCTGAGCAGGCCACTCAGTGTGTCTGTAATTATTGTATTGTCTCTGAGCAGGCCATGCAGTGTGTCTGTAATTATTGTATTGTCTCTGAGCAGGCCATGCAGTGTGTCTGTAATTATTGTATTGTCTCTGAGCAGGCCACTCAGTGTGTCTGTAATTATTGTATTGTCTCTGAGCAGGCCATGCAGTGTGTCTGTAATTATTGTATTGTCTATGAGCAGGCCACGCAGTGTGTTCTATTCTATTCCAATGCATTCTAATCTGATGTGTTCTGTTGTGTTGTGTTTTGCGTTGCGTTCCAGCCCGTTCTCCGTGACGCCGGCTGTGGGGACACTGGGCGTAGGAGAGAGCATGCAGGTGACCGTGGACTTCAACCCCAGGACCGTAGGAGACCACTGGGAGGACATGCTGCTGCGCTACCACACAGGTGACAATTGACAGTCATGTTATCCCCCAAATGATCCCCCAGCATTCATCGTTGCCCTCTGATACAGTGTATTGATGCCATGCGAGAGTGTGATCTATAGCCAACACCAACCTGGGAGTCCTGGATCGCTGCCCTCCACACTCATATCTAACATCATGTTCTTGAGCTCTACACAGGGGTGCAGGTCTTTTTTCCGACAGCATATTGATCCGAAACCTCAATCCTAACCTAACCCTAACCGCAAGCACGGGAGCAGCGCATGTCGGACCATCGCTTTTTCGCATCGCTACACAGTGCTGTTAGCTACAGTATGCTGTCGCGCCACAGTGTGTCTATGTAGGTGGTGTGCTTCTTGCCACTCCTGGCTCTGCCCTGGGTTGGCCCTGCCAGCCTCATCCTTCCCTCTCTGACTTTGTCTGTGACCCGTGTGGGTACAGTAGGTCCCCGTAGAGGTCCACATTTCTGATGCGGTCCGTCCATGTGACGTCTAGTGCCATTCATAGCTTCTTGTGTAGACTGACTCCATCCAGGGCTCTGTCCTGTGCTGCTGTGATGGTCTCAGCCCCATACAGCAGTACTGTAGCTAGTGATAATCTATATGCTTATGTAACATTAGGAACCCATTGGGAACACAAAACAATTATCAAAATTATAGGTAGTTAGTATACTGTCTGCTCCTTCTGTTTGGCTGAGAAGTGTCTCAGCAGTGAGGCTGTTTAATGATACTATTGCACTGTGAGCTATGCAGTCTCCACCCCTGTCGTAAGAACACAACGGTGTTAAGAGTTCAGTTACCGCCATAGAATAATAAGAATAGCATGCACTCAATCTCAGCATTTATGTATACAGAATTCTCTCATTGTAGGGTTTCTAATGTATATATACTGTTCCCTTGTAACCTCCAATGCTACTTTGGCCCACTGTACTGTAGGTAGCAAATCAAAGACAGTAATAACATGATATAACTACTAGTTAGCCACAAGTGAGTTTAGCATTTTTAAGGTTACCGCTTGTAATGTCAGCATTTAGATAAATCCGCCATATTAAAATGGCCGCTGTTTGTTGCTGTTTTATGTGAGCTATAACCTTGAGGTATTGCTTACCGCCCGACCAGACAACGCCTGTGACTATACTGCTGTACGATAACCTGACATAACGCACGATACGCAACATTAACAATAGTCGTCAAATTTGATGTGTTGCAGGTGGTGCATTTTTCAGGCTTTAAACGGGCAGTAAACTTCAAAGTGTTCTGGTGTTGTATGCATAGAATGGACGCACGCACGCACACACACACACACACACACACACACACACACACACACACACACACACACACACACACACACATAGGTTAACGCAAAGAAAATCCAGGCAGCGTTCAAATGCTAATAACTTTGGGAAGTAAGCAGTAATTGTTTTGAGGTTCTGTTCCATTCTTAAAGACATAATGGTAATATATGGTAACATATTTAGAGATTGTGTATCTTCTGTGTATGTGTCTTCTGTTGTGCATGCATGCACGTGTACAGTGTACACATACACACACCCACGCAGACACACACACACACACACGCACACGCACACGTGCACGTACACCAGCTGAGCAGACTTTTATTCAAACTACAAAAGGAGTTTTGCATAAAGATAATCAGTGAGATCAAATGGAGTGGAACTAAAAGGATGAAAGTGTTTACCATAAACACTGAGGGGTAGAAACACAAATATGAGGATGCTTTGTCTCTGCAGCAGAACCGCACGCACGCACACACACACACATGCACGCACGCACACACACATGCACGCACGCACACAGAGTAAAGGCAGCAAATCGCTATAGTCAGATGAAGGAGAAGAGCTAAGGATCAGAAGCTGCGTTCCAATGAATGCCATGTAGTTATGTATTATTTATTCACAAGCTCTTGTTAATAGGCTATATTTCATTGGTTCAATATTCATAAAGCGTGCACTGACGGACATAACCTACTTTTGGCTTTACTATTGGTTACTTTTGCTACATTTGTGTGACACACTGACGAAGCACGGCATACATTTATGAAAACATGAAAATATGGATACAGCTTACAAGGTTTCTGCCTGTGTGTGTGTGTGTGTGTGTGTGTGTGTGTGTGTGTGTGTGTGTGTGTGTGTGTGTGTGTGTGTGTGTTGTGTTTGTGCTAGCATGCATGTGTGTTTTTGTTATGTAATACAAATTGTATTAGCCCAAACTGATACAATCAGCCCCTCCAGCCGGGCGGCCGGCCGGTCAAAATGGATTCTGCCCTCCCTCCAGCTCCTTGTTGTGTTGAATGTAGGCTACACACATAGTCATTTTGTTCTGGCTGAATGTTGCTGGCTCCAGCTTAGTTCCCCGCGGGGGACGTTGGTTTTCTCCAGGGCGTTCTGTCGGCCCCTCTTAAGACATAGGTCTGTCTGCCTTCCCAATAGGGCACCACCACAAGAATATGCTGATTTACATACAAGTATGTAATGGTTTGGTTGGAAGAACCTCTAAAGACCTATAACCACACCAAAGGGTCAAGGCGGTTTTAGCGTAGTCCCTGCGGTGTGATATGTCTTGTTGCACATTGACCCACGTTGACCCTAGTGATTCAACGCATGGAATTCAATGGCCCAAACAGTGACGAAAGTACCTGGCAGTGGGCCAGGTAATAATAATAATATTATGTTGCATCATCATTTCACATCGCGATGCGATGTGAAATGATGCGTAGCGCTTCATTGTACCAAATGCGTCTTTGAACTGCGATCTGATAGTAAAATATTCCATCAATTTGCATGTTTCACTTTCAATCAATCTGTATCTGTAGGACTGCAGGGCTGCAGGCTATCAGAAATGACTTTGGACAGATGGAAAAAAACTTTAGTTGAACTTGCAGAGTGACAGATGACTTTACCTGGGTTACATCTTCTGATAGTGCTGACATGACATAATAATCCCATCTAGTGTTTCATTAGCGTGACGGAACGTGACAGAATAGTCTACAGCTGAGCTATGTTGTGCTGCTGACAGGCAGCGCATGAACACACACACACACACACACACACACACACACACACACACACACACACACACACACACACACGTTGAAACAAGGTGGTAAAGATACCAGATCCACTCCTTCTTGGTATTTTACCGGAATACTTATACTAATAATAATAATAATAATCAACCTAAACCACGCCTCGACCGGATCACACGGGCGATTAAGGATCACAGACCAGGCTTTCCTCCAAGGTGGAAAGTCTGGTGACGTGAGGATAACCGTGCCTCTACCTCGTTAAGCATAATTTAGGTGAAGATAACCGTGCCTCTACCTCGTTCAGCATAGTTTAGGTGTGAAGATAACCGTGCCTCTACCTCGTTCAGCATAGTTTAGGTGAAGATAACCGTGCCTCTACCTCGTTCAGCATAGTTTAGGTGTGAAGATAACCGTGCCTCTACCGCGTTCAGCATAGTTTAGGTGAAGATAACCGTGCCTCTACCTCGTTCAGCATAGTTTAGGTGAAGATAACCGTGCCTCTACCTCGTTCAGCATAGTTTAGGTGTGAAGATAACCGTGCCTCTACCTCGTTCAGCATAGTTTAGGTGTGAAGATAACCGTGCCTCTACCGCGTTCAGCATAGTTTAGGTGTGAAGATAACCGTGCCTCTACCTCGTTAAGCATAGTTTAGGTGTGAAGATAACCGTGCCTCTACCTCGTTCAGCATAGTTTAGGTGTGAAGATAACCGTGCCTCTACCTCGTTAAGCATAGTTTAGGTGTGAAGATAACCGTGCCTCTACCTCGTTCAGCATAGTTTAGGTGAAGATAACCGTGCCTCTACCTCGTTCAGCATAGTTTAGGTGAAGATAACCGTGCCTCTACCTCGTTCAGCATAGTTTAGGTGAAGATAACCGTGCCTCTACCTCGTTCAGCATAGTTTAGGTGAGGATAACCGTGCCTCTACCTCGTTCAGCATAGTTTAGGTGTGAAGATAACCGTGCCTCTACCTCGTTCAGCATAGTTTAGGTGAAGATAACCGTGCCTCTACCGCCTTAAGCATACTTTAGGTGAAGATAACCGTGCCTCTACCTCGTTCAGCATAGTTTAGGTGAAGATAACCATGCCTCTACCTCGTTCAGCATAGTTTAGGTGAGGATAACCGTGCCTCTACCTCGTTCAGCATAGTTTAGGTGAAGATAACCGTGCCTCTACCGCCTTAAGCATACTTTAGGTGAAGATAACCGTGCCTCTACCTCGTTCAGCATAGTTTAGGTGAGGATAACCGTGCCTCTACCTCGTTCAGCATAGTTTAGGTGTGAAGATAACCGTGCCTCTACCGCGTTCAGCATAGTTTAGGTGTGAAGATAACCGTGCCTCTACCGCGTTCAGCATAGTTTAGGTGAAGATAACCGTGCCTCTACCTCGTTCAGCATAGTTTAGGTGAGGATAACCGTGCCTCTACCTCGTTCAGCATAGTTTAGGTGTGAAGATAACCGTGCCTCTACCGCGTTCAGCATAGTTTAAGTGTGAAGATAACCGTGCCTCTACCTCGTTCAGCATAGTTTAGGTGTGAAGATAACCGTGCCTCTACCGCGTTCAGCATAGTTTAGGTGTGAAGATAACCGTGTCTCTACCTCGTTCAGCATAGTTTAGGTGAAGATAACCGTGCCTCTACCTCGTTCAGCATAGTTTAGGTGAAGATAACCGTGCCTCTACCTCGTTCAGCATAGTTTAGGTGAAGATAACCGTGCCTCTACCGCCTTAAGCATACTTTAGGTGTGAAGAGTGTCGTCTAGTTGATCTCCTATACTGTGCTGTATATGTTACAGAAGAAGCTGTTCTCAAAGCACTCAAATAAATCCCACAGCTACTCGCCCTGTTTGAGGGTAAATGTTCGTGGCGTTTACTCCGATCTCTCCCCTTTTACAGTCGCCCTACGAGCGTCTGCTAAATGCCTATTGAAATGACAGTTGAAATGTAACTCGGGAATGTTTCCCTTCATGTATGTTGTGAATGAACAAAATGTTTGTCTTTGTGCATCGTTGCATTCTACTGGTGGGATCAGCGTGGTGAGATAAGTAACGATAACGAGAGGGGACTCTATAGCCTCTCTGTGGGGACTGACTGGTGCTGCGACCCTTTATAGGGATTGAGGCTGTTATGGTTATCTACTGTATTGTACTTATACTGCTTGGCTCAGCTCAGTGCGGCTTTCTCTAAGGGCCTGTTATCTGTCATTCAGAAGGTAGTCCTCTCCTCTCCTCTCCTCTCCTCTCCCCTCTCCTCTCCTCTCCTCTCCTCTCCTCTCCTCTCCTCTCCTCTCCTCTCCTCTCCTCTCCTCTCCTCTCCTCTCCTCTCCTCTCCCCATCTCTCCTCTCCCCTCCCCTCTTCTCTTCTCTTCTCCTCGCCTCACTTCTCCTGTTTCCTGCTTTGTGTATCTAGTACTGCTTTGATTACGTCTCAGATTACGTCTTAATGGGCGTACTATAGATAGTAACCCATCCGTAGCCTATATCTTAGTCTCTCGGGGTCTCTGATTGAAATACTAGTAATTTACATGGATAGTAGCGTACTGTACTGTACACTAACTACACTACTATATGTATATGGTTTGATAGTTACTGTATACCATTACCGGTATGTCAGATCTTTGTCTGACATAATGGTACAGTATATTTAACCCACCATCTTAATGCAATACACACTCTGTGGTATACTGCATGTGGTTTGTAATATTGATACATTGGAGTGAAGGTACAGAATCTATAGGACTGGGTGGGCATCAGTGAACAGAAATAACTCTCATCTTATTTCCGGTGCGTGCATATTTCCGTTCTGGTGTAGAACAGAAGCAGCAAATACATGCAGAACTGACCTGCCTGCTCACTTTTACACTTGAACATCTTACAAACCTATTACAAAGGCAACCGAGATGAACTGAATGAAGCTGTTGACTTTCAAAAAATATTCAAAACACAGATTATAAAGTTTTAAACAAATTTTATTGGAGAAAAAAGAGAGGAAGGAGTGCATCTGTTTGGCAACAAGGTGCTCATTGTTAGGTGACAGAAATGATGCACACAATGGGAGAGACAAAGGCACTCTATGGGGGGGAAAAAGCCTTTAATGAAGTGGCTAATGCATTGCAATTAAAATGCAATTAATTAAAATGCACCTACGTGTTGCGGAACAACTGCCTTCATCAGGGTGAACTTGATTGAAGTAACACTTCATAAAGATACATGCCTATGATCCGACAATGTAATCGATAAAGACTTCAGCAAAACCTAAGAATTCAAATTCAAAGAAGCTCAGCCTGTTTGCATAATCTATTATTTTTCTCATTTACCAAAACATTTGTATTCAAGAGATTTGTATAAATCATTTGCATTCAGACATTGGCAGTTGGTGTCTCGATCGTCTGCTCAGAGTCATCACAGAAGAATGACAGCCAAATGACAGGGAAAACCAGATGGCTTTGCCAAGATGGTCCAGACACAACAGCATCAATCTCTGATTCCACTTGTTTACATAAAACAAATAAGCTGCACGACCTCATTTCAGCTCCGCGTCTACCTAAAAAGCTTTGTTCCAAGTTGCTTTGGAAGTATAATAGAAGCCACAGAGCCTATAGTCCCTCCACATACCAGAATTGTACCTCTCAGTCGTTGAGTCGAGTAGTTCCGGAGTGGATCCAACGGATTGTGCGGCCCTGTCTTTCCCTAGTGGGTCTGATCGAGGGTAGCTACTGGGACGTAAGTCTGGACTTGATCACCCCGGCTGGGTCACCCGAATGAGGGGTATGATGTTCGAGAGACCCGAAACCCCGATGACCGTGGGATACCCAGTTGCATCCAGGCGATGTATTTTTGTTCAGAAGCCCTAAAAGGGCTGCGATCAAAACAAATCAAAGATAAAACTTCACTCGTGTGAGTGCCCACTCTAACTGTATTTATATTGGCCACATGACGTCGTCATTTAGTGCCCTAAACAAATGTTAAAGTCCCTAGACATGGACACGATTTGCGTCTTCAGTAAATATGATCGTCAAAGTTCATAGACTTTTTATGTCATAAGTGCTCTAAAGTCTAAACAAACCTATAAACAAAAAAATCCCATAGTCTTGGCTGCCATAATGACGTAATCTTCAAAGGCCATGCATTGGAGGTGCTCCAGGCGCCCCTCAATAAATGCACTTAAGCCTATTCAGCCTGCATCTACTCGCTGCCTATTCCCTATGCTTTCAATTCAATGTGCTATACCAGCAGTGATAGAACGCTATAGCAGACTTGTGTTGCTAACCTTGATCCTGAAATCTTATGGCAACGTCCCCTTGGGAAAACGATTGCCTGTCGATGATTCAATACCAGCGGATAAGACTTTTAACACTCATTTAAATTTACATTTAAATTAGTAACCTTTTGAAACGATCATGAAATGATTTCCCCCCCACCCCACCCCCTATGAGTTAGCGAGGTATTGCTCAGTTTCAGCCATTATAGGAAGCCGCTCAATTTGGAGGAGGCGTTGTTTCCTTTATCCATGATTTATGTCTGCTGCCCCGTGTCCGACATATACTGTATGTAACGATGCTTTGCCGTCCATGCACGTTGTAACTGGCTGCTCTCACTGTCAAACTGCACTGGCAGTGTTTATGTCCTTTGTACAAGGTATTCCTGTACTTCTCATTATGTGGACATAAATAAACATTTCTAGTGTGTGTGTGTGTGTGTGTGTGTGTGTGTGTGTGTGTGTGTGTGTGTGTGTGTGTGTGTGTGTGTGTGTGTGTGTGTGTGTGTGTGTGTGTGTGTGTGTGTGTGTGTGTGTGTGTGTGTGTGTGTGTGTGTGTGTGTGTGTGTTGCGTGTGTGTGTGTGTGTGTGTGTGTGTGTGTGCGTGTGAGCTATTTGTTTTTGAACCGTCATGATTTACCGTCGATGTGTTTATAGTTTATGTGCTGTCTGCTGGTGTGCGTGATGACCTCAGCTCAGGGAGGGACTGGACCATCATACTCATTGTGTCAGTCACTGCTGTGCTGTCTGCTGGTGTGCGTGATGACCATCATACTCATTGTGTCAGTCACTGCTGTGCTGTTTGCCTGCTGCATAGAAACACGCACAGGGCCGCTTCAGGCCAGCATACAGCAGCGATGGCATTCAGCAACATTAACCCATTTAGGCCTTTAAAAAATATATTTTTTTAAATTATTTTTTTTCCTGAAAAACCTCATATTTCTATATCAGTGGTTCTCAATATTTCATGTCAAGAACCCCAAAAATATGTAATGTATTTGGCCGCCGACCCCCATCTGAAAATATGTCATTCCAGGGACCCTCCCAGAAGCAAAGATTTGAGCTAAAAACGTTCGCTCTGAAAGAATATATTCAAACATTTGGGCCACATTTTCACGATTTTTCAAAAATAGCAGACCTACAAGCTCATAGAGCTATGAGCTTGTAGGTCTGCTATTTTCAATAGCTAAATTATAACATAATGCACCAAAAGGGGTTCCCGCCCGAAATGGGTTAAGCTTTTATAATGGGCGCACCAAGCCCAGGCCCGAGCTCCCGAACACCACTTACAGCCCATCAGGGGACTATCATTTTTAATTTAGCACCTTTCCCTCCCTCCCTCCCCCTCTCTCTCCCTCATGCATGTTTCAGGACAGCCTCTAAAGCTCGCACAAGGGCTTTCCTCCTGTGGCGGAAAGTAACTAAGTACATTTACTTTACGTCACTGAGTGCTTTGAGTACAATTTCGAGCTATTTGTACTTTACTTGAGTATTTCCAATACTTTTACTTTACCACGCCACCGTATCTCGCATCCGAGCGTTGTATTTTTGCTCCGCTACATTTATTTTGAAGACGTCAGTTACTATAGTTACTTTGTAGATTATTATTATTACAAAAAGCATACATTTTAGCCCAAACAATGTCAGCCCTATATACATTTCGTTTCATTTCACCAAACGATCTACAAGCTCACAATGTGAGCTTGTAGATCGATCTGCTGTTTCCAAAATATTTTCTTTATACATTTGAAAACATGAAATGGGACATTGTGCATAATGAGTACTTTCTCCTTTTGGCACTGTACAGTAAGTACATTTTGGATGCCGATACCTTTGTCCTTTTACTGAATTCCGGACTTCTCTACTTGTAACGGAGCACTTCTACATTGCAGTATTGATGCTTTTACTTATAAGTTAACCCATTCTGACCTGAGATCAGATTCATACGAGGTTTCCACTGGACACACACTGGTCTGATTAACCCATTCTGACCTGAGATCAGATTCTAAAAATGTCAGTCGTTCTTCGATTTTTCAAAAATAGCAGACCTACAAGCTCGTAGCGCGCCACTCGGTGGCGCGCTATGAGCTTGTAGATCTGCTATTTTTCAATAGCTAAAGCATAACATGATGCTAACACCAACATGGGTTCCCGTTCAGAATGGGTTAAACATGTGAGTACTTCACTTCCATCACTGCTCTCTCCCAACCTATCAGCATCACTGTTGTTGTTACCAACCTATCAGCATCACTGTTGTTGTTACCAACCTATCAGCATCACTGTTGTTGTTACCAACCTATCAGCATCACTGTTGTTGTTACCAACCTATCAGCATCACTGTTGTTGTTGTTACCAACCTATCAGCATCACTGTTGTTGTTACCAACCTATCAGCATCACTGTTGTTGTTACCAACCTATCAGCATCACTGTTGTTGTTACCAACCTATCAGCATCACTGTTGTTGTTACCAACCTATCAGCATCACTGCTGTTGTTACCAACCTATCAGCATCACTGTTGTTGTTACCAACCTATCAGCATCACTGTTGCTACTGGTACTGCTGCTCTTACCCTCCTATCATCCCTGTCCCCCTCCTGGCTGTCATGTGACAAAGTATGAAATAGGGCGTTCATTTCTGGGGTGGAAACAAATTCATAGACATATATAAGATTTCTATACCCGACAGTGATGATATTGTGTGTGTGTGTGTGTGTGTGTGTGTGTGTGTGTGTGTGTGTGTGTGTGTGTGTGTGTGTGTGTGTGTGTGTGTGTGTGTGTGTGTGTGTGTGTGTGTGTGTGTGTGTGTGCGTGTGCGCGTGCGTGTGCGCGTGCGTGCGTGCACATGCGTCGGAGAAAGTAGATGTGTTGGCACGTGCGCATTCAGGCATGCCTGTGTTTGTGCATGACAGTTCTACTGTATATACTTTCATGTGTGAACAGATTCCAGCACCTTATGTTGACAGCTACACCGCGGAGGGGCGGACAAACAACACGGCACTCACTTAAAGTTGCCTCTTTCTTCTGGCGGCACCCTCCCGAGCACCATTACAGTTGTGTTGTTTTTCAATAGTGTTTCTTTTGGTCAGACTGTCATTGCAGCAGTGAAGGAAGAAGCGATGGAGCTGTCCCAGCTGTCCCTACACTATTACACACACCGGTGGTTCCCAAACCTTTCAGGTCCAGACACAAATGAGAGATAAGGCGTTTGCCCGCGACCCCAAACTATAATGGTGAAAATAGCAAATCTAAAAGGTCGCGACGCGTCGCCACCTTGTAGATCGGCTGTTTTCACTACTTTTTAAACACTTGATTTCTAATAATTATTATTAATATAATTTCTTTGATTTATTCATGAAAAAAATGTGTTTTTTGATTAGACCAACAAATGGGTCCTGACCCACTGTTTGGGAAACAGGTGCTTGAGAAGTTATCTTGCTGTGTTTTCTTTTTTTTTTGATTGATTATTTTATTAGACAATATATCATATGCAAAAACAGTACATGGTACAGTAAAAAAAAGCACATTTTATCCAAAAGGATGGCACCGAAAAAAGACCTTGCGGTCTTGTTTCCATTCGGGTCCCAATGCATTCATTCATAATACAGTGATGATAGTAATCGAGGATACCTCACAACACATGAAAGTTATTTACAGGTGTACCAACAAATCTAAATAAATCTAAATACCAAATAAATCGCTCGGAGGGGGGGGTATAGGGAGGTTGGGCAGTCATCTTCTCTCCTTTTGACCAGCTGATATTGATAGGTGATGTTCCTAGAGAATCACAGTGGGGGACAGACAGACAGACAGACAGACAGACAGACAGACAGACAGACAGACAGGGCGAGCGGATGAAAGCAGCTCTCTCTGCCTGTCAGCTGCTGTCATAGCATCAGGATGCAGAAAGATAATTGCCTCCCTTTCAACATTCCTCAGCCCTCCTTTTTCTCCTCTCTTATTTCCTCCATCCTAAACGATGGCGGGGAAACAAAGAGGTGCCTGCTTCTCTGAACCTCAGCCAATGCTCTCTCTCTCTCTCTCTCTCTCTCTCTCTCTGGTTCACTTTGGATCAGTTCACTTTCAGTTCAACCCCCCAAGAATATATTGAATTGGCTCTGCTGGAGGAAGCTGAACCGAATGGCCCGAATGTTCAGACGCAGATGAGTAAGACACACTTGCGAGACAACGATTCATCTACAGTTGGCAGATTCTCCATGCCAAGTGTTATTTAAAGCATTACTTTTGGCAGACAATCCACTTGATGAACTGGTTGCACTTACACTTAGATTGAACAGAACACCAGCCCAAACCCACATCAACAGTAACGGTTTTGACAGCAAATTTTGATTTAGTTTTAGTCGTATAGTCTTTTGAATTAAATGTCATTTAGTTTTAGTCATAAATCACCTGAAATGTTTTAAATGGTAAATGCCAAATGGTGCATTTATATAGCGCCTTTATCCAAGGCGCTTTACATAGATTGTGCATTACATTCACCCATTCACACACACATTCATACACCGATTGCGGCGGAAGCCATGCAAGGTTCAGTGTCTTGCCCAAGGACACTTCGACATGTAGACAGGAGGAGCCGGGATTCGAACCACCGATCCATGGATCATTGGACGACCTGCTCTACCTTTGATCTCACCGCAAAGCGGTGCCTATGGGCTATAGTTCCAAACATTGCTCCTATGGCTGGAACTATTCCATTGAGATAGAATGAGCACTTCCGCATTCCATTGTTACAATGCGAGTCAACGGGAGTGTCATTACTCTCTTACTAGATTACTCTGGTCTCTCCCTATAACATTTAGTCTTGTTTTTATTTGTTGACGAAATGGTTGTGAATGTCCAAGACCCCGCAGCCTGTTTGATTACATACCTGTACGTTCCACCCAGAGGCTCGCTGTGGCACGACAGCACGTATAAAACATTCATGTTGCAAGTAATTGTCTGGCTCCACAATTATTCAAGATGAAAAATCTGAATAACCACAAAGACGAAAGTTACCTCATTACGTTATAAATTATGAAGCGGAAAGCGACACGGAGCAGCCAGTGGAATCCGAAAGAGATTCGTCATGGAAATGAAATTGGCATTTTGTGATCTCAAAACAACAAAAATAATGCAAGTCTCTTAACCCATTCTGAACGGGCACCCATTTTGGTGTTAGCATCATGCCATGCTTTAGCTATACCTACAAACTCATAGCGCGCGCGCTACGAGCTTGTAGGTCTGCTATTTATTGAAAAATCGAAGAACGACTGACATTTTTAGAATCTGATCTCAGGTCAGAATGGGTTAATCAGACCAGTGTGTGTCCAGTGGAAACCTCGTATGAATCTGATCTCAGGTCAGAATGGGTTAAAACGGGTTCAGCTCAAACAAATACATTTTTTATTATTTATTTGATGATGGGTTCACTTTATTTTATATATCCTTTATTTTCTGAATTCAACTAAATGGTCTGCATCTCTATATCTCCTTCATTCAAGGAGCTGCGTGAGACCAGATTCTATGACAACGACAGGACCGGAAAATAATTTCCCATGCATTTTTCCCATAGACGTTTCAAAAAGTATATTTATTTAATGATCTGTAAGCCTCGGACAAAGCCATCTCGGATCGTGACATAATCATGACAATAAACACAATATTTTGGGCCGAACAAATAATAAAGGGTAAGAAGAAAAGCAACAAATAAAGTGTTGTAACCTGCCCTTTTTTTCTTCTTTCTAATTATTTGTTCGCCCCCCAAAAAAAAGTTTGTTGTCATGAAACGTCTATGGGAAAAATGCATGGGAAATTATTTTCCGGGCCTCTTGTCGTCATGAAAGGGGGTGGGACTGTGATGCTCTACATACATACATACATACATACATAAAGCGATGATGTGATTTAACATGCACCCGTTCACCACACAGTGCCAACCTGCTCATTGGGAGTCGTGCACAGAAAATAGGATCTACAAAGCTCACAACGCGCTGTGAGAAGGTTTCTGTGTGCGAGCGACTCCGTCGTAAACTACAGAGCAGAAATGAAGAATGTCTTTTTTGTGGGGGGGACGCTCAAAGACAATTCAGCACTGTAAGCCAGGAGGATGGAACTGGTTCCCCAACAGCTGCTCTACCTCTTGGAGCCACTGCCCTACACAGTAAAGCCTCACTATTGATTTATCCATCTGTAACTCCGGGAGTGTTTTCAAAGTGTAACCAAGTTAGGCACCTCGGGTCAATTGACTCATCAGGGCTGTTAAGGATGTTAGATGTCCCGACGACCAAGCCTCGAGGGGACCGCGCCTTCTCTGTCGCAGCCGGCCAGACTGTATTATAATTCCCTTCTCCATTCGATCTGCCCCCCTCTATCGAATCTTTTACTTAAATCCAGGCTCAAAACTCTGTTTTACTGAGTCGCAAGCATTCGAATCCTCCTGATATGACGTTTTGCTTGTTTTATCCCATCGTTTCCGTTTGATATGTTGGTAATGATCTCCTTAGTACTGTATGTTCTTGTTTTTTACTACTGTTTGTATTTGTTGTGTTGATGAAATGTTCTGTGTAGCTCTTTGGTTACAACAAAAGTTTCTTTTTTGTGCTTTTTAAATAAAGTTAAATGAACACTGAGGATTTGGATGCGTACGTATATGATGCTATACACTACAGGTTGGATGCTGCACACCGCCTGATTTGAATGTAAACAAAGCCTCAAAAGATTTACCTACAGTCCCGTGCTGGTAGATTTACGCGTGCATGGGACGCGCACAAGTTGGTGTGTGGGTGTGTGTGTGTGTGCGCACGTGTGCGTGCATGTGTGCGTGCAACTCTTGTAGTGTTGATGGTTGTTGCCCTGTCTTAGTATTAGAAGTATTTCTTCTAGGTAGTTGTTGCTGCCACAGTGAGTTAAAGGTATAGGCTGTAGAATCTCAGATCTGTGTGAGTACAGTACACACACATACGCACACACACACACACACACACACACACACACACACACACTCCCCTTCCCTCTCTGACAGGAATCAAAGTGATGGCTGTCTTTGATGCATTCATTGATTTAGAGAGAGAACACTAATGAGCATAGAACGAGTTTGACACTTATGTATGGCCCGTTCGATCAACTCCGTGCACACACAGCCACTTTGAAGTTCAAAGGGATCAATTAAGAGCTCCTCCTGAGCCTAAAGTTAGGATCAGAGTTATCTAGGTCTAGCCTGACACTCAGTCTGAATTTAATTTCGTTTCACTTCATTATTCAGACTGAAAGCCCTCCCCGCGGCAGCAGTTTCTGGACTGGGCGTTGTCAAAGCAGCAGTCTTTGGCGATTGGCTCATACCAACCAATCAGAATAGTATAGTTGTTGTCAATCATGTGGCTATGGCTAACTTGGTTGCTAACCAAACAAACACAGTCAACGAGCGCTACTAGCATGTAAAGAAAAGCGGTAAAATATGTCGGATGATGTTTATAAAACCTGTCGTTTCTGTAAAGAAACTATTTATCATCGAGCGATTTAACCCATTCTGACCTGAGATCAGATTCATACGAGGTTTCCACTGGACACACACTGGTCTGATGAACCCATTCTGACCTGAGATCAGATTCTAAAAATGTCAGTCGTTCTTCGAATTTTTCAAAAATAGCAGACCTACAAGCTCGTATCGCGCCACTCGGTGGCGCGATACGAGCTTGTAGATCTGCTATTTTTCAATAGGTAAAGCATAACATGATGCTAAACACCAAAATGGGTGCCCGGTCAGAATGGGTTAATAGCCAGATTGATACGGTCGCGAGTCACTGCAGTGGAGGCAGTCACCAGACCTAAATCGCCAGGAAATATTTTTTTAATGGTAGCAATTCAGGGCTGGTGCCAGGCTAACCTAGTTCAAGATCTGGTCATCCCAGCTTGGTGATGATGTTCAAAGTAAAAATATTTAGGACGACCGTTGAGCCGATTCTACTCTATGGCTCTGAGACATGGACACTTACAACGAAATTAGAGAAACGGTTGGATGGCACTTACACCCGCCTTCTAATGAGAGATGACTAAAACTAAGACGAAATATATTGACAATTTCGTCAACACAAAAACTAGACTAAAATGTTCGGGAGAGATTAGTGGAGAAGAGATCCAGTAGAACTAAAAGACAAGTCATTTTATGCGTCGTTGCATGGAATGCGAGCTGAAAATAGCATTTTCAAAAGACTACTATGACTAAAACTGTGTGTGTGTGTGTGTGTGTGTGTGTGTGTGTGTGTGTGTGTGTGTGTGTGTGTGCGTGTGTCTCCAGGTGAGGAGGTGCACGTGCGTCTGTACGGGGCGTGTGAGGAGCTGGACAGCGTGCGTCTGGAGCCTGCCGCCGTGTCTCTGGAGGACACGTACGTGTCTCTGGCCAGCCAGCGCTCCGTCTCCCTCACCAACGGCAGCGACATTCCTCTGCACTACTGCTGGAAGAGCTGGCCCAGCCGGGAGCACCAGGACCTGTATGCGCTGAGGTACCGCACGCATGCACGCACCGATACAGAACTAGAGGGCCCCACCCCAGCTATTCATTTCAATGGAAGTTTCTCGGTGGCGTTTGAAGCACCCGGAAGAACGCTCAAGCATAACCTGACACTATAGAGTTGAGAACATTTTAGGATTTTAACGATTCCTAAAGGGGGGGGGGGGGGGGGGGGGGTTCCAAATGGACCCTTAAATAACTGTAACTCTGAGAGTGTACAAAAGGATCCATTTGGTTCCTTTTGTACTCTCTCAGAGTGACATTAAAATGTTTGAGAACCACTGGTGTAGTAACTGTATAGCAGACGTCAAGTCCACATACCAGCTCTGACAGTGTGATTAAAAACCTGTCTGAAAAAGAACCGCTTCCTTCCGGGTGCCAACCCTACCTGACACGCCTTAACATTTTCCAATTTTAAAGTTTTTATAATGTTACACTTTTCCAATTTTACGGCGCTGAGAAATACAATTGACTACCGAAGTCCTGGCATTGGGTCATCTTAAAATTGTCTCATATAAGGGGTCAGGCTAAAACTAAGGGGATCATCCAAAACTATAGTATCTCTAGCGGTGGCCTGAGCCACTGCCAGTGCCCCCCCCCCCAAACCCCTCCTCATCTCCCCTCCTCTCCCCACCCTCCTCAACCCCCTCCTCATCTCCCCTCCTCTCCCCACCCTCCTCAACCCCCTCCTCATCTCCCCTCCTCTCCCCACCCTCCTCAACCCCCTCCTCATCTCCCCTCCTCTCCCCACCCTCCTCAACCCCCTCCTCACGTCCCCTCCCCTTCCTTCCTTCCAGAGAGCTGCAGAAGGAGGAGGATGAGGAGAGAGAGTGCCTCCTGTCGGAGAGCGCGTCGGACCCGGCCGAGTTCCACCGCGTGGCTCTGCTGTCCAGGAGCTTCAGGGAGCGAAGGAGGCGGGCTGTGGAGGACCGGCTGCCCCTCTCCTCCTCCTCCTCACACTCTCCCATCACTGTCCAGCCAATGGTACGTGTGTGTGCGTGCGTGTGTGTGTGTGTGTGTGTGTGTGTGTGTGTGTTTGCACAGCACGTGCGCGCGGAAGCACAATCTGGTCCAGGGGCACAATCTGTGCAGTCTATAAAGAAAATGAAAAGGTCAAGTCAACAGCAGCCCCGCCCCCTCTCTCCCAGAGCCTAAATGCGGACGTGTGCGTTCCTGTCTGTCTCTCACAGTCTCCGCCTCTCTCTCTCCATCGCTCTACAGTAGCTCTTTGCTTACTCATCGTCAGCGGTGGAAAAAAGTACTCACATTATTTCACAAGTAAAGGTCAATCAATACTCCATTATAGAAATAGGTATAAGTACAATATGTATTTGAGTAAAAGTACAAAGGTATTCTTCAAAATGTACTTAAAGTACCAAAAGTAAAAGTACTAATTTTGTCCCATTTCATGTTTTCCAATGTTTAACCCTGTAAGACCCGGATATATTTCTACTTGCAAAAAAGAGATTTCAACCTTACTACTACTTTGTACAACTATAGGACTTATGTTAAAAATAAAATAAAAAAGGTTTGATGAAAATGTTATGCACATTTATAATAATTATATAATAAATTAATAATTTACATTTGGGGGGTATCTTTCACAATAATGAATAAAACATGTTCTAGACATTCTAATGATCACAAAAAACCATATTACAATAATTTTACTTACTTTTATTAGGGTTAAAGAGTCCAGAAATTTTTAATTTCTGTGAATTTCAGCCTCTGTGGGGGGTATTTATATGCAAATATCATGACCAATGGCATTGCAATGAACATCACTGATGACGTTTAGGTGAAAAAAGAACAGAAAAAAATAATAATAATGAAGTAATTAATTCAAATAAAAATGTTACCGGAAAGCAACATCTTTTGAGGAACAGCAGATGCGTACAGTACATACAATGCGTCACAATGCGATGCATTGTAGATGCGCTTTTAGATCTGCTATTTTCACATGGCCGAAATGTATATTGGACTGAAGTGGGTGATGCATAGTGATGCGCAGGCCGGCCCGTTGAAAAGCGGGCAAAAAAGGGGGAAAATAAGCATTCCGGTATAACTTCTTTCCCTCTGCTATTCTCTCTCTCCCACTCCCCTCTCCTGCTCTCCTGCTCTCCCATCTACCAATTGCCCATCAATGTGTTGCTTATTTGATCAAGTATGCACAGCTGTCGCTGTTCAATCAATCAATGATATCATTATCCTGATATCCCGGACGCCACTTCATGCACGTCAACTTTATTTGAATGTCTCATGCAATGTTGTTGCAGTCAGAGGACAGTAGGCTATACACTCACTATCTATGTCACCATTTAATGTTCTCTCGTCACGTGTATAGCCTAGACTATTGTACACAATTATAAAGGACAGGGAAAATATTAACTGTCTATCCTAAAACTGAACCTGTATCCTCAACTGATTGTAAACGCAACGTGCACATTGCTCTGTCTCTCTCTCTCTCTCGCTCTCAAAAAATCAACCGCAAAATCAAAATCTAATGTTTTCGAGTACAATATTTGCCTCTGAGATATGGAGTAGAAGTCAAAATTGTACTCAAGTACAGTATTTAACCCATTCTGAACGGGAACCCATTTTGGTGTTAGCATCATGTCATGCTTTAGCTATTGAAAAATAGCAGATCTACAAGCTCATAGCGCGCCACCGAGTGGCGCGCTACGAGCTTGTAGGTCTGCTATTTTTGAAAAATCGAAGAGCGACTGACATTTTTTAGAATCTGATCTCAGGTCAGAATGGGTTCATCAGACCAGTGTGTGTCCAGTGGAAACCTCGTATGAATCTGATCTCAGGTCAGAATGGGTTAAGTAAAAGTACTTAGTTACTTTCCACCCCTGCGTGGTCGTCTTAGCATCAGCGTGGTGGTGTCTCTCCTCACTCAGCAGATGATGACCTGCTGCCGTGTAAATATTTTACTGCATCGTTCCACAAAGTCCTTCAAAGCTTGGCTCCTGTGATATTATATAACTTTATTCTACACACTGAAACGCTTAGGGTTGTACTTTATAACTCTGGCCCTGTAATGGTTCATTTTCACACTCTCAGAGTTAACCCATTCTGACCTGAGATCAAATTCATACGAGGTTTCCACTGGACACACACTGGTCTGATTAACCCATTCTGACCCGAGATCAGATTCTAAGAATGTCAGTCGTTCTTCGATTTTTCAAAAATAGCAGACCTACAAGCTCGTAGCGCGCCACTCGGTGGCGCGCTATGAGCTTGTAGATCTGCTATTTTTCAATAGCTAAAGCATAACATGATGCCAACACCAAAATAGGTTCCCGTTCAGAATGGGTTAAAATCTTTTTGTGGGTATGGATTCGGATTGTGATCTTATTATCGCGCCTGAAACTAGATTCTTGTATGCATGAAATGCATGAAGTTTAGCATGGTTTTCTTTCCACAGTTTCGCATTTGACCTACAAAGGGTTAAGAAAACTCTCTCTGTTGTGTCTGGTTCCTTTAAACACATTAACTAATTAATTAAGGTATTAATGAATCAATTCTCCCACCACTGCCACTGTTATTCAGTGAAGACCCTTATTTTGAAGGCCCACGGGACCCCAGAACGTGAACCGAGACGTGAACGCAATGTTAATGTGTGGAGTGGCAGACGATCATCTTTTTTTTTCACCCGGAAAAGAAATGTTGTAACCGTGATCATCCGTTCTCGAATAAAGTTAGTTTTGACCAACAACACAGTCTGGGAAAAAGAATCCGAGATAAATGCATTTTTTATAAATCTGTTTACATTGCGGCAGGCGGAGACGAGAGTTTTCTTTAAAAAATAATAATTTATCCCACGATTTTGTAACCCATTTATCACCCCTGTGTCAATTATCTAATGCGATCCTGGGCTCCAAATACCCTCCGCCAACCTGGGGAGAGCAACGGACTTGAACTCATGCTTCCTTCATGTATGAGTCTCCAAGTCGCTCCTTTACACCTGACAGGGGTTATTCCAACCAGTTCCTTTCCCCTCCATCAGGCGCCCCGGCTGGCCAGGGGGAGGCAGTTTAGTGACCAGGATTACTGCATGTTTTTTGTGAGGGTACCTACCCTAGGGGACACGGGGAGAACATGAAAACTCCACACAGAAAGGCCCTTTTACCAACCCCGACTCGGGTATGGAGACGAGAGTTTTCACTTCCGGTTGTATCGGTCTCCTATAGCAATCCATACGTTGGCGAACGTTGGTGATCATAAAAAAAACCCCAAACAAAAACAACACTGTTCTGACGTCCGTGGACGTCAATGGCAGTTATAAGGGTTGGATTTGGTCTGACGTCTGGGGGTGACAATGTCAGTTGAGGTGTTAATTACAGGAGGACCATGCATGGGCAGATCCTCCTCAGAGCGCTCTGACCTCCGCTGACAGCCCTGTTCCTTTGTTCTGCTCCTCGGTCAGAGCTCAGGCTCTGCCTCCATGCCAGCCAGACTCCCTGGACAGCAGGAGAACAAAGAGTCTTTAGTTCCAGACTCCCTGGACAGTTGGAGAAAGAACAAAGAGTCTTTAGGCCATGCACACAGTAGAGGACAGTGGAGAGAGTCATGCGCAGTCAGCGCACACACACACACATAAACACACACACACCCGCGTGTGCACATACCCACACGCAAACACGCACGTAGGCACGCACACGCATCAGGCACCCGCAGGTAATTTACACCGAAGCCGATGCCGCGCATCCGAAAATAGCTCTACGCTGATCTGTAAGCTCACAAACGTCACGGTATACAGACACGTTGCGAGCTTGTAGATCTGCTATTTTCGACGTGAGCAACACGGCGAGCAGCCAAGTGTAAATCTGGCACGCGTGCCGTGCGTGCGGTCGTCGGAGGCTCCAGAGCTATACGTATACTGTATGAGGTTGCCGGACTCCCCAGAGGCAGCGGTCATCTCAGAGCTGCCTCTGGCGCTAATGAATGACCCTCTCCTTTCTATTTTGAGAGAGAGAGAGAGAGAGAGAGAGAGCGCTTTGTGCTGTGCAGGGATGCAGTAGAGTATACTATAACTGAATCACGTACCAACCCCAAATTATGTTTCCACATTATTATCCAGTGAGCTGTCTGTGAGATTTATATTCACTTTATTATTCCCCCATGAATAATAAAAGTCCATCTACCTCCCTGGGATTATCTATTTACTATTATGCAGTGGAATCTACCAGGAGTTGACCTTCTGCGATGGCCCCCCTGTGTGCATGTGTGTGTGCGTGTG
The DNA here is from genome assembly GCF_963924005.1 of Protomyctophum bolini. NCBI lineage: Eukaryota > Metazoa > Chordata > Actinopteri > Myctophiformes > Myctophidae > Protomyctophum > Protomyctophum bolini. Next base: position 43,841,702 of record NC_137865.1, read on the forward strand.
TGTGTGTGTGTGTGTGTCAGGTAATCAACTGAAATGTTTTAGTTTTAGTCTAGTTTTAGTCGACTAATATCATACGATTTTGTTGACATAATTGTCAGTATATTTAGTCATTTTAGTCATCATGGCAAAAGTTTTATTTCGTTTTTATTTCGTTTTCATCAGTGAGAACATTTTTGTCATGGTTTTAGTCGACAAAAAATGGACACTGGTGCGTTGTTGTTGTTGCATGCCTCATGTAATGCTCCCTGTCTTCCATTGTGTTTATCCGTCTGTGTGTGTTCTGTCTCCCTGTCTTCCATTGTGTTTATCTGTCTGTGTGTGTTCTGTCTCCCTGTCTTCCATTGTGTTTATCCGTCTGTGTGTGTTCTGTCTCCCTGTCTTCCATTGTGTTTATCTGTCTGTGTGTGTTCTGTCTCCCTGTCTTCCATTGTGTTTATCTGTCTGTGTGTGTTTCTGTCTCCCTGTCTTCCATTGTGTTTATCTGTCTGTGTGTGTTCTGTCTCCCTGTCTTCCATTGTGTTTATCTGTCTGTGTGTGTTTCTGTCTCCCTGTCTTCCATTGTGTTTATCTGTCTGTGTGTGTTCTGTCTCCCTGTCTTCCATTGTGTTTATCTGTCTGTGTGTGTTCTGTCTCCCTGTCTTCCATTGTGTTTATCTGTCTGTGTGTGTTCTGTCTCCCTGTCTTCCATTGTGTTTATCTGTCTGTGTGTGTTCTGTCTCCCTGTCTTCCATTGTGTTTATCTGTCTGTGTGTGTGTGTGTTCTGTCTCCCTGTCTTCCATTGTGTTTATCTGTCTGTGTGTGTTCTGTCTCCCTGTCTTCCATTGTGTTTATCTGTCTGTGTGTGTTCTGTCTCCCTGTCTTCCATTGTGTTTATCCGTCTGTGTGTGTTTCTGTCTCCCTGTCTTCCATTGTGTTTATCTGTCTGTGTGTGTTCTGTCTCCCTGTCTTCCATCGTGTTTATCTGTCTGTGTGTGTTTCTGTCTCCCTGTCTTCCATTGTGTTTATCCGTCTGTGTGTGTTTCTGTCTCCCTGTCTTCCATTGTGTTTATCTGTCTGTGTGTGTTCTGTCTCCCTGTCTTCCATTGTGTTTATCCGTCTGTGTGTGTTCTGTCTCCCTGTCTTCCATTGTGTTTATCTGTCTGTGTGTGTTCTGTCTCCCTGTCTTCCATTGTGTTTATCCGTCTGTGTGTGTTCTGTCTCCCTGTCTTCCATTGTGTTTATATGTCTGTGTGTGTTCTGTCTCCCTGTCTTCCATTGTGTTTATCTGTCTGTGTGTGTTCTGTCTCCCTGTCTTCCATTGTGTTTATCTGTCTGTGTGTGTTCTGTCTCCCTGTCTTCCATTGTGTTTATCTGTCTGTGTGTGTTCTGTCTCCCTGTCTTCCATTGTGTTTATCTGTCTGTGTGTGTTCTGTCTCCCTGTCTTCCATTGTGTTTATCCGTCTGTGTGTGTTCTGTCTCCCTGTCTTCCATTGTGTTTATCTGTCTGTGTGTGTTCTGTCTCCCTGTCTTCCATTGTGTTTATCTGTCTGTGTGTGTTCTGTCTCCCTGTCTTCCATTGTGTTTATCCGTCTGTGTGTGTTCTGTCTCCCTGTCTTCCATTGTGTTTATCTGTCTGTGTGTGTTCTGTCTCCCTGTCTTCCATTGTGTTTATCTGTCTGTGTGTGTTTCTGTCTCCCTGTCTTCCATTGTGTTTATCTGTCTGTGTGTGTTCTGTCTCCCTGTCTTCCATTGTGTTTATCTGTCTGTGTGTGTTTCTGTCTCCCTGTCTTCCATTGTGTTTATCTGTCTGTGTGTGTTCTGTCTCCCTGTCTTCCATTGTGTTTATCTGTCTGTGTGTGTTCTGTCTCCCTGTCTTCCATTGTGTTTATCTGTCTGTGTGTGTTCTGTCTCCCTGTCTTCCATTGTGTTTATCTGTCTGTGTGTGTTCTGTCTCCCTGTCTTCCATTGTGTTTATCTGTCTGTGTGTGTGTGTGTTCTGTCTCCCTGTCTTCCATTGTGTTTATCTGTCTGTGTGTGTTCTGTCTCCCTGTCTTCCATTGTGTTTATCTGTCTGTGTGTGTTCTGTCTCCCTGTCTTCCATTGTGTTTATCCGTCTGTGTGTGTTTCTGTCTCCCTGTCTTCCATTGTGTTTATCTGTCTGTGTGTGTTCTGTCTCCCTGTCTTCCATCGTGTTTATCTGTCTGTGTGTGTTTCTGTCTCCCTGTCTTCCATTGTGTTTATCCGTCTGTGTGTGTTTCTGTCTCCCTGTCTTCCATTGTGTTTATCTGTCTGTGTGTGTTCTGTCTCCCTGTCTTCCATTGTGTTTATCCGTCTGTGTGTGTTCTGTCTCCCTGTCTTCCATTGTGTTTATCTGTCTGTGTGTGTTCTGTCTCCCTGTCTTCCATTGTGTTTATCCGTCTGTGTGTGTTCTGTCTCCCTGTCTTCCATTGTGTTTATCTGTCTGTGTGTGTTCTGTCTCCCTGTCTTCCATTGTGTTTATCTGTCTGTGTGTGTTCTGTCTCCCTGTCTTCCATTGTGTTTATCTGTCTGTGTGTGTTCTGTCTCCCTGTCTTCCATTGTGTTTATCTGTCTGTGTGTGTTCTGTCTCCCTGTCTTCCATTGTGTTTATCTGTCTGTGTGTGTTCTGTCTCCCTGTCTTCCATTGTGTTTATCCGTCTGTGTGTGTTCTGTCTCCCTGTCTTCCATTGTGTTTATCTGTCTGTGTGTGTTCTGTCTCCCTGTCTTCCATTGTGTTTATCTGTCTGTGTGTGTTCTGTCTCCCTGTCTTCCATTGTGTTTATCCGTCTGTGTGTGTTCTGTCTCCCTGTCTTCCATTGTGTTTATCTGTCTGTGTGTGTTCTGTCTCCCTGTCTTCCATTGTGTTTATCCGTCTGTGTGTGTTCTGTCTCCCTGTCTTCCATTGTGTTTATCTGTCTGTGTGTGTTCTGTCTCCCTGTCTTCCATTGTGTTTATCTGTCTGTGTGTGTTCTGTCTCCCTGTCTTCCATTGTGTTTATCCGTCTGTGTGTGTTCTGTCTCCCTGTCTTCCATTGTGTTTATCCGTCTGTGTGTGTTCTGTCTCCCTGTCTTCCATTGTGTTTATCTGTCTGTGTGTGTTCTGTCTCCCTGTCTTCCATTGTGTTTATCTGTCTGTGTGTGTTCTGTCTCCCTGTCTTCCATTGTGTTTATCTGTCTGTGTGTGTTCTGTCTCCCTGTCTTCCATTGTGTTTATCTGTCTGTGTGTGTTCTGTCTCCCTGTCTTCCATTGTGTTTATCCGTCTGTGTGTGTTCTGTCTCCCTGTCTTCCATTGTGTTTATCCGTCTGTGTGTGTTCTGTCTCCCTGTCTTCCATTGTGTTTATCTGTCTGTGTGTGTTCTGTCTCCCTGTCTTCCATTGTGTTTATCTGTCTGTGTGTGTTCTGTCTCCCTGTCTTCCATTGTGTTTATCTGTCTGTGTGTGTTCTGTCTCCCTGTCTTCCATTGTGTTTATCTGTCTGTGTGTGTTCTGTCTCCCTGTCTTCCATTGTGTTTATCTGTCTGTGTGTGTTCTGTCTCCCTGTCTTCCATTGTGTTTATCTGTCTGTGTGTGTTCTGTCTCCCTGTCTTCCATTGTGTTTATCTGTCTGTGTGTGTTCTGTCTCCCTGTCTTCCATTGTGTTTATCTGTCTGTGTGTGTTCTGTCTCCCTGTCTTCCATTGTGTTTATCTGTCTGTGTGTGTGTTCTGTCTCCCTGTCTTCCATTGTGTTTATCTGTCTGTGTGTGTTCTGTCTCCCTGTCTTCCATTGTGTTTATCTGTCTGTGTGTGTTCTGTCTCCCTGTCTTCCATTGTGTTTATCTGTCTGTGTGTGTGTTCTGTCTCCCTGTCTTCCATTGTGTTTATCTGTCTGTGTGTGTTCTGTCTCCCTGTCTTCCATTGTGTTTATCTGTCTGTGTGTGTTCTGTCTCCCTGTCTTCCATTGTGTTTATCCGTCTGTGTGTGTTCTGTCTCCCTGTCTTCCATTGTGTTTATCTGTCTGTGTGTGTTCTGTCTCCCTGTCTTCCATTGTGTTTATCTGTCTGTGTGTGTTCTGTCTCCCTGTCTTCCATTGTGTTTATCTGTCTGTGTGTGTTCTGTCTCCCTGTCTTCCATTGTGTTTATCCGTCTGTGTGTGTTCTGTCTCCCTGTCTTCCATTGTGTTTATCCGTCTGTGTGTGTTCTGTCTCCCTGTCTTCCATTGTGTTTATCCGTCTGTGTGTGTTCTGTCTCCCTGTCTTCCATTGTGTTTATCTGTCTGTGTGTGTTCTGTCTCCCTGTCTTCCATTGTGTTTATCCGTCTGTGTGTGTTCTGTCTCCCTGTCTTCCATTGTGTTTATCTGTCTGTGTGTGTTCTGTCTCCCTGTCTTCCATTGTGTTTATCTGTCTGTGTGTGTTCTGTCTCCCTGTCTTCCATTGTGTTTATCTGTCTGTGTGTGTTCTGTCTCCCTGTCTTCCATTGTGTTTATCTGTCTGTGTGTGTTTCTGTCTCCCTGTCTTCCATTGTGTTTATCCGTCTGTGTGTGTTCTGTCTCCCTGTCTTCCATTGTGTTTATCTGTCTGTGTGTGTTCTGTCTCCCTGTCTTCCATTGTGTTTATCTGTCTGTGTGTGTTCTGTCTCCCTGTCTTCCATTGTGTTTATCCGTCTGTGTGTGTTCTGTCTCCCTGTCTTCCATTGTGTTTATCTGTCTGTGTGTGTTCTGTCTCCCTGTCTTCCATTGTGTTTATCTGTCTGTGTGTGTTCTGTCTCCCTGTCTTCCATTGTGTTTATCCGTCTGTGTGTGTTCTGTCTCCCTGTCTTCCATTGTGTTTATCCGTCTGTGTGTGTTCTGTCTCCCTGTCTTCCATTGTGTTTATCTGTCTGTGTGTGTTCTGTCTCCCTGTCTTCCATTGTGTTTATCTGTCTGTGTGTGTTCTGTCTCCCTGTCTTCCATTGTGTTTATCTGTCTGTGTGTGTTCTGTCTCCCTGTCTTCCATTGTGTTTATCTGTCTGTGTGTGTTCTGTCTCCCTGTCTTCCATTGTGTTTATCCGTCTGTGTGTGTTCTGTCTCCCTGTCTTCCATTGTGTTTATCCGTCTGTGTGTGTTCTGTCTCCCTGTCTTCCATTGTGTTTATCTGTCTGTGTGTGTTCTGTCTCCCTGTCTTCCATTGTGTTTATCTGTGTGTGTGTGTTCTGTCTCCCTGTCTTCCATTGTGTTTATCCGTCTGTGTGTGTTCTGTCTCCCTGTCTTCCATTGTGTTTATCTGTGTGTGTGTGTTCTGTCTCCCTGTCTTCCATTGTGTTTATCTGTCTGTGTGTGTTCTGTCTCCCTGTCTTCCATTGTGTTTATCTGTCTGTGTGTGTTCTGTCTCCCTGTCTTCCATTGTGTTTATCTCTCTGTGTGTGTTCTGTCTCCCTGTCTTCCATTGTGTTTATCTCTCTGTGTGTGTTCTGTCTCCCTGTCTTCCATTGTGTTTATCCGTCTGTGTGTGTTCTGTCTCCCTGTCTTCCATTGTGTTTATCTGTCTGTGTGTGTTCTGTCTCCCTGTCTTCCATTGTGTTTATCCGTCTCTGTGTGTTCTGTCTCCCTGTCTTCCATTGTGTTTATCCGTCTCTGTGTGTTCTGTCTCCCTGTCTTCCATTGTGTTTATCCGTCTGTGTGTGTTCTGTCTCCCTGTCTTCCATTGTGTTTATCTGTCTGTGTGTGTTCTGTCTCCCTGTCTTCCATTGTGTTTATCCGTCTGTGTGTGTTCTGTCTCCCTGTCTTCCATTGTGTTTATCTGTCTGTGTGTGTTCTGTCTCCCTGTCTTCCATTGTGTTTATCTGTCTGTGTGTGTTCTGTCTCCCTGTCTTCCATTGTGTTTATCTGTCTGTGTGTGTTCTGTCTCCCTGTCTTCCATTGTGTTTATCTGTCTGTGTGTGTTCTGTCTCCCTGTCTTCCATTGTGTTTATCCGTCTGTGTGTGTTCTGTCTCCCTGTCTTCCATTGTGTTTATCCGTCTGTGTGTGTTCTGTCTCCCTGTCTTCCATTGTGTTTATCCGTCTGTGTGTGTTCTGTCTCCCTGTCTTCCATTGTGTTTATCCGTCTGTGTGTGTTCTGTCTCCCTGTCTTCCATTGTGTTTATCCGTCTGTGTGTGTTCTGTCTCCCTGTCTTCCATTGTGTTTATCTGTCTGTGTGTGTGTGTTCTGTCTCCCTGTCTTCCATTGTGTTTATCCGTCTGTGTGTGTTCTGTCTCCCTGTCTTCCATTGTGTTTATCCGTCTGTGTGTGTTCTGTCTCCCTGTCTTCCATTGTGTTTATCTGTCTGTGTGTGTTCTGTCTCCCTGTCTTCCATTGTGTTTATCTGTCTGTGTGTGTTCTGTCTCCCTGTCTTCCATTGTGTTTATCTGTCTGTGTGTGTTCTGTCTCCCTGTCTTCCATTGTGTTTATCTGTCTGTGTGTGTTCTGTCTCCCTGTCTTCCATTGTGTTTATCTGTCTGTGTGTGTGTTCTGTCTCCCTGTCTTCCATTGTGTTTATCTGTCTGTGTGTGTTCTGTCTCCCTGTCTTCCATTGTGTTTATCTGTCTGTGTGTGTTCTGTCTCCCTGTCTTCCATTGTGTTTATCTGTCTGTGTGTGTGTTCTGTCTCCCTGTCTTCCATTGTGTTTATCTGTCTGTGTGTGTTCTGTCTCCCTGTCTTCCATTGTGTTTATCTGTCTGTGTGTGTTCTGTCTCCCTGTCTTCCATTGTGTTTATCCGTCTGTGTGTGTTCTGTCTCCCTGTCTTCCATTGTGTTTATCTGTCTGTGTGTGTTCTGTCTCCCTGTCTTCCATTGTGTTTATCTGTCTGTGTGTGTTCTGTCTCCCTGTCTTCCATTGTGTTTATCTGTCTGTGTGTGTTCTGTCTCCCTGTCTTCCATTGTGTTTATCCGTCTGTGTGTGTTCTGTCTCCCTGTCTTCCATTGTGTTTATCCGTCTGTGTGTGTTCTGTCTCCCTGTCTTCCATTGTGTTTATCCGTCTGTGTGTGTTCTGTCTCCCTGTCTTCCATTGTGTTTATCTGTCTGTGTGTGTTCTGTCTCCCTGTCTTCCATTGTGTTTATCCGTCTGTGTGTGTTCTGTCTCCCTGTCTTCCATTGTGTTTATCTGTCTGTGTGTGTTCTGTCTCCCTGTCTTCCATTGTGTTTATCTGTCTGTGTGTGTTCTGTCTCCCTGTCTTCCATTGTGTTTATCTGTCTGTGTGTGTTCTGTCTCCCTGTCTTCCATTGTGTTTATCTGTCTGTGTGTGTTTCTGTCTCCCTGTCTTCCATTGTGTTTATCCGTCTGTGTGTGTTCTGTCTCCCTGTCTTCCATTGTGTTTATCTGTCTGTGTGTGTTCTGTCTCCCTGTCTTCCATTGTGTTTATCTGTCTGTGTGTGTTCTGTCTCCCTGTCTTCCATTGTGTTTATCCGTCTGTGTGTGTTCTGTCTCCCTGTCTTCCATTGTGTTTATCTGTCTGTGTGTGTTCTGTCTCCCTGTCTTCCATTGTGTTTATCTGTCTGTGTGTGTTCTGTCTCCCTGTCTTCCATTGTGTTTATCCGTCTGTGTGTGTTCTGTCTCCCTGTCTTCCATTGTGTTTATCCGTCTGTGTGTGTTCTGTCTCCCTGTCTTCCATTGTGTTTATCTGTCTGTGTGTGTTCTGTCTCCCTGTCTTCCATTGTGTTTATCTGTCTGTGTGTGTTCTGTCTCCCTGTCTTCCATTGTGTTTATCTGTCTGTGTGTGTTCTGTCTCCCTGTCTTCCATTGTGTTTATCTGTCTGTGTGTGTTCTGTCTCCCTGTCTTCCATTGTGTTTATCCGTCTGTGTGTGTTCTGTCTCCCTGTCTTCCATTGTGTTTATCCGTCTGTGTGTGTTCTGTCTCCCTGTCTTCCATTGTGTTTATCTGTCTGTGTGTGTTCTGTCTCCCTGTCTTCCATTGTGTTTATCTGTGTGTGTGTGTTCTGTCTCCCTGTCTTCCATTGTGTTTATCCGTCTGTGTGTGTTCTGTCTCCCTGTCTTCCATTGTGTTTATCTGTGTGTGTGTGTTCTGTCTCCCTGTCTTCCATTGTGTTTATCTGTCTGTGTGTGTTCTGTCTCCCTGTCTTCCATTGTGTTTATCTGTCTGTGTGTGTTCTGTCTCCCTGTCTTCCATTGTGTTTATCTCTCTGTGTGTGTTCTGTCTCCCTGTCTTCCATTGTGTTTATCTCTCTGTGTGTGTTCTGTCTCCCTGTCTTCCATTGTGTTTATCCGTCTGTGTGTGTTCTGTCTCCCTGTCTTCCATTGTGTTTATCTGTCTGTGTGTGTTCTGTCTCCCTGTCTTCCATTGTGTTTATCCGTCTCTGTGTGTTCTGTCTCCCTGTCTTCCATTGTGTTTATCCGTCTCTGTGTGTTCTGTCTCCCTGTCTTCCATTGTGTTTATCCGTCTGTGTGTGTTCTGTCTCCCTGTCTTCCATTGTGTTTATCTGTCTGTGTGTGTTCTGTCTCCCTGTCTTCCATTGTGTTTATCCGTCTGTGTGTGTTCTGTCTCCCTGTCTTCCATTGTGTTTATCTGTCTGTGTGTGTTCTGTCTCCCTGTCTTCCATTGTGTTTATCTGTCTGTGTGTGTTCTGTCTCCCTGTCTTCCATTGTGTTTATCTGTCTGTGTGTGTTCTGTCTCCCTGTCTTCCATTGTGTTTATCTGTCTGTGTGTGTTCTGTCTCCCTGTCTTCCATTGTGTTTATCCGTCTGTGTGTGTTCTGTCTCCCTGTCTTCCATTGTGTTTATCCGTCTGTGTGTGTTCTGTCTCCCTGTCTTCCATTGTGTTTATCCGTCTGTGTGTGTTCTGTCTCCCTGTCTTCCATTGTGTTTATCCGTCTGTGTGTGTTCTGTCTCCCTGTCTTCCATTGTGTTTATCCGTCTGTGTGTGTTCTGTCTCCCTGTCTTCCATTGTGTTTATCTGTCTGTGTGTGTGTGTTCTGTCTCCCTGTCTTCCATTGTGTTTATCCGTCTGTGTGTGTTCTGTCTCCCTGTCTTCCATTGTGTTTATCCGTCTGTGTGTGTTCTGTCTCCCTGTCTTCCATTGTGTTTATCTGTCTGTGTGTGTTCTGTCTCCCTGTCTTCCATTGTGTTTATCTGTCTGTGTGTGTTCTGTCTCCCTGTCTTCCATTGTGTTTATCCGTCTCTGTGTGTTCTGTCTCCCTGTCTTCCATTGTGTTTATCTGTCTGTGTGTGTTCTGTCTCCCTGTCTTCCATTGTGTTTATCTGTCTGTGTGTGTGTGTTCTGTCTCCCTGTCTTCCATTGTGTTTATCTGTCTGTGTGTGTTCTGTCTCCCTGTCTTCCATTGTGTTTATCTGTCTGTGTGTGTGTGTTCTGTCTCCCTGTCTTCCATTGTGTTTATCTGTCTGTGTGTGTTCTGTCTCCCTGTCTTCCATTGTGTTTATCTGTCTGTGTGTGTTCTGTCTCCCTGTCTTCCATTGTGTTTATCCGTCTGTGTGTGTTCTGTCTCCCTGTCTTCCATTGTGTTTATCTGTCTGTGTGTGTTCTGTCTCCCTGTCTTCCATTGTGTTTATCTGTCTGTGTGTGTGTGTTCTGTCTCCCTGTCTTCCATTGTGTTTATCTGTCTGTGTGTGTTCTGTCTCCCTGTCTTCCATTGTGTTTATCTGTCTGTGTGTGTTCTGTCTCCCTGTCTTCCATTGTGTTTATCTGTCTGTGTGTGTTCTGTCTGCCTGTCTTCCATTGTGTTTATCTGTCTGTGTGTGTTCTGTCTCCCTGTCTTCCATTGTGTTTATCTGTCTGTGTGTGTTCTGTCTCCCTGTCTTCCATTGTGTTTATCCGTCTCTGTCCAGGAGGGTGAAATATGGCCGTCCACCACAGCAACGTTCAGCCTCGTCTTTAAGCCTGAGGAGGCCAGGCTCCACCAGCACACCTTCTACTGTGATGTCACAGGTCAGTGCCTCAAACCTTCTACTGTGATGTCACAGGTCAGTGCCTCAAACAAACAGAAAGATAGGAGCGCACACCAGTCACTCCCTGAAGAAGGCAACTTGTTTAAAAAATATATGTTTTTGATGGCATCGTGTCTACGAGCTGTGCGGCCTCTCTCCTTTCTCAGTCACAGGTCAGTGCCTGTAGGAGTGTAGGATACAGTGTTGTTTTTGGTTGTTTTTGTTTTTGTCATGGTCTCTTCAATATAGTTTTCATTTAGTTTCAGTCACATGTTAGACTAGTTTTTGTTGACTAAATATCATAAGATTTTAGTCGACTAAACATAGTAAAATGTATTTCGGCAGGCCTTGATGCCGTCGTAACGGCTGATTTTACACTTGCTGAAAATAGCAAGTGTAAAAAAAAAGCTCACAATGCGTCGCGCTGCGACGCGTTGTGAGCTTTTAGATCTGCTATTTTCAGCATGCAACCACATGTAAAATTACTTATACTGGATCTCCTGTCCACTAACCTTCCTAACATTTTAGTTTTGTGTTAGTGAAAAAAGGTAGTCAACGGACATTTTTCGTCGACAAAATCAACACTATAGTAGGATACCACATTTGGTTGTGTTTCACACGTTACAGCAGTGGTTCTCAAACTTTTACATTACGAATGATGTTTAGGACACAATAAACACTTCCCTGGGGTTTTCTATGTGTGTAATATGTCTTTTATATTTTGGTCATGACGCCATGTTCATGCCAACATTTGTCATGAAAACGTGGTCTTCCTGGACTACAAGTCAGCCTCGTCCCCCCTCCACAAGGACGGGCGGTCCACCAAAGCATTATGGTCATTGTAGGAATTCAGCAATCCAGTCAAACCATAGTCAAAACACACAGACTTCATTATGTATCTGGCCATATACGTAGGGACATTTCAAATTGTGTTTATCTACTACAAATACTATTATTAACATTGAGTGACCGCAGTTTCTTCCCCCGGTGAAATGTCCCTTTAACTCTGTCCAATTTACAGGGTCGATTTAGACCCCCCCCCCCCCTAAAGGAACCCAGAGAGTCCCTATATAATCCACATTGATAATGGATAATACTCAATTTAAGTTAACATTAGTTATCAGCTAGCTGATATCGTTAGCTCTATTTGTATTTCAGTATTCCAAACTTTTGGGGAGCATAAAATGTATTATGTGTTGATACTGTATGTATGGTGAATGCTACAAGGTGTTCATACTTTAAAAAGAAAGCTTGTTCTAACCACCTTGTGTATCGAAAGGTCATATTTGTATCAACTCTATTGCTGTGTCCATGAATTCAGTTTGGGGTGAACAGTATACGATGGTTGTTTCATTGTTCAGGCAGCAGGCACGACATGGCGGCACGGTACAGCGTGTTCCAACAGTGAGACAGACGCATCCCTGATGAATGTCTTAGAGGAAACACTGGCTCTACTGTACTGTGTAAGGCAGAGCCGGCAACTCCATTGATAAGCCAGAGCGATGCCCTGGCGGAGAGCGCAGCTCTGAGAGAACTAGTTCTCTAGAGTTCAAGACATGATGTTCCAAAGAGGCTTATAAGTGCCATTGTTGTGGAGGTTCAAAATGAACTTTAAAGTTTAACATTTCAGGTGAGAGTATTTACCTGACTTTTACCCAGACGTAAAAGTCAGGTAAATCTGATAAATGGATTTGGGCAAAGGCAGTTTGCCTTTTTTTTCTTTTTTTCTTACAGTTTTTGCGATGGGCCTTTGGGAATAACTCGTCCAAACCCGTCCTTGGGCTGGCAGTGGATGAGTTTAAGAGAAGTGAAATGTACCACAGATGAAAAACTGTCTAAATTTCAGACTGACCCCTCCACAAAAAGGCCTCGTTGTCCTGACCCCTTATCTATCATTTATACATTATGGATAAATAGTGTGGACTTAGAGTAGACTCTTTTTCGTCTGTGGCAGATGTGAACTGAATTGAAGGGTAAAGTATTTTGTTTGATTCTGAGTATTACACTTGGATATTAGGTGGCATTGAACAAAGTTTAAAACACTGCTCCTGTCTATTGAGTAGCCAGGCACTGAGACGTTCATTTTGTTCTATTTGTTTCCACCGTATAGTTATAAGGAGACAGGCTTTCTGCAGATGTACTGTACTGTATTTTCTTCTGTCTTCTTTAATAAAAGTAATTGATCCTTTCTCTCGTTCAATCTTCCTTTTGTGTGAATAGAGCTAAGACAAACAAAGGGGGGTTATTGTTCGAGAAGAATACGTTTCATCGAAAGTGATGTGAAATTACTTCAGAGAGTGAATTGAGAAAAGGCAACGTATTCTCCCCCGAACAATAACCTCCCTTGTTTGTCTTACCTCTATTCACACACGAGACCCAATGAGAGAAAGGATATCAATTACTTTTATTAAAGAAGACAGAATAATAACCAAATGGAGCCTTACAAGTCCATTCTCTCCACTCTCAGAGTGATTCTACGGACATATAGACGACCCCTGATAATAATATATTCCTTTGTGGTAGATGCTTTTATGCAAAGTAGGAAAGGAACCCCCACCACTAATCCTGTGCTCTACCCATGGAGCTACACAGGACCACACAGTATATACACACTTGGTTCTACCTTGCCTGATCTCATTTTCATAATAAAGACAAAGCACAGACAGGGCAACAGCAACAACAAATCCCCGTCTCGTCCGCATTGCTTGAAAAGAGCAGTTTGTAGTTTTGCATGTGGCCTGCGTGTGTGTCTTCCTGCGCCGGAGGCCCGATTTACATGAATTTCCATGTTTTCTGAGGCTGCTGCAGGTGACCTGAAACTAGTGCACGTGTGCTATGCTCAGAATAATGGCTTGCACAGACAAAAGATTAACCCATTCTGACCTGAGATCAGATTCATACGAGGTTTCCACTGGACACACACTGGTCTGATGAACCCATTCTGACCTGAGATCATATTCTAAAAAATGTCAGTCGACTCTTCGATTTTTCAAAAATAGCAGACCTACAAGCTCGTAGCGCGCCACTCGGTGGCGCGCTATGAGCTTGTAGATCTGCTATTTTTCACTAGCTAAAGCACGACATGATGCTAGCGCCAAAATGGGTTCCCGTTCAGAATGGGTTAAGTTTTAACCGAAAGATTTTACTGTATTCAAAACATATTAGGACTACTCTCGTGAGATTAAAGAGCATGCACCTACATTGCCCATATAGTTACATTATCATACAAATAGTATATGAATTCTAATTTTCTTAAGCTCTCTTAAGCCGTCATTTCTTCCTACAGTATGTCTCTCCCCTGGGATACATTTGAAGGAGACGCTCTTCGTCAATACATTCTGGAAGACGGGGGGAAATATAATTATTTTATTTATTATTAAAACTTTTTAAAGCATTTTTGCTCCATTTTGATAGAGACCAGTATAGGGAAGAGATGCAGTAAATGGCATCACGTCGGATTTGACCCCATAGGCCAGCTGTGTGAAGGACTTTAGCCTTTAGTCTTTAAATATGAAATAGTCTCTAAATATAATTTCTTTATTATTAAACATTTTCAGCATTTTTGCAGAAGGACTTTATCCTTATGTAGTTCAGTATGCACTAGTCTCTTGAAACCTTTTCAGATGGGGAGCGACTGACACGCCTAGTCATTTTCAATGAGAGGCGTGCGTTTATTTTGTCCCTTGCGTGCTCATTTCGTGCACACGTCCACGGGTGACTAGACCCTAGGGGCCTAAACCACTAACCCCTAAACTTCTTTGCCTTTCTTTGTACTATTTTGACGTAGAACTAGCCGTTCTACGTCAACACGTTGTGAGCTTGTAGATCGGCTATTTGAACTATTCAAAAATGTTTAGCAAATTAGTACAAAAGGCAAAGAAGTTTAGGTATAAGGGGTTTAGCACTGATGCAAATAGGGCCCTAGATATTCAGTGTTGATGTGCTAAAATCCACGTCTTTCTTGCTTCTCTTTGTTTTTTGGTACTGTGGCTGTGTTCGTTCACGTCTGTGTCCGTCTGTGTGTTCGTTCACGTCTGTGTGTTCGTTCACGTCTGTGTGTTCTTTCACGTCTGTGTGCTCGTTCACGTCTGTGTGCTCGTTCACGTCTGTGTGCTCGTTCACGTCTGTGTGCGTCTGTGTGTTCGTTGTGTACGTCTGTGTGCAGGCCGTGAAGGCTGTCTGCCTCTGACAGTCACGGGAGACGGCCTAGGACCCAAACTCCAGCTCAGCTACAACCTAATGGACATGCAGAACGTTTTCATAGGGGCCAAGAACTGTTATGAGGTAGGTAGGGGGTGTGAACATGCTTTCTTGGGGTTTTTTTTTATAATATATACTATACATAATGAGTACTTTAACTTTTGTGTACTTAAAGTTCATTAACATTTTGATGCCCTTTTAAGTACATTTTGATGTACATTTACTCAAGTACATTTTGAATTCCGGCCTTTTACACTGTATTTAGTGTATTGTTACGTTGTACATCTCCAGGTGCTGGTGTCCAACAGAGGTCTGATCAGTATCACTGTATTATTGTACATGTCCAGGTGCTGGTGTCCAACTAGCCTGGGCACCATTTCATTTCGGTATATGATCCGGGCTGGAGCCGGATGATATGCTTACGTCATGTTGTAGGCAATGGTTTGCCTACAACTAAAAGCAATTAAAGCTCTCGTAAGCGAGAGCTTTTATTGAGAGGGAAAAGGAAGTTGTCGCCGCCTGTTCCGACTACAAAACAATACTACAACATGACGTAACCACATCATCCGGCCCCAGGCGGGATCATACAGACTTTTGAAACAGAGACCAGGCTTTCCTCCGAGGCGGTGGAAAGCCTGGTGAGGCGAGGTTAGTGTCCAACAGAGGTCTGATCAGTGTCACTGTATTATTGTACATGTCCAGGTGCTGGTGTCCAACAGAGGTCTGATCAGTATCACTGTATTATTGTACATGTCCAGGTGCTGGTGTCCAACAGAGGTCTGATCAGTATCACTGTATTATTGTACATGTCCAGGTGCTGGTGTCCAACAGAGGTCTGATCAGTATCACTGTATTATTGTACATGTCCAGGTGCTGGTGTCCAACAGAGGTCTGATCAGTATCACTGTATTATTGTACATGTCCAGGTGCTGGTGTCCAACAGAGGTCTGATCAGTATCACTGTATTATTGTACATGTCCAGGTGCTGGTGTCCAACAGAGGTCTGATCGACGCTCCCTTCAAGGTGTCCTGCCCCGACAGCACCTTTGGCCGTTGTTTCTCCTCCAGCCCTGAGGAGGGCGTGGTTCCCCCGGGGGCCCGTCAGGCTCTCCAGGTCGTCTTCTCCAGCGGCTCCCTGGGAGAGTTCTCCGAGGACCTGCTGCTCACGGTCACGGGCCAGCCGCAGAACCTCGCCTTGACATTCCGGTGAGGTTACTGTAGATTCAGACAGAGGGCCACTATATTTCCACACTCACTCCAGAGGGCCACATTGCATAATATATACTGTCGGGCAGAAACACACAGTGTGAAAGGATCAATTCCCTATTTTGGTCCCAGCCAGGCAGAAAAAGCTTTGACAAGGTTAACATAATAGTTGGCTGACCATGTTGAATCACTTTTTACCCCATTCATCAGTTAAATCGTGGGTTTTTTTCTCTTAAGTTACTGCACTTTGTCTTTGTAGTCTACTGTATTATACTAATTGGCATGATGTCATCTGTTGTGATATATGTCAGTGCTTTGGTTCATACTGTATATTATTATTATCAGTTATTATCAGTCATATGTTTTGTGTTGGTTTTTCAGAGGCCGTGTCGTCGGCCCCACTTTCAACTTCAACGTTTCAGAGCTCAACTTTGGAGATGTTGCCTTTGGTGAGTAACTGTAGTACAAGTTTAACACAATCAAAAACACATACGCTAAAGCAGGGGTTCCCAAACTTTTTTGGACCAGGTACCCCTTTTGGGGTAGATATTTTTCCAGGTACCCCCTCATCCTCGCAACACGGATAACACTGGCATATCTTTTCAAATGGGGGTCCACGGGCTAAGTAGTGTCAATTTGGGGGTCCTTGACATGAAAAAGTTTGGGAACCACTGCTTTAAACACTTTAGCACTTTATGAACATGAACAAAATAGATGGGTCCCCCCTGGAACTCCCTCAGGTACCCCTGGGGGTCCCCGGACCCCACTTTGGGAACCACTGCGCTAAAGCACTAGTCATAGATTATGCTGTACTAACCTCGTGGACTTAACTTAATGTGCTGGATAGATATTAAGTAACTATATGTCAGTGTGACGATTCAATAAATGGTAAATGGTGCATTTATATAGCGCCTTTATCCAAGGCGCTTTACATAGATTGTGCATTACATTCACCCATTCACACACACATTCATACACCAGAAACCATGCAAGGCACCAACCAGCACATCAGGAGCAATTAGGGGTTCAGTGTCTTGCTCAAGGACACTTCGACACTAACTCTGGGGGAGCCCGGGATCGAACTGGCAACCTTGCGGTTACCATCCAGTCACTCTACCCCTGAGCCACCGCCGCCCATTCAATGATTGTAAAATCTGATATGATTCATAATTTGAAAAACCTGCTGAGAAAAGCGTTCTAAGTACAAACGACCGTGTGATTGCGTCATAGAGGCAATTCAGCAGAACCAAGAACAAAAAGACAAAACTCCTGCTTTATCAGAATGAGTGATGAATGGCAGACCTGTTAAAGGCTTTCGCATTTGACGATTTTAAGCTTCTGGAGCGCGCGCGTGCATGTGTGTGTGCGTGCGTGCGTGCGTGCGTACTGTAAACTCCAGCTTATTTGAACAACAGTCTTTCAGCTTCAGAATGTGTGCGTTTGTTTTCTAAAGGAAAATAAAGAGAAACAGTCAAAGTATAGTAATAATAATGGACGCTTTGACAGTGAAACTTTGGTTTGGATAGTGCATAATGTGACTGTGAGATTGAAAGGGAGGGACACAGTGCAGACTCAGTGTTCATTTATAATAGAATTTCATTCTATTTCACATTTCTTGGAATGTGTTGGCGTGAAGAGCATTTTAAGCATATTTTAATCCACAGTGGTGGAGTTTTTTAATCAATTCTGCAATGTGGAAATGCTCTGTTACAAGTAAAAGTCGAGGGGAAAATGTACTTGAGTAAAAGTACATAGAAATGTAGGTCTACTTAAAGTACCAAAAGCAAAAGTACTCATTTTGCAGAATTTCCATCACGTTTTCAAATGTATACAAATCTTTTGGAAATAGCTGATCTACAAGCTCACAATGACGTCAATGAGTAAGTACGAACATACGTACTTAGCAGTAAAATAATGACGTGCAGTAGATGTTATTTTCCACCACTGCCCTGTTTCACTCCCTCTCCGTCTATGACGCCTCTTGTCCACTGGCTACCTGTTAGATTTAGAATAGATTTTAAGATTTTATTATTTGTTTTTAAAGCCCTAAACGGTCTCGCACCCCAGTATCTATCACTCCTTTTAATTCCGTACACCCCAGCCAGGTCCTTGAGGTCAGCTGACCAATTGCTTAGGTCCGCTCACTCCTTGGGAGTTTTCAAGTCCTCTCTTAAAACCAAATTTTTCTCCATGGCTTTTGATTCTATTTGATTCTTGATTTTAATTTTAGTTTTTGCTCTATTGTACTGCAGTTGTGTAGTTTGTTGTTCTCTTGCTTGTGTGGTTATACCATGCTATTTTTGTCTTGGTTTCTTTTTCTTTTTACCTGATCCTGTACAGCACTTTGGTTGACCTTTGGTCTTTGTAAATGTGCTCTATAAATAAAGTTTGGTTTGATTTGATTTGATTTGATTTGATTTGTCCCTCCCTCTCTCTGTGACGCCTCTTGTCCCTCCCTCTCTCTCTGGCTCCTCCCTCTCTCTGGCTCCGCCTCTTGTCCCTCCCTCTCTCTCTGGCTCCTCCCTCTCTCTATGATGCCTCTTGTCCCTCCCTCTCTCTCTGGCTCCTCCCTCTCTCTATGACGCCTCTTGTCCCTCCCTCTCTCTGGCTCCTCCCTCTCTCTGGCTCCGCCTCTTGTCCCTCCCTCTCTCTGGCTCCTCCCTCTCTCTATGACGCCTCTTGTCCCTCCCTCTCTCTCTGGCTCCTCCCTCTCTCTGGCTCCGCCTCTTGTCCCTCCCTCTTTATGGCTCCTCCCTCTCTCTGTGACGCCTCTTGTCCCTCCCTCTCTCTGGCTCCTCCCTCTCTCTGGCTCCGCCTCTTGTCCCTCCCTCTCTATGGCTCCTCCCTCTCTCTGGCTCCGCCTCTTGTCCCTCCCTCTCTCTCTGTCTCCCCTTGTCCCTCCCTCTCTCTCTGGCTCCTCCCTCTCTCTATGACGCCTCTTGTCCCTCCCTCTCTCTCTGTCTCCCCTTGTCCCTCCCTCTCTCTCTGTCTCCTCTTGTCCCTCCCTCTCTCTCTGTCTCCGTGCAGGCTTCCCCCACACATTGACGTGCACCCTCTTCAACACCTCCCTGGTGCCCATGGCGTTCGTCCTGCGGGTGTCGGGCGACGGTCCCGGGGCCGCCAGCGTGTCCAGCGCCGTCCAGGTGTCCGAGCTGTCCAGAAACCAGTGGCACGGCATGAGCGCCGCTATGGACGCCGCTATGGCACGGCCCTCAGAGTTCACTGTGAGGCCTGCCGCGGGCGCAGTGCGCGCCATGTCAGACCTCACTGTGGAGGTAAAGCCCTATAACAGCATGGTGACCACCATGTCAGACCTCACTGTGGAGGTAAAGCCCTATAACAGCATGGTGACCACCATGTCAGACCTCACTGTGGAGGTAAATCCCTATAACAGCATGGTGACCACCATGTCAGACCTCACTGTGGAGGTAAAGCCCTATAACAGCATGGTGACCACCATGTCAGACCTCACTGTGGAGGTAAAGCCCTATAACAGCATGGTGACCACCATGTCAGACCTCACTGTGGAGGTAAAGCCCTATAACAGCATGGTGACCACCATGTCAGACCTCACTGTGGAGGTAAAGCCCTATAACAGCATGGTGACCACCATGTCAGACCTCACTGTGGAGGTAAAGCCCTATAACAGCATGGTGACCACCATGTCAGACCTCACTGTGGAGGTAAAGCCCTATAACAGCATGGTGACCACCATGTCAGACCTCACTGTGTAGGTAAAGCCCTATAACAGCATGGTGACCACCATGTCAGACCTCACTGTGGAGGTAAAGCCCTGTAACAGCATGGTGACCACCATGTCAGACCTCACTGTGGAGGTAAAGCCCTATAACAGCATGGTGACCACCATGTCAGACCTCACTGTAGAGGTAAAGCCCTATAACAGCATGGTGACCACCATGTCAGACCTCACTGTGTAGGTAAAGCCCTATAACAGCATGGTGACCACCATGTCAGACCTCACTGTGGAGGTAAAGCCCTATAACAGCATGGTGACCACCATGTCAGACCTCACTGTGGAGGTAAAGCCCTAACAGCAGGTGGCCACCATCGCCTGAGGCCCGTTTTTTCAACCGGTTCACTTATTAAGCGTAATATTGAACCTGTTCAGAGTGTTTCTGCTGAAAATGAATGTGTCCTAAAAGTTGCAAGATAGTGCCCTAATTGTTGATTTGAGTGGGAACACCCTTTTATTTCATCAATGGTGTGTGTGTGTGTGTGTGTGTGTGTGTGTGTGTGTGTGTGTGTGTGTGTGTGTGTGCGTGCGTGCTCCTCTCTCTAGGTGACGTTGTGCTCCAACACAGTGCAGAGCTACAGGCTGGCGCTGGTGGTGGATGTAGAAGGTGTCGGGGAAGAAGTCCTGACTCTGCCAATAAACGCCAGGTCAGATTAACTAATTAGTATCAAGCAACTGTGTGTGAGAAACTGTGTGTGTGTGTGTGTGTGCAACCTGTGCATGTGTGTGCGTGCATGCGTGTGTGTGCCCGCCCGTGCGCACATTTCATGTTTGTTTGCGATCGGGTGTTGCGCTCTGAAAATAGCAGATCTACAAGCTCGTAGATATATTTTCAGCATGCAGCCAAGTGTGAATTCGGCCATTACGAGGCCATCAGGGCCTGCCATCGAGGCCCGCCAAAAGGCCCAGCCGTCTTTTCCAACAGGTGTGTGGTACCTGAGGTGGTAAGTAAGTAGCCTTGCCGAGCCATGAGGCCCATAGGGCAGGAGCCTATCTCCTGTTTCTGTAGCCATGAGGCCCATAGGGCAGGAGCCCATCTCCTGTTTCTGTAGCCATGAGGCCCATAGGGGCAGGAGCCTATCTCCTGTTTCTGTAGCCATGAGGCCCATAGGGCAGGAGCCTATCTCCTGTTTCTGTAGCCATGAGGCCCATAGGGCAGGAGCCTATCTCCTGTTTCTGTAGCCATGAGGCCCATAGGGCAGGAGCCTATCTCCTGTTTCTGTAGCCATGAGGCCCATAGGGGCAGGAGCCTATCTCCTGTTTCTGTAGCCATGAGGCCCATAGGGGCAGGAGCCTATCTCCTGTTTCTGTAGCCATGAGGCCCATAGGGGCAGGAGCCTATCTCCTGTTTCTGTAGCCATGAGGCCCATAGGGGCAGGAGCCCATCTCCTGTTTCTGTAGCCATGAGGCCCATAGGGGCAGGAGCCTATCTCCTGTTTCTGTAGCCATGAGGCCCATAGGGGCAGGAGCCTATCTCCTGTTTCTGTAGCCATGAGGCCCATAGGGGCAGGAGCCCATCTCCTGTTTCTGTAGCCATGAGGCCCATAGGGGCAGGAGCCTATCTCCTGTTTCTGTAGCCATGAGGCCCATAGGGGCAGGAGCCTATCTCCTGTTTCTGTAGCGTGAGGCAGCTTGATGTACAAGTACAACCCCGGACATGACGCTAGTATGTCACAGGGACTTATACCCCCAATCAAACCCTTGATGCTGTGATGACTCGTTTTCCAACAGGTGTGTGGTACCTGAGGTGGTGGTAGAGACTAACTCTGACTCGTTTCCAACAGGTGTGTGGTACCTGAGGTGGTGGTAGAGACTAACTCTGACTCGTTTCCAACAGGTGTGTGGTACCTGAGGTGGCGGTAGAGACTCCGGTGTTGGAGTTCCACAGGTGTTTCCTGGGTCATCCGTATCAACAGCTAGTGAGGCTGACCAACACCAGCAGCTCCCTGCCCGGCTGCTACGGCCTGCTGGACCAGGTTAACACCGTACACACACATGCACGCACACACACCTGCTGCTGACTGGCCTTGTGTACATGTCCGAATGCAATGCATAGGAATGGGAACGAAACTATAAAAGAGTGGAAGAGAGAATATTACATTGATTTTGAACTAAAATGAGAGCCTGCACTATAGCCGCGATACAGTGTATAGCACAATACGTCCAGACTCCTGCTAGTCCACGGCTGGTGGAGCTTTCACTTTGCATATTAACATGCAGGGTTAGAGCAGGGTCAAGCGTTATTCATAGTCTGGATTTCCGGTGGTGAGGTGACCACCGAACTACAACATGACGTCACTGAGCCGCGGTGAAGAGCAAACCACCGCCACCGCTCCAGCCCTTCTCTCTGTTTTTACTCAACGTTATTTCCGCTCCGGTGGTCACCTCACCACCGACGCGGTGGTCACCTCACCGCCGAGGTGGTCACCTCACCGCCGAAAATCCAGACTATGAATGAGCCTTTAACCCCAAAACACTAGGGTGGAGATCGTTAGTATGAAAGAAGGTTAGAACACAAATCACACAAATCAAGTACGCCCGCATTGCTTCTGCATCGGCTCTGTTTTCGTCAGGTCGACAGCTCGTCATCATAGCTGTTATTTTGCATGGCTGTGTTGTGAACACATACCGGGACAACACGACTCACCCAATGCCAATAATACTCACTGTAGTCTTATACCGTATATTACAATAATACTCACTGTAGTCTTATACCGTATACAGTAATAATACTCACTGTAGTCTTATACTGTATATTGCATCAAAACTTCTATCGAACGGGGCGGTCGTTAAAGTTGATAGCTGTTTCAACTTTCCCCCTCGTGTTTCTACTTTATTGAAATAATGTCATCCACATTGCATAGCCTATACTGTACTGCAGGCTTTGTTGACTGGATTTAGAAGACATTTTCAAGCTCTGGCTCTCGATCGATTATTTCTGTGGAGAAATCATTTAACATGCATCTGTGTGATGGGTGACCGGACAGCTTGCCCAATGCCCTCGCAGAGTGGAGTGGGTGTGGCTTAGTGAAGGGCTTAATATGATGTTTGTTTTGCAATGGCTCTCTCCACTAGGACCTTAGAGTATATATGACCCCTAAATGAATATGTATTTGACTGTGAGATATATTTTGTGTGAGCTTGCACCCTGTAAACATTAAATGCCACTGATAATGAATGTCAAGAATGTTTTTGTAAAAAAAAAGCATTTTGTACTTTTAATGTGAGCTACATTCATACTTTTACTTAAGTAATTGTCTAATTGGTCACTTTTACTTTTACCTAAGTAACATTCAAGTAGAATAACTGTACTTTTACTTAAGTAAAATATCTTTGTACTTTTTCCACCACTGTGTGCACGTGTGCGTGTGTGTGTGTGTGTGTGTGTGTGTGTGTGTGTGTGTGTGTGTGTGTGTGTGTGTGTGTGTGTGTGTGTGTGTGTGTGTGTGTGTGTGTGTGTGTGTGTGTGTGTGTGTGTGTGTGTGTGTGTGTGTGTGTGTGCGTGTGCGTGTGCGTGTGGGTGGGTGGGTGGGTGGATGTGTGCGTGTGTGTGCGTGTGTGTGTGCGCGCGCGCGTGTGCGTGTTTGTTTGTGCGTGTGTGTGCGTGCGTGTGCACGTGTGTTTGTGTGTTTGTGTGTGTGTGTGTGCGTGCGCGCACGCGTGTGTGTGTGTGCGTGTTTGTTTGTGCGTGCGTGTGTGTGTGTGTGTGTGTGTGTGTGTGTGTGTGTGTGTGTGTGTGTCTGTCTATCTGTGGGCAGGAGTACGAGGAGCGCCCAGCGGTGCTTTATGGCAGCGCTCACCCCAGAGGAGTCATTCCTCCATCCAGTTCAGTGGAGGTTCCCATATTCCTGCTGGCTCAGACTCTGGGCAGACTGCAGTACGCTGCACCCATCGCTGTGTTTGGCAGGACACAGGCACCCCTGGTCAGTGTGTGTGTGCGTGTGTGTGCGTGTGCGTGCGTGTGTGCGTCTGTGCGGTGGTAATGCACAGTGCTATTGCTGTTAGCTTCTTGGCACGAGCTACACAGTGCTTTCTTAACTATTAATTATTGAATGAAGCAATTGCTCTCAATCAATCTCCTCTCTTCTCCTCACCCCTTTTCCCCCCTCTTTTCCCTGTTTAGCTCTATGATGAGTTCCTGTTTTGACTATATAGTTGTGTCTCTAATTGTTTTGATGAATTGAAAATAGTGGGCCCGATTGTAAACAAGTGTAATGCTTTATGGTGTTGTCCACTCACTGTTAAAAGTTTTTGTATTGAGTTGTACTTGAAATGTACTGTAATTCTGCAAACTGTTAATAAATCCTCTCCTCTCCTCTCCTCTCCTCTCCTCTCCTCTCCCCTCCCCTCCCCTCCCCCCTCCCCTCCCCCCTCCCCTCATACAGGAGGTGGTTCTGTCATGTATCGGTCAGGGTCCAGCGGTTCATGTTCACACTCCTGAGCTGGACTTTGGCAGGATTCCAGTTCTGACGGACATCACCAGAACTCTTCTCCTGTCCAACCAGTCCCCCATCCCAGCCCACTTTACCGCTCGCACGGTGGGTCTCAATGTCTCTCACTCGCTCTTTCTCCCTGTCTCCCACACCCCACGCACACACACACACACACACACACACACACACACACACACACACACACGCACACACACACACACACGCACACAAACACTCATGCACCCACCACCACGCACACACATCCATCCAGCCTCTCAATCCCTTCAACAAAAACTCACTCCCCCTGCTCCTCTGATTAATTCATCCTCTCTAATTGAGTGTGTAATTAATGAGTTAACTGGTCCAATGCTTTGTTAGCTCCAGAGATAATGGGTTGCCAGTCCAATTGCAATCCATCCCCATAACAAATTACAGCTCGGCAAAGCCTGGCCGACCTCATTTTGCTTGGAGCTTTTTCACATTATATGAGTTGGTTAGAAAAGCCATTATGTCATGCCAGGACTCTCCTAAATCAATGCTACTTTATTTCTTTATTTCTTGTATATCACAAGAACGAAACCGTTGGAAAATGTTACTGCATGGGAACATCTACTCGTGTGTTTTATGCTGGACCTTTATTTATTTTTCGGAGGATACCATGAATGTTTTCATGACAGTATAGTGTAGAAGCTTATTTTATTTAATTGTTTTGCTCATTTTCAGCAACGCCCTGCACATAGAAACACACAGACAGACACACACATATTAAAACCTGGGAGCTGACCAGTACAACCACATAGTCTTATACTGTTAGTGTTTGCCACTAAGCAGCTCCACTGGCAGCAGTTGGGGGTTCAGTGCCTTGCTCAAGGGCACTTTAGCGGTGTTGGGTGAGTGATGACCAATCACTTCCCGACCCAGATGTTTCATGCCCGTCCGTGGAATCGAACCGGCAACCTTTCGGCAACAAGGGCGCTCCTCTAACCCTTAGGCCACCGCTGGCCCAAAACCGCTGCCTGTGTAAAGTTACATTCATCAGGACCAACCAGGGGGTCCTTGGGGGTCCCCAACCAGGGGGTCCTCGGGGGTCCCCAGCTAAATATGTGAATATAGCATACCGTGCGTCACGAGCTTGTACTTATTTATTTTTTTATCTCGAAAATATTATAAATCAACACAAATCGTCTCTTCCGGAGGACCCTATAGCTGGCACAAACAACACCTCTTCAGTTGAGGGTCAGAGAGGCCAAACACCAATCAATGTGGGCGTCCTTGAACGTGAAAGCGTTTGAGCGCCACTGCAGTGGTCATCTGTATGGGAAGTAGAGGTAAAGGTTGGCATTGTGCCTCCATGTGTCTTACTGCGACACGCAGGTTGGCATCGGCACCTTGGTTGGTAATCCAGTCTGGCAGTGTGCCGCGGGTTCGACTCCCGATCCACCTTGGCTGGTAATCCAGTCTGGCAGTGTGCCGCGGGTTCGACTCCCGATCCACCTTGGCTGGTAATCCAGTCTGGCAGTGTGCCGCTGGTTCGACTCCCGATCCACCTTGGCTGGTAATCCAGTCTGGCAGTGTGCCGCTGGTTCGACTCCCGATCCACCTTGGCTGGTAATCCAGTCTGGCAGTGTGCCGCGGGTTCGAATCCCGATCCCGACGGCCTTTACTGCATGTCTTCCCCCCCCATGTCTCTCCCTAATTCCTGTCAGCCTACTGTCTGTCCCTCAATAAAAATATATAGAATAAAGGCGAAAGCCACAAAAAACCCATTTAAAGCAGGTTGGCATCTTGCATGGCTATCTCCGTTGTTGCTGCGTGAACGACCGTGTGACTGTGAATCAGTGAATGCCAGGCGTCCAATCCGTCCATTATAAAACACTCATTCAAAAACTAGAAAATCTGCAATATAAATGCAGTCCATTTACAGTACCACGCTAACATGCTAGAAGGTCCTGGGTTCGATTCCCGGGGCACTGTGGGTGCTGGCGGCGTGTTTCCTCCTCCGCGTCATCAGTGCCCATACCCGAAGGCGGGGTTGACGAAATGGCCTTTCTGTGTGGAGTTTGCATGTTCTCCCTGTGTCCCCTAGGGTAGGTACCCTCACAAAAACATGCAGTAATCCTGGTCTCTAAACTGCCTCCCTCTGGCCAGCCGGGGCGCCTGATGGAGGGGAAAGGAACTGGTTGGAATAACGTGTTCCTTCCACGCGCTACGTCCAACCAGGGAAACTCTCCCCTGTCAGGTGTAAAGGAGCAACTTGGACACTCAGGCATGAAGGGAGCACGAGTTAAGTCCGTTGCTCTCCCCAGGTTGGCGGAGGGTGTGTAGAGCCCAGGATCACAGTAGATGATTGGCACAGGGGTGAAAAATGGGTTACAAAATCGTGGGATAAAAAATATATTTAAAAAAAAAGAACTTGGATGACTTCTCTTACACCCCCCTGATGTAGATGTTCTGTTTTAAAGGGTGAAATCAGTGAATCGAGAAGAATCGAGAAGAGGTTTTTATTTGTGAATGACTTATACAGGTACAGTACAAGCAGCGAAATGTTGGTGGAACTTGTTCCGCAGAACTTTTCCAACATAATAATACACTAATAATGAATTGGTAATTAAATCAGTGATTAAACTGAATGATGATAATTTAATTGCTCTTTAGTTTGACTGATTGATTTGAATAATCGTTCCATTTAAAGGTGCATTCCCAATAGGCCCTCTAGCGTCTTTTTTAGCCCCTATATATTAAGTGAATTGCCGTGTGTTGGTCGGATAATAAAGTCGTTAAATGAAAAGGTTGCTGCAGAAGAAGAAGAATGCACTGAGAAAAGGAACCAATGTGCGTTGATTTCATGAGCACGCAAAAAGAATTGTACTGAACATTTGCATTATTTAACCCATTTTAGGCGGGAACGGGAACCCCCTTTGGTGTTAGCATTATGTTATGCTTTAGCTATTTAAGAATAGCAAATCTACAAGCTCACAGCGCGCCACCGAGTGGCGCGCTATGAGCTTGTGGGTCTGCTATTTTAATATTTTAATATTTATTTCAGAAAACTGGAGGATTTAGAAGAATTGTATAAAATGTTGAGGTCAGGCTTAGATGAGTTAACATGATGTGTTTTCTAATCAAGCACAAGCACATCAAATTGAATCATCAGTGCTGCGTTGCTGCTTTCAGCACAGTCATCATTTTGAATAATGGTATTCCACTTATCTCGCTCTCTTGTATTCCTGGCACAGTAAATGAGGCGATAAACTCCAGCGCAACATGAGATCTACAGTTCATCATGTGTAGTGTTTCCTCCCCCCTAAAGAGCCTCTCCCCGCATAATGTTGGCCTCACCCCATCAGCGCTGCAACGCTGCTGGGATCCCCTGGGAGTAAAGCAGTGACTGGAACCGTTCCTCGATACTGCCCAAGCTGACATAGGCATTACCATATAACACACACACACGCATGCATGCATGCACGCATCACACGCATGCACGGCACGCGTCTCACACAATTGTATACTTGCAAGGACTTGCAAGTATACTTTTTAACATTTTTGAGTGAAGTCAAGTTTGGCGTGCCAAACAGTGCCGTCTACCAAAAATAGCAGGTCTACAAGAATAAATGTATATTGGTCTAATATGTAATCATAAACCAAATTCCAACCTGAATCTTTTCCTAACTGTAAGACTAACTCCCCGTATCTTTTCTAACCGAAAGAAAACACCCATATCCTTGTGAGGACCAGAAGATGGTCCTCATATTGTCTTATTTCTCTAATTCTATACCATAGACCAAGTATAGTAAATGCAAAGCACACACACACGGCGCGCATGCTCGCACGCACAAATGCACACACACACAAATGCACACACACACACACACACACACACACACACACACACACACACACACACACACAGACGGGTGATGTGACCCCGTCCTCTGTCTCCTCTAGAAGCCGTGCGGCAGCAGCAGCATGCAGGGTTGAAGGGAGGAGTTTCTCTCCCCATCGTTCTTCTCGGGCGTCAATCGATGCCGATGCTCCTAGAATTACATTACACTCCGCTCGATATCGGCTGGCAGAGAGAGAGAGAGACGATATCGGCTGGCAGAGAGAGAGAGAGAGACGCGCAAATAGACTTCATGCCTAAAGACCGCGGCCGCTGTTGTATAGGAGAAACTCATGCTTGCCACTTTCTTCTTCTTGTCATTGGAGTGGGACAGACGGCCTGTCAGGGTCTAACCTAAGGAAATCCGGTTCTTACCGAGCCTACTGCTGAGGTTTCATAATTGGGACAGACTGCCTGTCAGGGTCTAACCTAAGGAAATCCGGTTTTTACCGAGCCTACTGCTGAGGTTTCATAATTATGCTTTCACAAATCGGTCTCTGTCAAACATATATTAGGCGCAGTCGGTGAGACACACAGAGGAAGGATGTGTATGGTTTGCTTAGGTTGAACCACTGAGACGCTATATTTTTACCTATAGTTGACCGGAGTCCACCAGGGTTCTATGCTAGGGCCCTATCTTTTGTTCCCTCTACACCAAATATCTTTGCCCCCAGAATGGGGATGCTATGGTTCAAGTTGTTCAAATAAAAACATGACGTGATCTGTTTCCTGCAAAGCCAAGTGCAGTAGTATACATTTTTGGACACAGCGACTTATTTGTGTATCCCAAAAGTCAAGTGAATTTATCATACAACTACAGCTGTGGGTGCGGCTTCAGTTCAGGTGGATCACCACCCATCACCACCCACCAGGCAAACCAGGCATACTTAATGAACTGGTGGGGGTGTCCACATAAAAGCCTGAATACCTGATCGTGTTTTAGGGTGGAAAAAAATCGTGGCACTCCATCTTTAAGAGGCGAAACAGGCTGCAGAATTTAGTTCCAAACCCTGTGGACCTCCATGTGCTACAAAGATAATCGATGCTAATCAACCAGTGGGAAGTGACAGGTTTGAAGATTATTGTGATTTCAGTCACGTTGTCTCTGGACCGACGCACCCCCCCACCACGACCGCTGCACCTCCTCCCCCCTCCTCTTCTTGACCCCCCCCCCCCCTCCTCTTCACTATATGATCACACTCGTATCGACCCCTCCTCTTTGCTGAGAAAGTGATCTATGACTCTTAAATAAAGTCACTCACTGGCCAATTGGTGCATGTTTTCATTTGCACGCACGCACGCACGCACGAGGCGCACGCATCCGCCTCGTTGACGGCAGACTGTTGGGCGAGCGCTGGCGCTTTGGCATGGGGGGGGGGTCATTCCCTGATGAAGGCTTAACCACCGAAACGTTGGATTCATTCCTGTCTTACCTGCTGTCCTAATACAGTATTGGCACTCTGGCTGTTGGCGTGTGCGTCCACCCTCTTGTTTTTTCAACATTTCCTCTACAGTTTTCTCCCGTGTGCCGGCACCGCCACAAGGACGTTGGTGTGCGTTAGCTTCTTTGTACACAGTATGGGGGGGTCAGATCAACATGGAATGAATTCTGTACTTATAAGCAGCATGTCTTGAGTGTACAGGGTTCGATGAGGTCAGATCAACATAATGGAATGTCAGAACAGGTCAGCTCCATATACAGTACATGGAGATCTAAGGGTGGTAGCGGGGACATTCTCTGGAGTGTACACTAGGGGTCCTTGACATAAACATATTTGAGACTGACTGACATAGAAACATGGGCTTTTCAGAAAACTGTCAAGATTTAGAATACATTTGTAGAATCGAGCTCAGGTCGAAATGGGTTTAAGTAAAATATGTGAGTACTTTTCCCACCACTGATTGTGACCCTCGACCAGTGACCCTCACATGCAGTACCATGAGCAGAGCAGGAGGGAGATCAGGCCAGCTGAGTTGAACGGGACTCGCAAGACGAACTTAAAAGATTTACGTCTGTTTTCTCATTAGATTATAGGCCTTATTCAAATAAATGCCATCGCTTACTGATCCATAGAGCAGGGAAATGAAACGTTGCATCTCGTTTCATCTTCTGTATGGACCCAATTAACTTGGAAACCTAAACCAAACATGAAATTAACTGTATTTTAGTTGTACTGGATCTCTCCTTCACTAGACCGGTAGACCCTAACATTAATATTCTAGTTTTTATTTGTTGACTAAATTGGCAATATTTAGTGTTAGTTTTAGTCGTCATACTTTTCATTTAGTTTTTGTCGATGAAAATGATTCGTCGTAGTTTTAGTCGACGAAATCAACACTGTGTCACACACACACACTCTTTCTCTCTCTCTCTTTTGGTTCAGCTCCGTACCAAGTCTCTGTCTATCTCTCTTTGTGTTCAGCTCCGTACCAAGTCTCTGTCTCTCTCTCTTGTGTTCAGCTCCGTACCAAGTCTCTCTCTCTCTCTCTTTGTGTACAGCTCCGTACCAAGTCTCTGTCTCTCTCTCTTTGTGTTCAGCTCCGTACCAAGTCTCTCTCTCTCTCTCTCTTTTGGTTCAGCTCCGTACCAAGTCTCTGTCTCTCTCTCTTTGTGTTCAGCTCCGTACCAAGTCTCTCTCTCTCTCTCTTTGTGTTCAGCTCCGTACCAAGTCTCTGTCTCTCTCTCTTTGTGTTCAGCTCCGTACCAAGTCTCTGTCTCTCTCTCTTTGTGTTCAGCTCCGTACCAAGTCTCTCTCTCTCTCTCTTTGTGTTCAGCTCCGTACCAAGTCTCTGTCTCTCTCTCTCTTTGTGTTCAGCTCCGTACCAAGTCTCTGTCTCTCTCTCTTTTGGTTCAGCTCCGTACCAAGTCTCTGTCTCTCTCTCTTTGTGTTCAGCTCCGTACCAAGTCTCTCTCTCTCTCTCTCTTTGTGTTCAGCTCCGTACCAAGTCTCTCTCTCTCTCTCTCTTTGTGTTCAGCTCCATACCAAGTCTCTGTCTCTCTCTCTCTTTGTGTTCAGCTCCGTACCAAGTCTCTCTCTCTCTTTTGGTTCAGCTCCGTACCAAGTCTCTGTCTCTCTCTCTTTTGGTTCAGCTCCGTACCAAGTCCCTGTGGCGTGTGGAGCCCAGCGAGGGGACTGTGCCCCCAGAGGGACAGTTGGAGCTCAGCCTGGTGGCACACCTGAAAGACACGCTTCTGTTCCAGGACAGGCTGCAGCTGGCCGTGCAGGACGGCCAGACGCACGCCGTCCCCCTGTCCGCCACCGGCGCCGGCACCACCATCGTGAGCGACCGGCCCTTCGGCCCCAGCCTCGACCTGGGGACACACTTCAGGTTAGAACGGCGTCCAAACGGCTCCAATCCCAAATGTTTACCTCTGACATCACAAACGGTGGGAAAGGTATACAAATGACATTGTCTCCTTTTCCCTTTGTCTCCTGAAGCCAGGGGCCATGTCAGTACCACTTCAGGTGTCTCCCTTTCCCTTTGTCTCCTAAAGCCAGGGGCCATGTCAGTACCACTTCAGGTGTCTCCCTTTCCCTTTGTCTCCTAAAGCCAGGGGCCATGTCAGTACCACTTCAGGCTGACCAACCGTGGCCAGCGTTTACACCGCCTGTACTGGGCGTCCGACGACTCCCCTCTGTTCCCCGGTCGAGCCCCGCTGTCCATCAAGACCTCCCGAGAGGAAAACATCACCTCCCTGCCGTCCATCACGCCGTCGCGGAGGGGGAAGGCTCCCGGCCGGGGGTCCCTGGCCAGCTCCGCTATCAGGGACAGGTCCGCCGTGTTCAGCCTCAGCCCCTCTCGCGTGGAGCTGTTCCCAGGATGCTCTGTGGACATGGTGCTGACGGGATCCTCGGACACGCCAAAGGTAAAGAAAACACCAACAGCCGTACACGGTACAAACACACTCTCCCATCAGCACGTTTGTTTTCTGGTCAGTGCTAGATCGGACTTAAAGGGAAACTACCGGTAGGTAACATTTAAAAATTGTGTACATGCAAATATTTTAGCCCACATTATCCTCATCCATTGTATTATTGTGCTGGTGTGTTTCCTTGCAGAAAGACACGTCCCTATGGCTGTATTTTGTTCCACTGTCGATTTAAAAAAAAATAGCAGACCTACAAGCTCGTATCGCGCCACTCGGTGGCGCGATATGAGCTTGTAGATCTGCTATTTTTCAGTAGCTAAAGCACGACATGATGCTAACACCAAAATGGGTGCCCGGTCAGAATGGGTTAATTGATCGGGCCATAAAAGTGTCAAACTTGTTCTGTGCTCGTTAGAGCTCTCTCCAATCAATGACAGCATTTGATGCCTGTCAGAGACGGGAGTGTGTCGTAACCCAACAGTGGTCAAGTTGTGTTTACCTGTGATGGCGAGTGCCTGCTCAGAAGGTACATAAATAGATGGTACTTCTATCTTCTCTGTACCAACAGGTGGTGCGTGAGCGTCTGGTGTGCCATGCCGTCCTGGGCCACCAGGGGCGCTACGAGCACATCATGACGGCGGACATCACCTGCTGCTTTGTGACTCCCGTGCTGAGCTTCTCCTCCAGGCAGCTCAGCTTCTACGTGGAGAAGGTTGGTCATAATGTTCTTGTCCTCCACCAGGACCCAACCTTCTACGTGGAGAAGGTTGGTCATAATGTTCTTGTCCTCTACCAGGACCCAACCTTCTACGTGGAGAAGGTTGGTCATAATGTTCTTGTCCTACCAGGACCCAACCTTCTACGTGGAGAAGGTTGGTCATAATGTTCTTGTCCTCCACCAGGACCCAACCTTCTACGTGGAGAAGGTTGGTCATAATGTTCTTGTCCTCTACCAGGACCCAACCTTCTACGTGGAGAAGGTTGGTCATAATGTTCTTGTCCTCTACCAGGACCCAACCTTCTACGTGGAGAAGGTTGGTCATAATGTTCTTGTCCTCCACCAGGACCCAACCTTCTACGTGGAGAAGGTTGGTCATAATGTTCTTGTCCTACCAGGACCCAACCTTCTACGTGGAGAAGGTTGGTCATAATGTTCTTGTCCTACCAGGACCCAACCTTCTACGTGGAGAAGGTTGGTCATAATGTTCTTGTCCTACCAGGACCCAACCTTCTACGTGGAGAAGGTTGGTCATAATGTTCATGTCCTACCAGGACCCAACCTTCTACGTGGAGAAGGTTGGTCATAATGTTCTTGTCCTCCACCAGGACCCAACCTTCTACGTGGAGAAGGTTGGTCATAATGTTCTTGTCCTACCAGGAGCCAACCTTCTACGTGGAGAAGGTTGGTCATAATGTTCTTGTCCTCTACCAGGACCCAACCTTCTACGTGGAGAAGGTTGGTCATAATGTTCTTGTCCTACCAGGACCCAACCTTCTACGTGGAGAAGGTTGGTCATAATGTTCTTGTCCTACCAGGACCCAACCTTCTACGTGGAGAAGGTTGGTCATAATGTTCTTGTCCTACCAGGACCCAACCTTCTACGTGGAGAAGGTTGGTCATAATGTTCTTGTCCTACCAGGACCCAACCTTCTACGTGGAGAAGGTTGGTCATAATGTTCTTGTCCTACCAGGACCCAACCTTCTACGTGGAGAAGGTTGGTCATAATGTTCTTGTCCTCTACCAGGACCCAACCTTCTACATGGAGAAGGTTGGTCATAATGTTCTTGTCCTACCAGGACCCAACCTTCTACGTGGAGAAGGTTGGTCATAATGTTCTTGTCCTCCACCAGGACCCAACCTTCTACGTGGAGAAGGTTGGTCATAATGTTCTTGTCCTCTACCAGGACCCAACCTTCTACGTGGAGAAGGTTGGTCATAATGTTCTTGTCCTACCAGGACCCAACCTTCTACGTGGAGAAGGTTGGTCATAATGTTCTTGTCCTACCAGGACCCAACCTTCTACATGGAGAAGGTTGGTCATAATGTTCTTCTTCTACCAGGACCCAACCTTCTACGTGGAGAAGGTTGGTCATAATGTTCTTGTCCTCTACCAGGACCCAACCTTCTACATGGAGAAGGTTGGTCATAATGTTCTTGTCCTCTACCAGGACCCAACCTTCTACGTGGAGAAGGTTGGTCACTTTCAATCTGCGGTGCTTATCTTGGCATGTTTACAATGTTTTTCTAAAATATTCCATTTATTTATTCATTCATTTTTTTGCTCACAACATGTTGCATCTGTGCATTGCATTGTGAGCTCATATGTTTTAACTAGTTTCGAAATATGGTTTAACCATTTAAACCATATAATACTCTAATAGCAGACCCCCTTGGCCCCCTCCTTTTTTCCCTTTAGATCATAATCTCTCTACTGTAAGCTCTCGTAGATGTCCTATTTTCACTGAATGTTTGTCTATTATTACATTCACAGGTTCATGTGGTTATGTGGTTAAGCGCTTAACTCTGCATTATAGCATATCAACATTGTGAAAATGTAGCCATTAAGGGCCGGACACTGTAGGTTTATGTATTATTCTATTGGTATTTCCCAGGTCCCAGGAACAAGTCTAGTGCCGCTGTATGAGAAGCTGGTCTTGAAGAACGTGTCGTCCTTGCCTCTGACCATGGATCTGTCCCTGACCCAGCCTTTTTCTCTGTGTGACACTCTGGGAGACCCCACGCCAGTCACTACTAAGGTACAATACACCCTAAGACCCCACACCAGTCACCACTAAGGTACAACACACCCTAAGACCCCACGCCAGTCACCACTAAGATACAATACACCCTAAGACCCCACGCCAGTCACCACTAAGGTCCAACACACCCTAAGACCCCACACCAGTCACCACTAAGATACAATACACCCTAAGACCCCACACCAGTCACCACTAAGGTACAATACACCCTAAGACCCCACACAGTCACCACTAAGATACAATACACCCTAAGACCCCACACAGTCACCACTAAGGTACAATACACCCTAAGACCCCACGCCAGTCACCTCTAAGGTACAACACACCCTAAGACCCCACGCCAGTCACCACTAAGGTACAATACACCCTAAGACCCCACACCAGTCACCACTAAGGTACAACACACCCTAAGACCCCACGCCAGTCACCACTACGGTACAATACACCCTAAGACCCCACGCCAGTCACCACTAAGGTACAATACACCCTAAGACCCCACGCCAGTCACCACTACGGTACAATACACCCTAAGACCCCACGCCAGTCACCACTAAGGTACAATACACCCTAAGACCCCACACCAGTCACCACTAAGGTACAATACACCCTAAGACCCCACGCCAGTCACCACTAAGGTACAATACACCCTAAGACCCCACGCCAGTCACCACTAAGGTACAATACACCCTAAGACCCCACGCCAGTCACCACTACGGTACAATACACCCTAAGACCCCACGCCAGTCACCACTAAGGTACAATACACCCTAAGACCCCACGCCAATCACCACTAAGGTACAATACACCCTAAGACCCCACACAGTCACCACTAAGGTACAATACACCCTAAGACCCCACACAGTCACCACTAAGGTACAATACACCCTAAGACCCCACACAGTCACCACTAAGGTACAATACACCCTAAGACCCCACGCCAGTCACCACTAAGGTACAATACACCCTAAGACCCCACACAGTCACCACTAAGGTACAATACACCCTAAGACCCCACGCCAGTCACCACTAAGGTACAATACACCCTAAGACCCCACACCAGTCACCACTAAGGTACAATACACCCTAAGACCCCACACAGTCACCACTAAGGTACAATACACCCTAAGACCCCACACAGTCACCACTAAGGTACAATACACCCTAAGACCCCACACAGTCACCACTAAGATACAATACACCCTAAGACCCCACACAGTCACCACTAAGGTACAATACACCCTAAGACCCCACACAGTCACCACTAAGGTACAATACACCCTAAGACCCCACACAGTCACCACTAAGGTACAATACACCCTAAGACCCCACACCAGTCACCACTAAGGTACAATACACCCTAAGACCCCACACAGTCACCACTAAGGTACAATACACCCTAAGACCCCACGCCAGTCACCACTAAGGTACAACACACCCTAAGACCCCACGCCAGAGTATTTCTACATTTTTTAAAGTATTGATACTTTAAAAAAAAAAGTAAAACATGTGAGTACTTTCCCCCACTGCAAGGTAGTACCGTACCCTCCACCCCTCCGTTAGGGGTTAGTCTTACAGTACCCTCCACCCCTCCGTTAGGGGTTAGTCTTACAGTACCCTCCACCCCTCCGTTAGGGGTTAGTCTTACAGTACCCTCCACCCCTCCGTTAGGGGTTAGTCTTACAGTACCCTCCACCCCTCCGTTAGGGGTTAGTCTTACAGTACCCTCCACCCCTCCGTTAGGGGTTAGTCTTACAGTACCCTCCACCCCTCCGTTAGGGGTTAGTCTTACAGTACCCTCCACCCCTCCGTTAGGGGTTAGTCTTACAGTACCCTCCACCCCTCCGTTAGGGGTTAGTCTTACAGTACCCTCCACCCCTCCGTTAGGGGTTAGTCTTAGTTTCAAGGTAGTACAGTACCCTCCACCCCTCCGTTAGGGGTTAGTCTTAGTTTCCACTGACAATAAAGGGATGTTAAAATCCACTCAACGTAGCAAGCAGGCTGGAATCTATATCTGCCTTTCTGTAACACCTCACCCTATGATATCTCACCTGAGGTTCCATTTCAATCCTGTCACACATCCATGGTTATTTTCACCGTATACCTACTAGTGTCAATAGAAATAGAATTAAACTCTGGACTACCAGATTAGCCTCCTTGGAGAATTTGAAGTCATGCTTCATCTTTCACTGTAACCTGATATGCGCTGAGCTGCTATCATCATCAGTGCTTTCTCCGCACTGCACATCCTAAATCCGACATAAACCTTAGACGGGTGTTTAACAGTAGGAGACGGTAAATCGATTAATCTTAGGTGGGTGTTGAACAGTAGAAGATGGTGAGATTAACTTTAGACGGGTATTTTACAGTATAGAGAGAGAGTGCGAAGGTGCTTCCAATTTAGAAAAGCATGTATAATTATTATATCGGATCATAATTCTAACATCCCAAGAAATCACAAACTTCAAGCCCCTTAAAGTTGTGCAAATGTACTGTGAATTTGTGATGAATATAAGCCTGTGCCCAGGGGGGGGGGGGGGGGGGGGGGGTAACTTTCTAAATGAGATTTCTCAGCAGGCTGGCGGCTCTGCATGCGCTCGCTGCATGGGGGCTTTCAAGGTTAGGTGTGTATGAAATATCACCGTTTTCTCTACCTTTGATAGGATTAGCATGCTAGCAGTTCAATTCACAGAACCACGTATACTACCCGACCGTACCGGCTCTGATTTTCATATCAAGGGTTTTGGAACTATGGGTTACCTCAGACGACGTACAGTACACATTTGGGCCGGTGGCTCCCTGATAGATCTCCACACACACACACAAACATTAAGCTGTATTTTAAGAATATGTACCTGGCCCCAAAAATATTGTTTTGTTCATACTGTATACCAGAGGTTTTCAACCAGTGGTCCGTGGACCACCGGTGGTCCTTGAGGGGGTTCCAGGTGGTTCCCAGCTAAATTATGCAGAGTTGGTATAACCAAATGGACCCTTAAATAACTTTAACTCCTGAGAGTGTAAAATGTAACCAAATGGACCCATTTGGTTACAGGTACATCCTAAAGCAGCCTAAAGGCCAATATAATATTTGGTTCTATAGTGAATCAGCTGCCTTTAATATAAGGCCTTATTAGAGGCAGAAATGGCTAAAAGCATCTAACTACAGTATCAACCATCAAGCTATTTACTTTGACTGCAAAAGTCATGCAATTCTTCAATACATTTTCTGCACCAGGAAAGTGCAGACAGTGTCCCCAGTGTTTACAGGTAGGAACCTCAAAGCAACCAGAAGAATATGTTAAAATAGGCTTGTATTGTGAATCAGCAGGATTTTATAGGCCATTTGTTTCCGAGTCACTTCTAATCTAACTCTAACTCTCTTTCAAACCCCACATTGATCTCACCCTAAAGAAAACCTACGGCAGTTTGTGTTCATTATACCCCTTCATCAACTGCTTTTCATTCGAAGTAAGGAAACGAATCATTAACCAAGTACTACTCCCCATTATAGATTACGCTGACATAGTCTATCAGAATACCACAGAAACCATTCTCAAACCTCTAAACGTACTAAATAACTCACTATGCCGATTTGTACTGAGATGCCCATACCAAACACACCACTGTTCCTTATACAGCTCACTTGACTGGCTGCAGCCTAAGGCAAGAAGACAACTTCACTGGTACCAATTCCTATTCAAATGTGTGCACCTCAACTGCCCTCCATACCTGAAACAGTCACTGGTACTATATACATCTCCATACCCACTTAGAAATACTCAACATCCCTACTTTTCTATTCCCAGAAGAATATTCTCTGAATCCGGACGCAGGTCATTCCATTACAAAGCCCCATTTGACTGGAACAACCTTCCCCTTTCTCTCAGATCTGTGACCTCTCCCGGCCGCTTCAGGACTTCTCTTTATTCACACCTCAAAACAACCTGTTCAACCTGTTCATGCTACTAACACTGCCCATACTGCTGTTTACCCCTGACCCCTGTTTCAAATCACTGTACTGTACTAGTCTCAATATGCTTGTCCAAGAAGAGTTGGGGGATGGGGGAGTGGGTGGGAGAGAATGAGCAAGCAAACTGTATCTGTACATGTCTGTATTGTCTATCGCCCACTGTCTATTTGTGTAACTGCACTGTAATGTATGTAATGTTTTTCCCTGTATACGGGACCCCCTCTAAAACGAGATGCTGCATCTCAAGGGGCTATCCTTTCAATAAATTCTGACCAAATTCTGAGTCACTTCTAATCCTGATATAAGATAAGTATGATGTAAAAAAACAGTAGCTAGAAAATGTCAGGGGATTTTCTTGGAACTCCCTCTTTCAGATAAGAGTTTTTTATTGCCTTTGCACTGCAGTAAACGTAAAACTCAGGACAATCCATTTAATGAAGGGGAGTCAGGGGACATCCTAA
Organism: Protomyctophum bolini; assembly: GCF_963924005.1. Classification (NCBI taxonomy): domain Eukaryota; kingdom Metazoa; phylum Chordata; class Actinopteri; order Myctophiformes; family Myctophidae; genus Protomyctophum; species Protomyctophum bolini. The sequence continues at coordinate 43,880,128 of NC_137865.1, forward strand.
AGATATGAAAAAACGATGTCCCATTTTGTTATACCCTGGGCAGTGTGAATTCTTTCACAATATTTTGATTTAGTCTGGGAGTTTTTTGTTGTTGTTGGTCATAGTTTCAAACTCACTTTGGTCTGTCCCTGTCTCCGTTCAGGTCATGTTCCTGGAGGCTGACTCACTTTGGTCTGTCCCTGTCTCCGTTCAGGTCATGTTCCTGGAGGCTGACTCACTTTGGTCTGTCCCTGTCTCCGTTCAGGTCATGTTCCTGGAGGCTGACTCACTTTGGTCTGTCCCTGTCTCCGTTCAGGTCATGTTCCTGGAGGCTGACTCACTTTGGTCTGTCCCTGTCTCCGTTCAGGTCATGTTCCTGGAGGCTGGCTGACTCACTTTGGTCTGTCCCTGTCTCCGTTCAGGTCATGTTCCTGGAGGCTGACTCACTTTGGTCTGTCCCTGTCTCCGTTCAGGTCATGGCCCTGGAGGCTGACTCACTTTGGTCTGTCCCTGTCTCCGTTCAGGTCATGTTCCTGGAGGCTGGGATGCAAGCTGAGGTGTGGGCGCGCTTCAACCCGGCTTATTATCGCCACGATTTGGAGTCGCGTGTGGCAAACGAGGTTCGATTCATACCGCTTTTTTTTTCTCTCCATACAGGTTGGCCTTCCTTTGATAACATTGTTCTGACAAAGTAGGCTTTATTAAAATGAGATATGATAATCTTTGGTTCTAATAGCTTCTGCCCTGCACTTATAATTGCCTTTATGGATCAGTCGGTGCATAATTGGATGGTCACATGGTCCTTCTTCACAGGCAGAGTCTAAATGACTGTTTCCCAAACAATAGGTCATTTCTATGGGTCACGAGTAACTCAATATCCCTTCATTGTTTTGTTCCCTACATTGAGTTATTATTAACCCATTTAGGCCAGACGTCGAAAAAAAACCACAAAAAAAAAACCTTATGTTTGTCATGTCAAGAACCCCAAAAATTATATGTAATATGCTGCCTCTGCCCCCCCATCTGAAAATGTGTTGTTCCAGGGACCTCCCCATGAAGCAAAGATTTTAGTTAAAATGTTCACTCTGTAATAATATATATTCAAAGATTTGAGGCACATTTTTCAAAAAATAGCAGACCTACAAGTTCATAGCGCGGCACTCGGTGCTTGTAGATCTGCTATTTTCCCGCCCAGAATGGGTTAAGCGACACATTGTATGCTTCTTATTCTCTCCATTCTCTGCTCTTTCCACACAGCTCCTCCAGGTGTGCTACAGGGAACACCCCCAGCGGGACATGGTGGGGCTCCACGGGGAGGTCCATTTCCCCAACCTCCACTTCTCCTCCGCCTGCCTGGACTTTGGCTGTGTGCTCAACTGCACCGAGACCCAGAGAGAGCTCACGCTCACCAACTGTTCCCCGCTGCCCGTGGCCTACCACTGGACCTTCCTGGTGGACCACAAGCAATACCTTATAAGGTACTGTACCCGTTACCGAGATGAAATGAGCACTGGTGTAAACTGCAGTGGTTCCCAAACTGTGGTGCGTGCAGGAGATAGGCTCCTGCCCTATGGGCCTCATGGCTACAGAAACAGGAGATAGGCTCCTGCCCTATGGGCCTCATGGCTACAGAAACAGGAGATAGGCTCCTGCCCTATGGGCCTCATGGCTACAGAAACAGGAAATAGGCTCCTGCCCTATGGGACTCATGGCTACAGAAACAGGAGATAGGCTCCTGCCCTATGGGCCTCATGGCTACAGAAACAGGAGATAGGCTCCTGCCCTATGGGCCTCATGGCTACAGAAACAGGAGATAGGCTCCTGCCCTATGGGCCTCATGGCTACAGAAACAGGAGATAGGCTACTGCCCTATGGGCCTCATGGCTACAGAAACAGGAGATAGGCTCCTGCCCTATGGGCCTCATGGCTACAGAAACAGGAGATAGGCTACTGCCCTATGGGCCTCATGGCTACAGAAACAGGAGATAGGCTCCTGCCCCTATGGGCCTCATGGCTACAGAAACAGGAGATAGGCTCCTGCCCCTATGGGCCTCATGGCTACAGAAACAGGAGATAGGCTCCTGCCCCTATGGGCCTCAAGGCTACAGAAACAGGAGATAGGCTCCTGCCCTATGGGCCTCATGGCTACAGAAACAGGAGATAGGCTCCTGCCCAACCTACATTCAAATTCAACTGGTTATACAGAGTCACAATAAACATTTGCTCCAGACAGTGGTCACCCCCCTGGAAGGTAGAATTGGGATCAATTCAAAGGGCTTTATTGGCATGAGAAAACATACGTTTACATTGCCAAAGCAGAAAGCACAATACAGCAATATTGGGCACAATATGTTTTTGTGCCCGGAGTTCCAGGGCCAGCTGGCTGAGGGGGCATCTCTCTAGAGTTTCGCTGTGTGTGAGTGCTTTGTTATGGAGTGCATCTAGGTCACTTTCTTTTAGGTGGTTGTAGAACTTAAGTGCTCTCTTTTTTATTTTGATTATGAGTGGGTATCGTCCTAATTCTGCCCTGCATGCATTATTTGGTGTTTTTCGCTGGGTACGGAGAATGGATTTGCAGAATTCTGTGTGTATAGGGTCTCGGTTTGGTGTTCATCCCATTTTCAAGGTCATGGTTTGCTAATGGTCCCCAGATCTCACAACCATAGAGGGAAATTGGTTCTATCACTGAGTCCAGTATTTTAAGCCAGGTTTTAATTGGGATGTCTATTTTGATGTTTCTTTTGATAGCATAGGGGATCACTGGCCGCCTTTTGCTTATCTCTATGTAAATGTCCTTATGTGTGACTCAGGAAAGAAGGCTCAGAACAAAAGGTAGTATAAACGACAGCCATCACCCTAGGGGTGACCCCTGAGAGGGTCTCAGATCGACACCCATGTAGGAACAGCCATCACCCTAGGGGTGACCCCTGAGAGGGTCTCAGATCCACACCCATGTAGGAACAGCCATCACCCTAAGGGTGACCCCTGAGAGGGTCTCAGATCCACACCCATGTAGGAACAGCCATCACCCTAGGGGTGACCCCTGAGAGGGTCTCAGATCCACACCCATGTAGGAACAGCCATCACCCTAAGGGTGACCCCTGAGAGGGTCTCAGATCGACACCCATGTAGGGTGACAACAAGATGAGCACACAGGAACACACATTATGCTTATGAAATATGTAGAATTCTCTTTCAGATTCCACACAAGTAAACAGCCTAAAATAGCTTTGCCTTGGAGTGCATGCAGGCTCAATGAAACACCCTAGCAGTTATGTTAAGAACAGGACCTTGACTAATTCTCAGCCCCAAACCAACATTTAGAGCGATCTCTGTGCTGCAGATCAGTGTAGCAGTTATGATTCGCCTTGGTAGACAACATGGCAAGGATTTTTATTTGGCACATTTCCTCGATTACAAAGTCACCCCAGGAGAATAATACTATGCAGTCTGCTGTGTTAAACTAGGACTTGGAACCGAAACAGGGTTTTGTTTTTTTCAGCTCGTCACCACATGACGGGGGGATGCTCCCATGAGAACCCCCATATATCTCCTCCAATGAAGAGGGACATTTCTCATTGGGTACCAAATGAAATGGAAATAATTAGAGAAAAAACTCTGTTCTGTTCTATCTGTGTCATGCCCCTGGCATTTCTTTTAGGAATACTTTTTTACACAAAGCGCACTATATCGAGCTGCACAGCACTCACGGGCAAGAGCCGAGTTGACCTCATACTTTATATGGAAGCGGGAGCAGGCGGAGGAGAGAAGCATCGTCCCAGCCCATAACTTTAACCCCAAGTAGGAGCCAAGTCCATTATAAGGTCCCTTGAGGGAAGCCAAGTCTACTGATTCTGTACCCGTTGCACACGACGACAGGCCGTTCGTCCACGTCCACCAGCCTGGCCTCGGCTAACCTCCTCCACATCACAACGACAGGCTGTTCGTTTCACCAGCCTGGCCTCGGCTAACCTCCTCCACATCACAACGACAGGCTGTTCGTTTCCCCAGCCTGGCCTCGGCTAACCTCCTCCACATCACAACGACAGGCTGTTCGTTTCACCAGCCTGGCCTCGGCTAACCTCCTCCACATCACAACGACAGGCTGTTCGTTTCACCAGCCTGGCCTCGGCTAACCTCCTCCACATCACAACGACAGGCCGTTCGTTTCACCAGCCTGGCCTCGGCTAACCTCCTCCACATCACAACGACAGGCTGTTCGTTTCACCAGCCTGGCCTCGGCTAACCTCCTCCACATCACAACGACAGGCTGTTCGTTTCACCAGCCTCATGGCCTCGGCTAACCTCCTCCACATCACAACGACAGGCTGTTCGTTTCACCAGCCTGGCCTCGGCTAACCTCCTCCACATCACAACGACAGGCCGTTCGTTTCACCAGCCTGGCCTCGGCTAACCTCCTCCACATCACAACGACAGGCCGTTCGTTTCACCAGCCTGGCCTCGGCTAACCTCCTCCACATCACAACGACAGGCTGTTCGTTTCACCAGCCTGGCCTCGGCTAACCTCCTCCACATCACAACGACAGGCTGTTCGTTTCACCAGCCTGGCCTCGGCTAACCTCCTCCACATCACAACGACAGGCCGTTCGTTTCACCAGCCTGGCCTCGGCTAACCTCCTCCACATCACAACGACATGCAGGCTGTTCGTTTCACCAGCCTGGCCTCGGCTAACCTCCTCCACATCACAACGACAGGCTGTTCGTTTCACCGGCCTGGCCTCGGCTAACCTCCTCCACATCACAACGACAGGCTGTTCGTTTCACCAGCCTGGCCTCAGCTAACCTCCTCCACATCACAACGACAGGCTGTTCGTTTCACCAGCCTGGCCTCGGCTAACCTCCTCCACATCAAGGTTGTGAATACCTTAGAGTATAATACGTCTCTCTTAAGGTGAATACCACAGCAGTCCATCCCTCCTCGGCTCGATTTATCACCCCTTCCTCTTTTTTCTTAATTTATCTTTGCCTACTTTCTTTTCACCTCCACCCTTCTCCCTCTGAATTAATGTTTTCTTCTTACACTTCCTAGTGTTGCCAGATTTTGTGAGAGAGATAAGCAACTAGGTAGGCTATATGAAAACAAGTCCAAAAGAAGCGTCTCTAGTCCACATGGCTACACTGGATGTTTGGAAATGGCTGATTTACAAGCTCCGGTGTGAGCTTATAGATCTGCTATTTTCTTCTTCTTCTTCTTTTCAGGTACAGGGCTCACAAAAGAAGATGGTTCTCAGAATGTTTGAGAACTATAGGTTTAAACAACATTTAGGAAACAAGCCTGAATAAGTACAGTAACTAGACTTAAGAAAAAGGTCCCAAGAAACACAACCGGCAATTATACCAATATTTATGAGCATCTTTACAGAAAGAACAAGCTCAACATTGCTTAGCCCATTCTGACCTGAGATCAGATTCATACGAGGTTTCCACTGGACAACACACTGGTCTGATGAACCCATTCTGACCTGAGATCAGATTCTAAAAAATGTCAGTCGTTCTTCGATTTTTCAAAAATAGCAGACCTACAAGCTCGTAGCGCGCCACTCGGTGGCGCGCTATGAGCTTGTAGATCTGCTGTTTTTCAATAGCTAAAGCATAACATGATGCTAACACCAAAACGGGTTCCCGATCAGAATGGGTTAGACATGGCAACACAGCTCTCTCTCTCTCTCTCTCTCTCTCTCTCTCTCTCTCTCTCTCTCTGGCTAATCCTCATCCTCATTTCTCCTATTCCTTCTTCACACTTTAACTGTCTTCTCTATCCTTTGATTCATTCTCCCATTCTTCTAGATTATGAGCTCCGTTACTTTAAATCCCTGTGTCTCCTATAGGCCGTCCTCCTAATTAAATGATGACCCTGCTGCTCTATACTCTGGCTATAATGCTTGCATATGCACGGATTTACATGCACAATACACGCACGCACGCACGCACGCACGCACGCACGCACGCACGCACGCACGCACGCACGCACGCACGCACACACGCACGCACACACACACACACACACACACACACACACACACACAGAGCCTGTCTCTGTCTCTCTATCTCACAAAATGTATGCAATCTGGCCCTGTTGAGCTAATTACTCTCCTAACAGTAATTACCAGAGAGAGAGATTATATGAGAGAGAGAGAGAGAGAGAGAGAGAGAGAGAGAGAGAGAGAGAGAGAGATTTCAGTACAATACAGCTCACTCTTTCTACTCCACTGAGAGATAGGTTAAAGAGGTGGTTCAATACAATGCATTTAAATCACTTTCTGTCCGACTCCCACAGTGACAGTAAACCAACCATAAGAAAGTAACTATACTGTATGAATGATATATATCCTATACATACTGTACCTATACTAGGTATGTGAGAATCAGAGTTACATTGTAACTCTCTCCCCCCCCCCCCCCCCCATTCGTTCGCTAACAGTTAATTCATGCGTACTCTCTCAAGTCAGATTTCAGATATCATTCAGATATCTCTCACACGCCCTCATTCCCTCAGTGCAAACCAAGCGGCATTTTTAAGCAGCCCTCTGTTCACTGCTCATCCTACGTGCTTGGCTGTCAAAGCCGGTCGTACAGCTGTCTGTACAATTTACCACTGGCCCCTATAGCCCAGGGGCCCACCAGGCCCATTGGGTAATCCTCCCCTGGCTGTCGGTGTGAAATTTCCTCCTCCCTGTAGCATTTTAAGTTAGTTAGTTCAGATTAATTTATTTTTAATGCGTGGCCCCCACCAGACCCCCACCAAATGACCTGAACTGCTTCACATTCACCAAAACCAGACCAGAACTCCCACTATGGGACTCAGGGAATCAATTAACACCCGTGCATATTAATGGCAAGTATTTCCAACAGCTTTAAGTCCAAACGTCTGAAACTAACCCTTTAAGTTTCATATTGTCACCAGGACAATATGAGAGTGGATTGAACTGTGAATTGGACGTGGCATTTTGCAAACTGATGTTCAATGTTATGTTCATGTAATATGTATCTTATCCTGGTTTGTGATCTCAGATTCTGTGTTATGTACATATATAATATCACATGAGCAGAGCCACAGCGCCACACTAAATGCAATATTATTGCAATGAATGGTTAATCCTGAGCTCAAGTGTCTTAATGAAAATATGTAATTGTCCCTGTGAGAACGGCATGTACGTTTTGATACCCCATATACCCTTTTCACAATTCTGTGGGTGGGGACAAGAAATGACTGAGAAAGGAGAGAGGCAGCACAGCTCGTAGTCACGATGCCATCAAATTTGTATTTTTCCAACGTTTCGGCAACAAGTTGCCTTCTTCCCTCAGGTTTTATATCCTGCGGTCAGCACCTCCCCACTACTGGTGTGCGCTCCTACCTTTCTGTTGGGGACAAGAAATGCCATATATGTATCATGAACGCAATCATACCCAAATTTGAATTACATGTCGAGGGGCCTCAATAGAGACGCAAAGGCTTTCACTTCAGGCCCATGCAGAGTGGCCCATGCAGAGGGGCCCCCCATGCAGAGAGGCCCCCCATGCAGAGGGGCCCCCCATGCAGAGGGGCCCCCCATGCAGAGGGGCTCCCCATGCAGAGTGGCCCATGCAGAGGGGCCCCCCATGCAGAGGGGCCCCCCATGCAGAGGGGCCCCCCATGCAGAGGGGCTCCCCATGCAGAGTGGCCCATGCAGAGGGGCCCCCCATGCAGAGGGGCTCCCCATGCAGAGGGGCCCCCCATGCAGAGGGGCTCCCCATGCAGAGGGGCCCCCCATGCAGAGGGGCCCCCCATGCAGAGGGGCCCCCCATGCAGAGGGGCTCCCCATGCAGAGGGGCTCCCCATGCAGAGGGGCTCCCCATGCAGAGGGGCCCCCCATGCAGAGGGGCTCCCCATGCAGAGGGGCCCCCCATGCAGAGGGGCCCCCCATGCAGAGGGGCCCCCCATGCAGAGTGGCCCATGCAGAGGGGCTCCCCATGCAGAGGGGCTCGCCATGCAGAGGGGCTCCCCATGCAGAGGGGCCCCCCATGCAGAGGGGCTCCCCATGCAGAGGGGCCCCCAATGCAGAGTGGCCCATGCAGAGGGGCCGCCACAAACCAAAACAGTTGCACCATCTGTCATACAAACTCTCCGTCCTCCACATCCCTCCATCTCCCTCGTGCATGTCTTGTCTTGATGGCTGCACCCTATACGAGTGAAACTGCCCTATAGGGTATAGGCAACCCGGCCTGGCAGGGATCTGCACTCTGACAGGCACACTTTTCTATACAACCCGGCCTGGCAGGGATCTGCACTCTGACAGGCACACGTTTCTATACAGGGTATGTGAAAACGGTCGACCCTTTCAACAGGCTGGTCATCTATAACCAGGGATCTGCACTCTGACAGGCACACTTTTCTATACCAGGGATCTGCACTCTGACAGGCACACTTTTCTATACCAGGGATCTGCACTCTGACAGGCACACTTTTCTATACCAGGGTATGTGAAAACGGTCGACCCTTTCAACAGGCTGGTCATCGGGGGCATAATCTCGTTTTTAATTTCCGGAAAAAGGAGATTATGCCCCCATCCCTGGTTATCGACGACCAGCCTGTCAAAAGGGTTCGACAGTTTTCAATTCCTTGGTACCGCTATATGCTGCTCCCTGAAATGGGAAGTTAACACCAGTAACATGTTGAGTAAAGCCCACCAGAGGCTTCACTTCCTACGACTCTTAAAGAAGTTCGGTGTGACTGGGCGAGGCGTTGGTTCACTTCTACAGAGCCACTGTGGAGAGTGTCCTTGTCTTTTTTTTGCATTCTTCTTATTTATTGGTCCCTCTCATATGATGTTTGTACTTTTGTATCTTGTTCTACTATATGAATATGTGATGTGAATATATGCCTTTTTGTACGTCTGTTTTTAGTGCACTGAAACAAATTCCAATCAACTCTGTTGACATGGCAATAAAGTCTTGAATCTTGAATCCATCTGAAATGTGAATCTGGAGACTAAAATGGGAGTAAATGTACATTTTGGAAGTACAGTAGGATATTTCTTCCCCCATGCAGCCATCTGTTAACCCATTCTGACCGGGCACCCATTTTGGTGTTGGCATCATGTTCTGCTTTAGCTATTGAAAAATAGCAGATCTACAAGCTCATAGCGCGCCACCGAGTGGCGCGCTACGAGCTTGTAGGTCTGCTATTTTTTGAAAAATCGAAGAACGACTGAAATTTTTAGAATCTGATCTCAGGTCAGAATGGGTTAATCAGACCAGTGTGTGTCCAGTGGGAAACCTCGTATGAATCTGATCTCAGGTCAGAATGGGTTAAGACTGTAAAGCTGCAGCGGTTCTCCCCGTTGGAAGGAAGGGTACTTCATCTGTGTCTGGGAAACAAACTACTGAGTACTTTCTGTCTCCGGTACTTTGCAGATGCCATAGATACGTATTCTACAGAGCACGGTGCATGGGGAGAAATAGCATACATAATGCTTGAATTCCTTGTATCACACGGCTTATACGTTTCTGTTATTTTCTGATAAGATACATTTTCTCCCAGATGAGATCACAGATGAATTATACAACAACCTTACGAATCTTACAATGCTTCCATCTGATCATCCAGGTTTGCTGAAGAGCCAGAGGTGTCTGATGATGGCAAACCTATCACTCCAGAGGATAACAGAGAACTGGGCCGGTGGTCACGTAAAATCAACACTAGCTCTAAGCTGGACTCTAACAGGTACGGTCAGCTGTGTGCGTGTGTGTGTGTGTGCATCGTTTCCTTTATCCATGATTTATGTCTGCTGCCCTGTGTCCGACATGTCAGCTGTACTGTATGTAACGATGCTTTGCCGTCCATGCACGTTGTAACTGGCTGCTCTCCCACTGTCAACGAAGCACCTTTAAAATGTACTGTAACACCTACACCACCCAGAGGAGATGATTGACGTGGATCGTACTGTATCCCAAGCTGAAAGCATGGAGGTAATGACCGTGTGCTTGTGGCACTTCACACGTGCGAGGCTGCCCTACATCTGTGAATATGACACGCACATCGTAGCCTTGTTGTGTGGATAAATATCTGTAAGGGCTGTTGTTTCCTCCGGCTTCAGCATGTCCCACATTTGTGGCTGTTCCCCGGGAGGGAGCAAACAAACAAGGGAACTTGTCTGAACTACTTAGAGGATTCACCTCTTGTTATCAACCAGTAGGTTACTTTTGTTGTTGTTTCATGATTGTTGTGTTCATAGGCCTATTATTATGCTATCTCGTCACGATAGGTCCGCCACTCGTTTTATATACTGTACATTGTCTGTCTTGTTTGTCATGTCTATAAAGAACCTAATAGTAAGTTACTTATCAAGACCATATAATGGAGCCAGTATAGGCTCTACTGGAGTGGAGACGTTGTTGTTGTCTTCAGCCATTGTCCGACTATTACTAACCCTACATCTCAGCCTAACTGTAACCCTAACCCTAACCTCAGTCTTAACCGGCCACGTAAGTAAACAAAGTGCCCTATACAAATACAAAGTTGTTGTATAGGGCATAGTTTCACGATGTTTTCGTTTTCGCTTTGGCGGCAGTCATTTCACTTCAGTGTTTCCTAATGGCAGTCAGTAGGCTCCAGTAGAGCCTGTACTGGCTCCATAGCATGGTCTTGATGCAGTCAGTAGGCTCCAGTAGAGCCTGTACTGGCTCCATGGCATGGTCTTGATGCAGTCAGTAGCACCAGTAGAGCCTGTACTGGCTCCATAGCATGGTCTTGATGCAGTCAGTAGGCTCCAGTAGAGCCTGTACTGGCTCCATAGCATGGTCTTGATGCAGTCAGTAGCTCCAGTAGAGCCTGTACTGGCTCCATAGCATGGTCTTGATGCAGTCAGTAGGCTCCAGTAGAGCCTGTACTGGCTCCATAGCATGGTCTTGATGCAGTCAGTAGGCTCCAGTAGAGCCTGTACTGGCTCCATAGCATGGTCTTGATGCAGTCAGTAGGCTCCAGTATAGAGCCTGTACTGGCTCCATAGCATGGTCTTGATGCAGTCAGTAGGCTCCAGTAGAGCCTGTACTGGCTCCATAGCATGGTCTTGATGCAGTCAGTAGGCTCCAGTAGAGCCTGTACTGGCTCCATAGCATGATGATGAGTAACCTACTGGTGGTTAAGGGTTGATAGCATTGTGAAGTGTGAACGACTGGAGAGATCTCACCCTCTTGGCGAGGGACTTCATTGCTTCCATCATGGCAGTTTGCATTATGACCAAACTAGATCTACTGGTGAGGATGCAATTACCATGGATCTTCTTCACACTGCCCTTTATTCTCACCTGGATGGGAGTAACTGTTGTACAGTATGTAGTATGTACAGTGTGCTCCCTGTGGACTAACAGCCCAGCCATGCATTCAAGTCAATAGTCCCTGCCTTAGTCCCCCACGGCAGAGCGTGTCTAGTCAGAAGCGGGGCTATAGCAGCGTCGCGACTTCCCCTTGAAGTTGTAATTTTCCAGCGGTTCCGTTTAGACCAACCAACAGCGTATAGGTCTTATATCCCAGCATGCACCACAGAAGGTTAACCCATTCTGACCGGGCACCCATTTTGGTGTTGGCATCATGTTATGCTTTAGCTATTGAAAAATAGCAGATCTACAAGCTCATATCGCGCCACCGAGTGGCGCGATACGAGCTTGTAGGTCTGCTATTTTTGAAAAATTTGAAGAACGACTGACATTTTTAGAATCTGATCTCAGGTCAGAATGGGTTAATCAGACCAGTGTGTGTCCAGTGGAAACCTCGTATGAATCTGATCTCAGGTCAGAATGGGTTAAAGACAAAACTGTCGTTTCTGCGGACGTGGGCGGTAACTATAACCCCTGACTGACTGCCAATCAGTCAATCGACAATGAACCGTGTAGATCTTGGCCATAGACTGTAAAAAGGTCTTGGCCAGCGTGCACCATGGAGTATCTACAAAACCATCCTTCTCTAGACTATTAGATCACATAATAAAGATACAGATATACAAAACCATCCTTCTCTAGACTATTAGATCACATAATAAACCTGTACAAATCCAACTTCATCTGTCAGCTAGTAAAGATGTCTATCTCTCTAGAGGTGACATCTCTCCCCCCCCCCCCCTCTCTCTCTCTCTCGTGCACACACACATGCACGCACACACGCACATGCACGCACACACACAAACACTGCAATCCCATCAGCAACTATCTTCTTTAGTAATCGGATATATACAGTATAATCCCCCCTCCTTCTCCCTCTCTCACTCACTCACTCACTGTCTCTCTCTCTCTCTCTCTCTCTCTCTCTCTCTCTCCCGGTGCTCCCTGTCTTTGCTGGAAGATTGCTGAGAGTGAGATGTTCTTTCTTTCTCTGTCTTTGATGTGTAGATTATTAGTGAGCTAAATAAAAGTCCACATGCACGCACGCACGCACGCACGCACGCACGCACGCACGCACGCACACACACACACACACACACACACACACACACACGCATGCATGCAGTTGATGGAGCGGTTTCATCCGTCCTAGTGAATGTATAGTATGATGGTATCTATCCATCCTTCCACCATGGAAGGTGTGTGTGTGTGTGTGTGTGTGTGTGTGTGTGTGAGTGTGTGTGTGTGTGTGTGTGTGAGTGTGTGTGAGGGAGGATGTTTCTTTTGTGAGATGATGACTTTCTTGCAGACTCATCATGTGCTGCTCTCTCTCTCTCTCTCTCTCTCTCTCTCTCTCTCTCTCTCTCTCTCTCTCTCTCTCTCCCTCTCTCTCTCTCTCTCTCTCTCTCCCTCTCTCTCTCTCTCTCTCTCTCCCTCTCTCTCTCTCTCTCTCTCTCTCTCTCTCTCTCTCTCTCACGCAATGTCGCCATCTGTTCGTCTGTCCGCATCAGTGGCGCTCAACTTCTCCTGAGCCGCCGCAATATTATTTAACTCCTTAACTCCTTAAGACCTGAGGAGGCCGATTCTACAAAAAAAAAAGTCTTCTAAATCCTGACAATTTTATGTCTATTACTATTACTATTTCATGTCAAGGACCCCATAAATGATATGTATTTGACTGCCGGACTCCCATCTGAAAATATGCTGTTCCCAAAGGGACCCCCCCCCCCGCCCCCCCCAGAAGCAAAGTGTTTGAGTTAAAATGTTCGCTGAGATTGAATATAATATTTGACACCGATACATTCCAGTTGTTAATGGCTTAATTTGAGCCTCAAACACTTTTCGAGAGATTTTCATCGTTGCAAAAAGAATTAAATAAAGTGCCCTGTTATTTATTTTTAGGTCTCAAAACCTACAGTATGGCATTTCATGCATGAGTGGCGCGTCGGGAGTATTTTTGCCTGGTCTGTGATTCGTGTGAAATGGTGCTGAGAGCAGATTGTGGGATGTTTGGTTTGGTGGTGACCTGCACGGTCCCTGACTAGCCCATTCTGACCTGAGATCAGATTCTCAAAAAATGTCTTCTACATCCTGACAGTTTTCTGAAAAAGCCTATGTTTCTGTATGTCAGTGGTTCTTCGATTTTCAAAAAATAGCAGACCTACAAGCTCGTATGAGCTTGTAGGTCTGCTATTTTTCAATAGCTAAAGCATAACACGATGCTAACAACCAAAAAGGGGTTCCCGCCCAAAATGGGCTAGAACACTGTACTGCACCATTGCCATGGCACTGCCCAAAGACCGTACCACAGTGCCCCCTTATGGGCACCACGCTACCATGCACTCACTGATTACAAACACTATAGCACTGTAGCACGCACACACGCACACACACACACACACGCACACACGCGCACGCACACACGCACACGCACATGCAGAAAATACATTCCGCGTTTCATAATTTAGCTGCGCTTGTCAAAGCCAGCACAGAAGTCGAGCGCTGACAGTGTCGATCAGTGAATCTCTTTCATTCACGTCCATATTCATGCACTTCAGAACTACAATCATTCTTGTCCTGACCCGTTTCCTCCCTGCTTGCCTATTAAAAAACCTCTTAATTATGGAACACTGCTTAACCCATTCTGACCGGGAACCCATTTCGGTGTGTCGGCATCGTTGTTATGCTTTAGCTATTGAAAAAATTAGCAGACCTACAAGCTCATAGCGCGCCACCGAGTGGCGCGCTACGAGCTTGTAGGTCTGCTATTTTTTGAAAAATCTAAGGAACGACTGACATTTTTAGAATCTGATTCTCAGGTCAGAATGGGGTTAATCAGACCAGTGTGGTGGTCCAGTGGAAACCTCGTATGAATCTGATCTCAGGTCAGAATGGGTTAATTAACTTGATGAACGCTTCCAGTGGCATCCCAGAGGAAAGGAGGGGGAGAGAGAGAGAGAGAGAGAGAGAGAAGAGAGAGAGAGAGAGAGAGAGAGAGAGTTGGATTATGGGAGGATGATAAAGATATTCTACTATGTTACTTTGCACTTAAGGTATTGTATTACATGTGTGGTGGTGTATATATATATACTGCTGGACTGCAGTGTTGATTACTGCAGTGTGTGTGTGTGTGTATACCACTATATATTATCTTACATCAGTGTTATACCATACGTATATTATATTATGTTACACTAATACATTCATTATTATTATTGCTACTACTGTATATCTCCCTCTCTGTCTTTCTTTCCCCCGACACGGTCGAGGTCTGCTTAACGTTTCTTCCAGTTAAGGGGGACTTGTTTTACGTTACCGCTGTCGCAAAACTATACTTCCCCCGGGTGGGGATCTCTGTCGGGGTCCCTGCTCATACATGTAAAGTGTCTTGAGACAACTTGTTGTGATTTCACACTTTAATCAAATGTAATGGAGTTGAATTACACTGGTGGGAAAAAACCTGGATTTGTAAAGAACATACTGCATGCAGTCGTCCACTGAGATCCTTGTTTTCACCGCATTTTTGTTGACCTATTTTATGTATTCATCAGATTTTCATTTAACCATGCAGAGAAAACAAAGTGGATGTTTTGCTTTCTATTTCTGCCTTGTAGAGAAGCTGATGAAGGTCCCAGATCATCTCTACCGGAGGAGGAGGAGGAGGAGGAGGAGGAGGAGGAGGAGGAGGAGGAGGGGAGGGAGAAGAGAGATCCAGAGAACTCCACTAAAGAGGGAAGAGGCTCTCCAAAAGAGCCCCCTCCTCTCTCACCGAGCCCCCTGCTGGAGGCCCAGGGCACTGCGTGTAGCCCCGTCGGTGTGGAAGAGGTACATAACATATCACTATCGGCACGCATCAACACACATCAACACTGAACACACACTCGCACGCACGCACGCACGCACCCACGCACCCACACTATTACTCCTGCGTGCATGTGTGCATTTATGCGTACGTGCGTGTGTGTCTCTCTGTCTGTCTGTGTGTGCTGTGTGTCTGTTTCTGTCTGACTCACCGTGAACAAATAAACTGAAGAACATGTTTGTGAAACCTGAAGCCCTGAAGAGATACTTAACTTTTGGGTTGAAACTTTTAACCACTCAAGCCCCTATACCTACGGTATAAGAAATAGAGAAAAGAGCAACCTTTCCCACCTAATATTGAACCGAGTGTTTCCACTGAAAATTAATTGGATCCGAACTTAAAGAACCCTTAAAGTTGTTTTGGAACTGGAAAAAAAAAAAAATGGCTGCCGGTTCCATGAAAGCACCAAGGTGGAAAAAGGGGCCAAAGTGTCGTGAGCTTGTAGATCGGCTATTCTGCTAGATTTGGTGCATAAGGACAAATGGAGGGGACCGAACAGGTCCCCATGAGCCATCGATGTATAGGTCTACAGTATGTGGTTTAAGTTAACCCATTCTGACCGGGCACCCATTTTGGTGTTTAGCGTCATGTTATGCTTTAGCTATTGAAAAATAGCAGATCTACAAGCTCATAGCGCGCCACCGAGTGGCGCGCTACGAGCTTGTAGGTCTGCTATTTTTGAAAAATCGAAGAACGACTGACATTTTTTTAGAATCTGATCTCAGGTCAGAATGGGTTAATCAGACCAGTGTGTGTCCAGTGGAAACCTCGTATGAATCTGATCTCAGGTCAGAATGGGTTAAACAACCTCCAAAGCAACCATTTTATTATTTTGTATTATTTTACTTAATGTGACCAAAAGACATGCGTCTCTCTCTCTCTCTCTCTCTCTCTCTCTCTCTCTCTCTCTCTCTCTCTCTCTCTCTCTCTCTCTCTCTCTCTCATTGTACATCCAGGTGTTTGACATCTTGCCCATATATGGGCGGCTGCAGCCCGGCGCCAGCCAGGTGGTCACGTTCTCCTTCTACGGCCACGCCCACGTCAGGGGCCAGGTGTTGGCACAGTGCCACGTGGAGGAGGGGCCTACGTATGACATCACACTCAGGGGAGAGGCCTCTGACGTCACCTACAGCCTCAGCTCCTCCCACATTGACCTGGGCCTGCAGGTATAGTACAGTACTAGTCCTTACCCGTTCTGAATATGAACAGCAAATGATGTTCAGTGTGGGTAATGTGATAGGGGGGGGGGGGTCTGTTGCGCGGAAAAGTGTGTCCTAGTATTAATCTGTGTCCGTCCCTCCCAACATGCATTTCACTGGTGACACTGTAGGTGACACGTGATTTGCGGGGAGATGTTTATTTTTTTTTGACGCAAATTAATGTAATTAAGATGATTGTTAGAAGGTTTGGCGTGTGTAATGCAGGGCAGATTGAGGTTGGGGGACAGGGCTGTGCGGCGCTAGGTTCCGTGAGGCGGTCGGTGCGTCGTGGCGTTGTGAGATGGCGCAGAAAGCGAGCAGCTGTCTTGCTCTATGCTAAGGAAGTACTCTGACTGACCGAAAGTTGCACTTGCCGTAGCACTTGCCGTAGCACCTGCCCTAGCCTCGACGACCTTGCAGGCTTATGCAAAGTCAAAATTATATCAATTAGATTGCATGGTATGTAGATGGATGCCTGGTTATTGATCGGTCATTCTATTGCATTCCATATCGTTTATAGTTTCAATGTACGGATATTCTACTGTTAGATGGATGATAGGTTCTTAGTTTACGTAATGATCCTATAGGTGACTATATTTCAGTGCATTTGATGTATTACCATGTGTTGCGCTCGCTTACTGTAAATCGCTCTGGATTAAGAGCATCTGTAAACGTTGTAAATTGTTGCATAGGCCTCGATAGACTCAAGCAAGCAAACTATTGAGTCCTGACACACACTACAGTGAACTGAACACCCACAGCATCGACTTTGAAATGTCACCGTGTAGTTTTTCCACAGTTTGGCCGTCCCCACCCCGATAGGCCGATACCCTCCCTTATTATGCCAGCCGTCCAAAGAGGAATATCATTGATATTCAAAACGAGGACATATTGATCGCTGCGTTAGGTCGAAAGGAGTGATTCAGCACAACATCCTCCCTTGACCTTCCTGTCTATTCAGCACTCTGTGTGTCTCTCTCTCTCTCTCTCTCTGCCTCTCTCTCTCTGCCTCTCTCTCTCTCTCTCTCTCTCTCTCTCTCTCTCTCTCTCTGCCTCTCTCTCTCTCTCTCTCTCTCTCTCTCTCTCTCTCTCTCTCTCTCTCTCTCTCTCTCTCTCTCTCTCTCTCTCTCTCTCTCTCTCTCTCTCTCTCTGTCTCTGTCTCTGTCTCTGTCTCTGTCTCTGTCTCTGTCTCTCTCTCTCTCTCTCTCTCTCTCTCTCTCTGTTCTCACTCTCTGCCTTCAAACCTCATCCAGTCTGAGTCATCCAGTCGTCAAGGGTGGATCTTTCCTCGTTAATTGCATGTTGCAACATCGCCCCAACATGAAAACATGAAATCTATTTAGGTCCTTATCAGAAATTCTTGAAATGCAGTTCAAGACTCTCTCTCTCTCTCTCTCTCTCTCTCTCTCTCTCTCTCTCTCTCTCTCTTTTCTCTCTCTCTCAATGTTCAGATTGTTCTTTTACACAACAGCATAATGCCAGGCTTCTTGAGGCACTACAACACTATCTCTCTGCATTCTACAGTATGTGGTTATTTGCCTCGGTTATTGTAAGACGCTCTCTCTCTCTCTCTCTCTCTCTCTCTCTCTCTCTCTCTCTCTCTCTCTCTCTCTCTCTCTCTCTCTGTGTCTCTCTCTCTCTCTCTCTCTCTCTCTCTCTCTCTCTCTCTCTCCTCTGCATGGCCAGCTGTTTGACCGCGTTGCGGAGGCCGAGCTGATCCTGGTGAACCAGGGCAAGGTGGGCTTCAGTTTCAGCACGTCGCTGCCCCCGGAGGAGGGAGGCCAGGAGAGCAGGGAGCAGGAGCAGCAGAGGACGGCAGAGGGGCCGGGGGAGGAAGAGGAGGAGGAGGAAGAGGAGGGGTTTGAAGGGAAGAGGGAAGGACTGTTTCCTGCAGAGCTCAGACCAGGCCGGCCCGTGGTCCTCCCCAACACCGTGAGTTTAAACACGGGGGTCCTTGGGGCATAATCCTATATGAAAGAATATGAATATGAATATGAATGTGGAGATACAAGGTTTCTGCCTAACAGTAATGATGTGTGTGTGTGTGTGTGTGTGTGTGTGTGTGTGTGTGTGTGTGTGTGTGTGTGTGTGTGTGCCCGTGTGTGTGCATGTGCGTGTGCGTGTCAGGGCTATGTGGAGGCCGGTGCAGTGCAGTACCTGCGGGTGTTCTACCTTCCGGGCGTTCCTGAGGTGTTCCACAGATGTTTCCGGCTGCAGGTGGCCTTTCTTCTGCCCCAGGACGTCACTCTGACCGGGGAGGGAGTGTTCCCTAGGATGAGCCTGGACCTGCCGCGACCTCTGGGTACGCAAACACACACACACACACACACACACACACACACACACACACACACACACTGCATCTTTATAGAAGCACGACGCAAGCAAGACGGTGGCCGATTCAGTCACACAGAAACATTTGCCAGTTATACTTTTCAGAGTGGCACCTTGAGTCTGATACTGATACTCCCTTATCGAATAAGGTGCACAGCAATATATTAATCAAACTAAAGTGAGGGGCGCTCTTCATCATCATACATCATCTCATTCCGGCCAATCACAATTTTGCACCTTCGTGTTCAATGTTTGTGTTCACTCAAAGCTGGCCATTTTCATTGTCAATGGAATTCAATGTCTGTTGTCCATGTGTCTGTGGTCCAGAAGAGGAGCGCTACGATGCTGTGCTACAACAGGCCAGGGTCACAGTGGAAACAGACAGAGAGAGAGAGGAGGAGGAGGAGGAGGCCGGGAGGGGACACTACACCGATGGAGGCATCCTGGATGGAGGCTGCGTCCCCACAGTCAGTACACTGCAAAATAACACTAAATAACACAAAAAGTTATTTTCAGCATTCCACACAGCTAAGCCTGCTTGATGTGATATGATGAGGTTTTTAATGGGTTTTGTGGCTCGGGTCCTAGCAGGCGGATAATTCCGCAGAGAATCCCCCTCGTATCGAATTGCTGTCGGGCGAGTGTACTTTTCTGTAAAATGTTCAAATAACTGTGTGCGACTGTGAAGTCGGTATGCTTTCTCTGCATATCAAGCAAGTCAGTTAGTATAGCTTTGGGAACCATGTTGGCCCATGGACCAGGAGCCTATCACCTGTCGCTTTGCTGCATGACATGCTTTCCATGCTATTTAATCCATGTTTCGGCCCTGCGTAATATGCTAAACCTGCTATTTGTTTTACGTTTTAAAAATAAATAGCGGATTTGTCGCAGACCTGGTGACGAGGCCGTCGCGTTATGACGACGAAACCGGAAATCGACCCGTGCTCTGGGCTGCAAGGGCTTCTGGGAAAATGAGTTAAATGCAAGTGAACGGTAAACTCCAGCAGCTCTCACTGCTGGAGTCCGGATCGTGGCATATTTTTAGGTTCGACCATGGAACTATTTCTCGCACAAATTGTGCGAGAAATTCTCGCACAAATTTCTCGCACAATCGGTCTCGCACAAATTTCTCGCACAATCGGTCTCGCACAATCTGTCTCGCACAAATTTCTCGCACAATCGGTCTCGCACAAATTTCTCGCACAATCGGTCTCGCACAAATTTCTCGCACAAATTACATTACATTACATAATACATTATCATCAGAATTCAGTACAAAGAAAAACGGCTACTGCGGAATTCCCCTTTAACATGAGGAAGCTTGATATGTACAGTTCAAGAACATAAATGTGGGTATCAACAATACATGTACTGTATAGTCCTTGGTAGGATTTGGCCAGGGACACGGCCCTGAACATACATGCATGACTACACTGGTTCCAATGCATGATTACACCTCTACCAAGGGCCTATGCAGTACCTTGACATTTGTCCTGTGGGTTTTTGCATCAAAGGGCCCCCAGCTGTTACTGTGAGATGTACTGTATGCAGTATTCTCATTATATATCATATTCCCATTAATTACTCATTTGTGTTTTCTGTTCTGTTCTTCCAAGTCTCCTAGTCCCCTCGGTACGGTACGCAGCCTTGTGTTTCCACGTCACAGCCAAGCAGCAAGCTGAAGGCTCTTTCTTACTGTATGCTTGTTGTGTGTTACAGTAGCCCTCTCATTAACCATTTTGGGGCGGGAACCCCTTTTTGTGTTAGCATTATGTTGTGCTTTAGCTATTGAAAAATAGCAGATCGGCGCGTTACGAGCTTGTAGGTCTGCTATTTTGGAGAAAAAAAAACGAAGAACCACTGACATAGAAACATAGCTTTTTCAGTAAACTGTCAGGATGTAGAAGACATTTTTTAGAATCTGATCTCAGGTCAAAATGGGTTAAACTGTCTGACATTTCTATGGTATGTTTTTCATGGTTGCTCAGTTCCTCTCTCTTCCTTTCTTGGTTTCTCTCATAATCACCTTCAGTTCATTTAACTTATTTTCTCTCTCTAGGAGTTTTAACTGATCTGTAATGTTTCTTTTTAAATGTCGTGCCACAAGGCATTGAATTAGGCTTTAGCCACTGGGTTTATGCCAACCCCTCTGCCCCCCTCTCTCTCCTCTCTCTCTGTATTATGCCAACCCCTCTGCCCCCCTCTCTCTCCTCTCTCTCTGTATTGCTCTCTTCAGTATGAAGAACTGCTGCATCAGGAGGTCGATCGACTGCTGGTCAAAGAGAATGCTGCCACCGTCACAGGCAGTCTACTGGAGCTAGGAAATTTGCCAAGTTCCAACAGCAGGTGGCGCAAGCTCAGCAGGTCTCAGACGCACGCACGCACGCACGCACGCACGCACGCACGCACGCACGCACGCACGCACGCACGCACGCACACACACACACACACACACACACACACACACACACACACACACACACACACACACACACACACAGTCACACACACACACACACACACACACACACACACACACACACACACACACACACACACACACACTTGGCTCCCCAAGCTCTAGTTGGGGAGATGATAGAGGGGCATTGGTCTCACCTGCAGCCCCTCCGGCAGTCGAGGGAAACATTCACCAGCTTCCAAACAGTATATTGAATAGGTTTTGAACAGAGGAGCAAGCAGCCAACACCATCCTTTATCCCAGATGCATACTGGA
This sequence comes from Protomyctophum bolini, assembly GCF_963924005.1. Lineage (NCBI taxonomy): Eukaryota > Metazoa > Chordata > Actinopteri > Myctophiformes > Myctophidae > Protomyctophum > Protomyctophum bolini. Next base: position 43,901,611 of record NC_137865.1, read on the forward strand.
AGTACATCATAATATGTTACCATAGCGATGTACCCTGGTAAGAAGAAGTGAACCACCATTGTAGCCCTGAATTCACAGGTAGAAACCTGAAGTCAGTGGTGTCAAGTAACTCAGAAGTACTATTCCTAACCTAAGTGACATTTTGAGGTACTTTTACTTCTTTGTCCGTGGGCCCCGTTTGGCCCGTCTGCTGATCACGTTCGTCGTTTTTCTTTCTTTTTTCAAAACATTTTAGTACTTTTTCCACCATTGGCTAAACCCCAAATCCAGCTTCATAGTACAGGCCCCAGCAGGTTTCTCTGTACTCTCTGATCTCATTGCCTCACCACTGGGGAAAAGCTGTATGGGTCCCCAAATATTAGAGGCGCACACTCTCTCTGCACACACACGCACGTGAGCCATGAATACTGCATGTTGGATGTCACTGTGAACAGGTATGTGAACTCCCAGCTGTGTGTCCATCCATGCAGGGTCCTGCTGCCAGAGTACGTGCTGGACTTTGGCTACGTCATCCACGGTGAGGTCCTCAGTCACGCGGTGAAGATCGTCAACACTGGACCTGTGTCCGTGTGCTTCCGCGCAAACCTCAAACCTCTGTCTGGCACAGGTATAACGAATCGCTGTGTACAGTCAGTAGCTTTGAACCAGACACACAATACTATTAAAAGTGGCTTTTGTGATTTACTGCCGTCGGGTATCAATGCTGATGCTATCTGGGTGAAATTCTGTTCTTGCTAATCACCGGCGACAAAGACCGCCATTACTCATGACTGTTTCCTAACGTCCAGTCCGTCTCTTGACGTAATTTTGATGAATGCTCAGAGAAACTACTTAACCCATGTTTGGCGGGAACCCTTTTGGTGTTAGCATTATGTTATGCTTTAGCTATTGAAAAATAGCAGATCTACAAGCTCATAGCGTGCCACCGAGTGGCGCGCTATGAGCTTGTAGGTCTGCTATTTTTGAAACATTGACTGACATAGAAACATAGCTTTTTCAGAAAACTGTCAGGATTTAGAAGACAATTTTAGAATCTGATCTCAGGTCAAAATGGGTTAAAGGCAGGGAGATTGAAAAAAAACAAAGGCTAATTCCATTTCAAGGGAACAAGCACGTCCAGCCTGCAAAGTGCCTCCCGTAACAGACAGTTGTCATGCTGTCATAAACACTCAGAGACAACTTGTTTACTGGTTTCATTCTGTTTGACTGTCCTTATGTTTGCTAATGTCGTCCCCCTGGGTATTTATTTCACTGCATTGTCTTTCCACTCTTTGGAAATTAAACATTTTACTGTTGTTCCTGCCTTGTAAAGGTTTCAGTTCAGACTTTGAGAGAGTGAGGAACTTGCCCCACTGTGAGACACAGACGTTCACAGTTAAGTTTGATCCCAGAGGAGCCAACTTGGAGATGGGTGGCATCAGTGTTATCATGCCCATACAGGTAAATGCACATATTATACCATGAATTTGTATGGTTGGAGGATTTCGAGAGGCAGAAGCGCCTGTTTCAAAAGTGCACCTTTTCATTTGCCTCATTTCTTGAAAAGGCCTGGTCAATGAGAAGGAGGGCCATTTACATGTAAAATGGCCTTTTCGTTTTGTTTAGTTTTTTTGTTCGAATAATGTACAAATATGTATGAACAGGAAGGACTGTAGTATGTTGTATTCAGTGTACTCAGTGTGTAAATTCATTCATTCATTCATATACACACATGCACTCCTACATAACAGTCACTCTCTACCTCATGATAACTATTTTATATGATGTATTGCCATGTTTTTGTTTTTGTTCTTGCTTAATGCAAGTCGCTCTGGAATTAAATGCTGCTAAATGCCTACATTGTAAATTGTACTAGCAAACATGGAGTAAAACATTTTTGCACATAGGGAAGTATCAAATGTAGTTCATTGAACTTCATTGAACAAAGATGGGTGATTTCTTCCAGATTGGCTTTTGATCTCCCTTAATGACCAGTATGAATTAATTAAAACTGATAACTGATAGGATCAGTTATAATTTAAACTAGAAGTCATTTAATGAACTCTGAATAATGTATTGATGTTTGATCAATAGGTGACAGGAGGCCCTACCGTGCAGGTGCGGCTGTGTGCCGTGGTAACCATGCCAGCCCTTACAGTGTCCACAGATCAACTGCTGTTTGACAGAGTGCAATGTGGAATGTGTCAGGTGAAACACACACACACGCACACACACACACACACACACACACACTACATACAGTAGCACACAGCACAAATTGTTTGCTTCTTGTCAATAACTCTTATACCTTAGGAAAGCCTGTTTATTTCCCCTTTAAATGGTGCCCCATTTATAAGGAGGACCATATGCTTTTGTGGGTAATGTAACAAATCTTCTCTGCCAATGCCAAACAGCTTGATCCGTTGTTGCTATCGACTCTTGTAATGAGCTTCCTACCTCAGGTACCCATGGTATTTGGGGGCAACAACGCCAACAACGGCTCCAGAATATTGTTTGGCCATTTAGAGGAGCAGGAGATCCAATCCAATTCAATCCACTTTATTTATATAGCACGTTTGAAAGCTCAGGGTTTACAAAGGGCTGTACAGGAGAAAATAAAATAAAAATACACTATAGCTACAACACAGAACAAACTACAGCAAGAACACAAAGTACAAACATTGAAACAACTGAGACACATCACAGAAAAGTACAAGGCGTCAGACAGTGAAACAAAACATCTACAAGAAACTCAAGCGGGGTTAAAAGCCAAGGTATAAAGGTGGGTCTTATAAGGCGAGATTTAAAAGTCTCGATGGAAGGGGCCAATTTGACATGGGAGGGGAGTGCATTCCATAATTCAACAGAGAAGGCTCGGTCGCCTCTGGACTTTAAGCGGGTCTTCTTTGTGACTGAGATTTAGCTGGCCCTCAGATCGCAGTGAGGAGTATACTGTAAAGAAAACCGCCTTGCAGTATTCATTGTGGGAAAAACTAATTTAATGTACCCCGTCCCCTATTCACCATCAGGTGATAACAATGCAACTGTTCAACCACGAGGCTGTGTCCTGTCACTGGAGCATTGCTGAGGAGAAGAAACCTCGCAAGAAGGTATACCTACCAATTAACCACACTTCTGGGTCTCAAGTTCACGAGGTAGTAACAGTAACCGTGTGTGTGTGTGTGTGTGTGTGTGTGTGCGAGATGCTGCTTAACAGTGCCACTTTAGGTCACCCAGCAGTATTGCAGCTCTTTCGTGCTCATACAGACATAGGGACATACACACAGACATATGTGTGTGTATGCAAAGGCTCAACTTACGTAATGTAGATAGCATTTTATGTAGACATACTATACAGTATAGTATTTCTATGATAAATAGGCCTACTATGATGTACAGTATGCCTAAATTATAAATTGTGTGTGAGCTAATCTTCTGTGCCCTGCTGTGGTCAATATGCGTCGTTTCATTCAGCCCGACAAGTTCCTGCCTCTCCACCTGCGTAAGAAAGCCTTGCTGGAGCAGCGTCCCGTCCCGGTGGCGTTTGAGATGATACCCTCCGCCGGACTGCTCTACCCCGGAGACAGAGCCAACGTACAGGTCAAGTTCAGCCCTGCAGAGGGGGTAAGGATTAGGAAGAGCCCAACGTACAGGTCAAGTTCAGCCCTGCAGAGGGGGTAAGGATTAGGAAGAGCCAACGTACAGGTCAAGTTCAGCCCTGCAGAGGGGGTAAGGATTCGTTTTACAGCAATGGTTCTCAACCTTTTCAGGCCGTGACCCCGCCCTCAAATAATCCAATTTGGATAAGCACTTGGAATTGTAATATATAGGAGTTGAGGCATTAGATTTATTTTGACTTTGTTCCACAAATAAAAGTCAGTTAAAATGTCACTTCACTGTCCCGAACCCACAGGTTGAGAGTGAGAACCACCACTGTGTGTACCAAGTTACTTCGTACAACAAATAACCTTAGGAAACTCCCGTTAAACTTTCCAACAAACTCCCGAATTGTACCATCACACCTGTATATTACCGTATATTAACTGTATATGCCTGCTAAACTTGAGGTTTACGGGCAAAATACAGTATCCGTAATTGCCCGTTAACTCCTCTTTTCACGCAGTGTTCGTCGAGGTACCGTCGAGCTTAAATGGTTAAGAAAATGTACCCCCCTGTGTGTGTGTGTGTGTGTGTGTGTGTGTGTGTGTGTGTGTGCGTGTGTGTGTGCGTGCGTGTGTGTGTGCGTGCGTGCGTGCGCGTGTGTGTGCGTGCGTGTGTGTGCGTGCACAGCGTGCCTACAGCAAGCAGCTAGTGGTGTGTGTGTCTCAGAGCAGCCAGCGGGTGCTGCTCACGGCCCAGGGCCAGGGCGAGGAGCCTCGGTTGGAGTGGGGTCCCACCGTGCTGGGCCTCGGGCCCTGTCTGCCCCTCAGTGCCGGGGACAAGGCCGAGGTGACCGTCAGGAACCCCTGCTCCTTCCCCGTCGAGTTCTACTCTCTGGAGTTCGACACGCAGTACCTGGACGAGGAAAAGGTACATAACTCCCTTCTTGTTTTCTTTATACGCATAAAAGTCTGAAAACTAAAAGAATTATGTGGATCTTTGGGATCCACGTAGAAGCGGCGTGGCTCCGCTGTGGATCTTGGACTTCACGCTCACAATTGTGAGTGAGCTTGTAGATCTGCTATTTTTAAAACATGTCTTTTGTTGACATTTTATACATTTTGAAAACTTGAAATGGGACCTTCTGCATAACAATACTTTCTACTCTGGGGACATTTTTATGCCAATGCATTTTGTATTTTTAGTACTCAAGCAAATGTTAAATTCTGTACCTTTACTAAACTAGACTATTTCTACATTGCAGTATTGATACTTTTACTTAAGTAAAGAGATGTGAGTACTCTTTCCACCACTGGGAAAACATCCCTGCATATAGAGGGTAGGCACATGCATAAAGTTAGTGGCAAAGTGAGTTTAATGTCGTTTAACGTCGCTTAATGCAATCAGGCAGGACTTTTCTGTTTGGATTTATGGGCTGTCAAGGCCAGAAAGTAGTCTTTTGCCACTCAGTAGGCGTTAACTCATGCATAACGTATGATGTTGAAGTCACACGCATATACCCTCTATTCAAGTCCAGGCGAATGGCGCCGGTCCCTTTGACCCTCTCTGTGGCGTTTGTGTCCAAACTGTCCATGCAGATCCTCCGTGCGACGAAGGGTTACGATGAGAGGAACCTCCTGCTGCTTCCTCCCAGGAGTCCTGGCGAAGGTCTGCCTCCAGAGCTGCTGGAGCACTACAGAGGTAGACTCTCCCTACAGTCATAATTAAACTCAGACAAAGTAGATGCAAGCGTGATACTCTGCCTTTAATAGTGTGAGATTTATAGATGTTGGGGGCCTAAATAATATACAGTATTAGAAGCTTTTCATCAAGAATTGATCAATGTCACCATGGTCCACATATTGTACTGTACAAAATTAAAAAGAATAAATTAACCCATTCTGAACGGGAACCCATTCTGGTGTTTAGCATCATGTTATGCTTTAGCTATTTGAAAATAGCAGATCTACAAGCTCATAGCGCGCCACCGAGTGGCGCGCTACGAGCTTGTAGGTCTGCTATTTTTGGAAAAATCGAAGAACGACTGACATTTTTAGAATCTGATCTCAGGTCAGAATGGGTTGATCAGACCAGTGTGTGTCCAGTGGAAACCTTGTATGAATCTGATCTCAGGTCAGAATAAATTAAAAAGGGCACATTTGTCCAGAGGGAAAACGGCAGGGGGTGCTCTAGCGCCCCCTAGTGTCTATCTGTGCACGTCACTGCCTGCACACACAGTACATGCACACACAGTACATGCACACATAAGATGGATGTAATCATAGATTGTGTGTGTTTCTGTATACTGTAGAGCTTGTGACCTCTGACCCCTGTGATGAAGAGGTGTGTGACGACAAGAGGGAGGGGCCAGAACAGATCCCTGACCAATCACAGGGCAGGGAAAAGGTTTCCCTGGAGTCCAAGGAAGGAGCAGCTTATGGTATGTACGTATGTCTCAGTAATAATGAAAACTGATCTGAAGGAAGTACATCAAAGCTCTTTGTGTGTTCTGTGTTGACGTTGGAAAGTTATGGCTTTGAGTTGTACTTTTAACGGTATTATACTGTGGAATTTGACGTACGCACACACAAAATTGGCACTAAATTAATGAAAGGTATACTTGCGATAATGTATCTCTCGTACCCTCATTTTTGTATTCATCTGTCTCCAAACCATCCAGAGACGACGAGAGCGGAGAGCGGGCACGGTCTTGCTGGACAGCTGGAGACAACTCCCGTCTCCAGAGCCATCGCGCGCCACATGGGCCTCGACATGTCGCCCGAGGGCCTGGCGGCACGCAACCGCAGAGGCGTGGCTCTCGTTGTGCACGGGGCGCCTCTGACAGGTGGGGTTTCAGTGGTCAGCGCACAGGGTCAGGTCACGCTACTGTAGGTCAGGCATAGCGGCCGTCATTGCGCGCAGGAGATGTTTAGTAGGAAATGGATGAATGTGTGTGTACAGTACTACTAAGAACCTAATCTGAATGGCTGGACATGTCAGTGGTTCCCACCGGTGTGGGCATTTTATTTATTTATTTGCTACTTTATACTGTATGCACTTTGTGCACACTCATTTCCCATTACAGAGGCACATTCTATAGCCTGTACGCTAAAATAACAAAAAATAAAACCACACAAAACAACAACATTTTAAGCACTTTCAACTTGACTGCCCTATTTTGGGCATGTCATTATAGGTGACATTTCTGTTTATTTTCTAATTCTTCACACATTTTCAAAAATAGGCAAGCTACTGTACAAGCTCACAACGCAAGTTTGGAAAGCACTGGCCTACACCAACAGTATATACTCCCAGTATGACACGTGTGTGTGTGTGTGTGTGTGTGTGTGTGTGTGTGTGTGTGTGTGTGTGTGTGTGTGTGTGTGTGTGTGTGTGTGTGTGTGTGTGTGTGTGTGTGTTTGTGTATGCGCGCGGTGGTCCTCTCCTGTTCCCCAGGTAAGAGCAGTACAGCGGCAGCCCTGGCACATCACTATGGAGGGGCGTGTCTGAGCGTGGACGCCGTGGTCACAGAGGCGTTGACCAGCGGCACCTCACCGGCCAGTCTGAACGCCAGACAGCTCTACCAAGGTGCCGCTACAGAGCACGCTCAGAAGAAGGCAGAGGAGGCCGGTAAGAGATGAGAAACAGAAAAAATAAAATAAATTCACACTCGCCTGGTAATGTTTGTTCATTAAAAGTGCTCTAAACAAACATCCATAGACTTTGCTTCTACTCTGAACAACTCTAAACAAACATTAAAAAGTCCATAGACTTGGGCTGCCAATCTGCCATAAGATGTCATTCCGAAAGCCAGACATCGGGGGCTATAGCGCCCCTCCGAAATATAATTTGAATAACCTCTGCATTTGTTTTTGTATTGTGACCTTGTATACACAATCATGTGATGTGATTCTGAAGCCGATAGATAGATAGATAGATAGATAGATAGATAGATAGATGATGTGTGTGTGTGTGTGTGTGCGTGCATGCATGTGCGCGTGTACAGCCCAGGTTTCTCAAGACACAATGGCCGCTGTTCCTGTCCCTGCTGCTGCACTCGCCACAGCTCCAGCTCCTGACGGATCTCCTGTCGTGGGGACCCTTAGCATGGAGGCGTTGGCTAAACACACAGAGGACGCTGACTCCAGGGCGCCAAAGAAGACCGCCGGGGGCTCGCTAACTAAACACACGGACGACGGCAGACACAGCGCTGACTCCAGGGTGCCAAAGAAGACCGGGGGCTCAGTAACCACCATTTCTCAGGTTCTGTTCAAGCCCCAAGGACTACAGTGTATGATTTAGAGATATATGTAGTGCCACTATTAACCCATTCTGAACGGGAACCCATTTTGGTGTTAGCATCATGTTATGCTTTAGCTATTGAAAAATAGCAGATCTACAAGCTCATAGCGCGCCACCGAGTGGCGCGCTACGAGCTTGTAGTTCTGCTATTTTTGAAAAATCGAAGAGCGACTGACATTTTTTTAAATCTGATCTCAGGTCAGAATGGGTTAATCAGACCAGTGTGTGTCCAGTGGAAACCTTGTATGAATCTGATCTCAGGTCAGAATGGGTTAATGGCTTACTAAATTGCTGCTACACAACATTTATTAGCGCCCCTCAAAAACTGTATACAAAAAAACCAATAAATACATGAAAAACAGGAAACATGTACAGTACTCTGGGAATGGATTCAAATAGGGATGCACCGAAAGGGAAATTCTTAGCCGAAACCGAATACCGAATATAGGAAACAGTTGGCCGAAAACCGAATATGATTAATATTGTATATCTTTTTTCCTACCATTGCTGTCATGGCCGTACCTTAAAGGGTTGGTTCGGATTTTTGGACATGAAGCTGTATGAAAAGCTTACCATAAATATCGCGGGTGTAAAGGTATTAAATGACTGGCCGAGTCCCTCTGCTCCTGTTTGGTTGGATATCAAGTAGTTTCCAGGGTCACTGGGGGCCACGCATTAAAAATAAACCAATCTACAAAACTACCGTAATTCGTGTTGTTGACCTATATCTAGCATTATAGACTAACTTTCGCTCAACTTTGACCCCACTGTCACATGGTACTATTTTCTTTGTGTCCAGTATCACTGCACCGCATAGAACACCATTGAGCTGCTGCACCGCGGAAGCTGCGGCGGGATACAGTACCAAAGCTAGATGCTATGCAGCTGCCCCAGGTCAGCTATAGTTGGCTAGCTACGGGGTTTGGTTTCAACGCGACGGCGCATACGTCCGGTTACTTTATAAGTTTTGTTTTGTGTCATAGAGGAAAATAATAGTTGTTTCAATTATTTCAAAATATATCTAAAAATCAGCGTGACTTCAACATGTCAGAATCAGACACTTCAAACCCAGAGTACGAGTCAGACAACGACAGTGATGAAGATATTGCTTTCACTGCACAGTGAAACCTACACCTACTGAAGTGAAACACCCTACCTGATTTAGGACAAAATAAATGTTTATGGCAAAACTTAACTTAAATTATAATCACTATTATGGGTCCATAAAACATTTATTCAGCTCTTTTGAATGCATTAATTGCATACACTATTCGGTGATATATTTTCTGCCTATTGGGGCCGAAAACCGAATAGGCCGAAAATGCATTTTTAGCCATTTTCTGCAGAATATTTTCTGTTTGCCGAATATTCGGTGCATCACTACAAATTAACCAACTCTGATGTCTGATGTGCAGGGTGGTCAAACTCAGAGTGTGATTCTGAACACAGTGGGAGTCAATCTCAGTCATCTCTTACCGGAACAGCTGCTGGTTGAAATCCTGGCAGAAAGACTACAGGTAAATCAGTCTAATAATTATAATAACTTCATTTGTAGCCTATAGCACTTTTTAAAACAGGAAGGAATTACAAAGTGCTGAACAGAAATTACATGAGTAAAAATATTTAAATGGAATATTGAACATTTTTGATAGATTTTGACAAAGTTCTATGATTTAGGAACTTAGGAGCTTGTAGATCTGCTACGTCATTACGACGGCGTCAAGACCCACCAAAATACATTTTAGTCGACTAAAACTAGACTACCACTAAAACATTCCAGGTGACTAAAATGGGACTGAAACTAAAATCTACATTTCCTATCAAAATCAACACTGCCTATAATGTTTGGTTGACAGCTGAGCGACTGTCACCGTGCCGTGGTGATGGACGGCCTGGAGTGCACGTACACGCGCTCAGTGGCCAGCAGTCTACAGGTGGTCCTAAAGGCCTTCAACAACCGCAGACACATCCACCTGGTGGACCTGTCCGACTCCTTCACTGCCCTGAGCACACGGCACAGAGCGCAGCAGGAGGCTAAGGGTAACACATGCACGCACGCACGCATACATACATTTCTGATAAGATACAATAGTACGATTATTATGAGCTTATGGGGATATCATTTTACACCCCATGTACTGTATTTAGTAGGTAATTTTGCTTTGGTGATGCATTTTGCTTTGACGTGTGTCTGCGTGTGCGTGTGCGTGTTCCAGAGGCCCTAGAGAGGGACGTGGCTGAGAGGGAGAAACGGCGACTGCAGGAGATGGACGAGGAAGAGTACGACGCTCTTCCAGAGGACGAGAAGGAGCTGCTCGCCAAGACACACCTGGATCAGCTCCGACAGCGCAGAGACAGGTAACACCCCCCCCCATCAGCTCAGACATGCAGCGCAGAGACAGGTAACACCCCCCATCAGCTCTTACAGCACAGAGACAGGTAACACCCCCCATCAGCTCCGACAGCACAGAGACAGGTAACACCCCCCATCAGCTCAGACAGCACAGAGACAGGTAACACCCCCCCCCATCAGCTCAGACAGCGCAGAGACAGGTAACACCCCCCATCAGCTCAGACAGCGCAGAGACAGGTTACACCCCCCCATCAGCTCAGACAGCGCAGAGACAGGTAACACCCCCCCATCAGCTCAGACAGCGCAGAGACAGGTAACACCCCCCATCAGCTCAGACAGCACAGAGACAGGTAACACCACCCCATCAGCTCCTACAGCGCAGAGACAGGTAACACCCCCCCATCAGCTCAGACAGCGCAGAGACAGGTAACACCCCCCCATCAGCTCAGACAGCGCAGAGACAGGTAACACCCCCCCATCAGCTCAGACAGCGCAGAGACAGGTAACACCACCCATCAGCTCAGACAGCGCAGAGACAGGTAACACCACCCCATCAGCTCCTACAGCGCAGAGACAGGTAACACCCCCCCATCAGCTCAGACAGCGCAGAGACAGGTAACACCCCCCATCAGCTCAGACAGCACAGAGACAGGTAACACCCCCCCATCAGCTCAGACAGCGCAGAGACAGGTAACACCACCCATCAGCTCCGACAGCGCAGAGACAGGTAACACCCCCCATCAGCTCAGACAGCGCAGAGACAGGTAACACCCCCCATCAGCTCCTACAGCACAGAGACACACAGAACACTCCCCCATCAGCTCCTATAGAGCGCCGCAGTCCCTCCCCCTTTCAGAAAAACGAGTGGCCCAGGAAATGAAAACGCAATGCATTCTCCCATCGGCACTTCTAATATAATTTATTTAAAGACGGTTACGCCGCGGACAAAGCCAACTCGGATCGTGACAAATCATGACAATGAACACAATGTTTTGGGCCGATCAAATAATTTATAAGACGAAAAACAAAACAAATGGTGTTGTCTCCTGGCTTTCTTTTCTTCTTTCTAATGATTTGATCGGCCCAAAACATTGTGTTCATTGTCATGATTTGTCACGATCCGAGTTGGCTTTGTCCGCGGCGTAACCGTCTCTAAATAAATAATTCTTTGGGAGAAATGCATTGCATTTCATTTCCTGGGCCACTCGTCGTTCTGAAAGGGTGAGGGACTGCGACGCTCTATACAGCACAGAGACAGGTACTGAGTCACACGGAACATCAGTCATTCTGAAAGTCAGACGTTGGAGGGCATAGCGCCCCTCAAAAACCACACCCAGTGTGAAGTGAGCCTTGATGATGACACACATTCTGATGATGTCTGATGATGACGTATTGACACACATGGAGTCACAGCAGGCGAAATAATAAGGAATAGACACACACATACACACAAAGTCACATGTTGGAGCAGTACTGTATGTCATGAGCCACTGTATTTGTAATATTGCTCCCCCACTTTCAATTATAGGTGTGTGTGTGTGTGTGTGTGTGTGTGTGTGTGCGTGTGTGTGTGTGTGTGTGTGTGTGTGTGTGTGTGCGCGCGCGTGTGCGTGTACACTCTGTTTCAGCTGTAATTGGCCGTGTGGAGGAGAAGGTGCTGCTATAGCCAGTGTACCCTTAGGTGTTCTTGAATGATGTATTTGTCAGAGTTAGATGTGATTCCCGGTCTAATGTACTGTAATTTGTGCACCGAAATAAAGCATTATACAATGTGTGTGTGTGTGTGTGTGTGTGTGTGTGTGTGTGTGTGTGTGTGTGTGTGTGTGTGTGTGTGTGTGTGTGTGTGCGTGTGTGTGCGCGTGCCAGGGAAATGGAGCGAGCCATGAGAGAGCAGGTGGAACAGAAGCAGCAAGAGGAGGTGGAGAGGTTGAGAGAGGAGGATGAAACGAGGAGAAGGAACAAGAAGGGAGGGAGGAGGGACAATAAAGAGGACTCATCAGGGAAGAAGAGCCAGCTGGCGTCAAAACAGGTCTCTCCTCATCTCTCACACACACGCACGCGTGCTCAGCCTCAACTCAACTTTATTTATATAGCACATTTTACATGACCAGGTCAACCAAATTAAAACTAAACGATAGAATATAAGCAGACTATAGCAGGCAATATAAAGGCACGGACAAAGCAGACTATTGCACTAATGAGAGGAACAGGGCTACCTCAGCTGACACTGAGGCCTCCTTGACCCTCCTTGGAAAGGCCAAGGAGGATAAGTGGGTCTTAAGCAAAGATTTAAAAGTTTTGGACTGGGCAGCTCTGATGTGGCTCTATGGCTCTATGGATTTACTCTTTATTTTTTTTCATTCCCTCCAGTCTCTGGTGGCGCCAGAAGGCAGAAAGATGTCGTCCTGCAACACCACTAAAGAATCACATGAAGACATGCATGGTACTGTAGCTCCTGTGAGGTTTCACTGTAGAGACATGCGTGGTAGTGTACTGTAGCTCCTGTGAGGTTTCACTGTAGAGACATGCGTGGTAGTGTACTGTAGCTCCTGTGAGGTTTCACTGTACTGTACACTAGTATGCTCTCATGCTCTCAACATTCATGCGAAAGCTTGTCATCATCTGTCATGAACGACGACAGCTCTTGACTTGAATTATTCAGTGAATAAACCGTTGCTGTTATTTGTCGCTGCTCACTGCTCATACTGTATACAAATAGATGTACTACTACTACTACTACAGTATGTATTACTACCGTATCTATTTACGTTATAAAAGTTAAAAAAAAAATACATGAACCACTTTAGCCTTATTTTGTGCCTAGACTATTAGAAAATAGCCAACTCGTTGTGAGTGTGTAGATCTGCTCATTTAAAATGAGCAGATATACACGCTTTACATACTTTTTTTAATGCGTTTTATTTACATATATTTTTACTTTTGGTACTTTAAGTACATTTTGATACCAAGTACAGTTTGAATACAGAACTTCTACTTGTAACGGAGAATTTCTGCATTGCTGTGTTGAAATCATTTTGTATGTTTTCCACCACTGATTACTAACATCATGCTGTTGACTCTGTGTTGTTTCTAAATGCAGTTCCTCAGGACAGAGAGACAGACGACCCACTGAAGAAGAAGAAAAGGGACGTCAGAGACCCACTGGATGAGTCCCTTCCACAACCAGACGAGTCACTCAAAGAAGGGGTGCGTTCACACTCTAATATATAACTCTATGGTTCACACTCTAATATATAACTATATGGTTCACACACGACCAGCTCAGTGGCCTTGTGGTTAGAGTGTCCGCCCTGAGACTGGGAGTTTCGGGGTTCAATCCCTGGCCGGGTCATGCCAAAGACTCAGGAGACAGAAACAGGAGATAGGCTCCTGCCCTATGGGCCTCATGGCTACAGAAACAGGAGATAGGCTCCTGCCCTATGGGCCTCATGGCTACAGAAACAGGAGATAAGCTCCTGCCCTATGGGCCTCATGGCTACAGAAACAGGAGATAGGCTCCTGCCCTATGGGCCTCATGGCTACAGAAACAGGAGATAAGCTCCTGCCCTATGGGCCTCATGGCTACAGAAACAGGAGATAGGCTCCTGCCCTATGGGCCTCATGGCTACAGAAACAGGAGATAAGCTCCTGCCCTATGGGCCTCATGGCTACAGAAACAGGAGATAGGCTCCTGCCCTATGGGCCTCATGGCTACAGAAACAGGAGATAGGCTCCTGCCCTATGGGCCTCATGGCTACAGAAACAGGAGATAAGCTCCTGCCCTATGGGCCTCATGGCTACAGAAACAGGAGATAGGCTCCTGCCCTATGGGCCTCATGGCTCGGCAAGGCTACTTATACACTCTTATAATTCATTATAACTCTATGGTTCACACTCACTGTACAGCCTGTGGGGGATGAATGCAAACCATACGCTACAGTATATGATTCATATGATAAGCAAGGACTGTCCAGTTCTCTGTTGAACTCTATAAGTACAGGTATAACATTTTTGGTTCCGATTACTTTTTACATCACTTGAAAACAAAGCAGGCATGAAGCCTGACCATGGTGTGATGGACTCAGCGCTGCAGGTTGCATAACACAGTGGTGGGAATCGGCTAAACAAGTTCAGAATGGCAGTATACTACATTAGCCAATGAATACAAATGAGACTACAAGCTGCATGCCGTCCGATGGGGTGGGAATCAGTTATAAATCTATTTCAAAATGGCACATGCTGTAGTACAGCTACAGACAAAAAAACTTGCAAGAAAAACTTGCGCAAGTTTTTTTTCAACGTCCGCATTTAGGAATGATGATATGAAACCTATTTTCTGCTCACGAATATTGTTTTCATACTTTTATACCAAATTTCTGTGAAATTAATCAATATCGAGCATCTGCATAGACTATTTCTCGCCTAGAATGTTATTGTTATGACAGACAGACAGACAGACAGACAGACAGACAAAGCATTATAAATCTAGTCCTTCTGGCAGCTGACAATGTATTAGTCCGAAACAAAGCATGAAATGCCAAATCATAAAAAGTGTTGTTAAAAAAGTAGAAAAGAATTGTGTTAACACAGACGTAAGGGCAAGCGGGGTCGTCAACCTGCCACCAGGGTTATATCTGTCCATATATCCCCCTTCTCTTCACAGCTGCTGCTTTTATGGGGGTGGCTATTGTTCGCTGGATATTTAACCCATTCTGACCGGGAACCCATTTTGGTGTTTAGCTTCATGTTATGCTTTAGCTATTGAAAAATAGCAGATCTACAAGCTCATAGCGCGCCACCGAGTGGCGCGCTATGAGCTTGTAGGTCTGCTATTTTTTTTAAATCGAAGAACGACTGACATTTTTTAAAATCTGATCTCAGGTCAGAATGGGTTAATCAGACCAGTGTGTGTCCAGTGGAAACCTCGTATGGATCTGATCTCAGGTCAGAATGGGTTAATGAGCACTTGACTTTGACTTTGACTTTATATCACACTAACGGGCAGCTCTATGAAAGTGCTTACACTATATATCAAAAGTCGTGCAAGCATAAACCGCTGTGATGAAATGTTATTTACAGCCAGGTGCATACAGTATAGTTACTATACTGTAAAACACAGACGTCAGGGCAAGCGGGGTCGTCAAACTGCCACCAGGGTTGTGAGTGAATAGAGACCATATATCTACACCTGGCTGTAAACTATAGTAGGTGAACTGGAATATATATATTGATGGCGTGTAGACACACACACAACAATGTGCATTTTGGAAATCTGCAATTTTTTGCTATTTTTGAAAATGTCACTTACTACAGTATAGTCTTGCGTGGCCAGACTGTTACCTCCCGCAATTTTCAAATGTTTCTGTATACAGTCTGGAGCAACGGAAGCTCTGGTCAAGGGCAAAGCGATGAAGTGTTTCTGAAGCCTCCTCCTCCTCCTCGCTTCCATTTCGTCTTTACAGTCACGCAAATCTATCCCAAATCAAAATGATCTAAGCATATAATATAGCTCGCTGCTTAGTAGAAATGGAAATTAAAAAATATAACTTAAAAGATATTTTAAAATATATTTTCGTAAACGGAAATGACGAACAGTTGCCATGGCTTCCGCGTTCGTATTTCGGGAGGTGTACAGTAGTTCCAGAACTCTATAACAGCATTTGGAGATTGTGGAGTAGTTGTCTGGCTACAGTATATACACGAGATTACTCACTGTATAACGACATGCCCATATTAGGGATGCTTGGTGGAAAGTCTGGGGAAACATAATCCATAACGCATGAGAATCACGGTTCCCAAAAGGAAAGCCACCTGCTTACACAGTTAGTTACACAGTGTAACTGTCCTCATCCACCCTCCTGGCAGCAGCAGCCCAGTGAGGAAACCCGCCGCCTGCAGTCTGCCTTCCGGGCCTACGAGCGGAGCGGGCCTCACGTGGCCCACATCCTCCGGCACTGGGACCGAACGCAGGGTCTGCTGCTGGTCCCGCTCCTCGCCGACGAAGCCCTGCCCGGGGAGGCGGAGGAGCTCCCCCAGGAGAGACAGGTTCGCTCGGCTTCTCGCTCACTCTGCGCTCAATTCTAAGATATATATATATATATGTATATACACATATACACACTGGATTGGAGCAGCGCACACACTGTCTCTCTTCCACTGGTATCCTGTTTTTACAATATCAAGTCTTCTTTTCTATGGGAAAAGAAGTTCTAATATTAATAATATTCCAATATAGTCGACATTCGGGCCACAAGGCCAATATTCAGTTGTAATTTCTGAGGAATGTTAACAACAGCCCTACCTTGCGTTCACACAAACACAGCCCCCGGCTGGTAAGAAGACCAGGAGAGAGCGAGAGAAGGAGAAGGAGAGGCAGAAGGCGGAGGCTTCCTCTCAGTCTCCGGCCCCGAGCCAGGCACAGCCACCAGGGGCCCCCAGCCAGGCACAGCCACCAGGGGCCCTGAGCCACGCACACCTGCTGGGGGCCCCAAGCCAGGCACAGCCACTAGGGGCCCCAAGCCATGCACACCTGCCGGGGGCTCCGAGCCAGGGCCAAGCACAGCCGCTGGGGGAAGGATACACCGTGACGGGAGAAGAGGAGTCGTCCTCGCCTGATGTCATCCCACACATCCTGCTAGCCGTGACGGGACAAAACCAACCCAGTACCACCACAGAGCTGCTCCAAGGAAGAAGCCTGCCTCCGCTGGAGGAGGTATGACTTACATTACATGTGAATGTTGTATAATGGCAGTATAAGGGCTTCGGATCTGGCTGAAACCTCGCCAAACTTTTGACGCTTACCTCATAGATACGTCATAGACAACTGCCTGGAAATACGCCTGGACTTTTGCTTTTAACCCATTCTGAACGGGAACCCATTTTGGTGTTAGCATTATGTTGTGCTTTAACTTTTGAAAAATAGCAGATCTACAAGCTCATAGCGCGCCACCGAGTGGCGCGCTACGAGCTTGTAGGTCTGCTATTTTTGAAAAATCTAAGAACGACTGACATTTTTAGAATCTGATCTCAGGTCAGAATGGGTTAATCAGACCAGTGTGTGTCCAGTGGAAACCTCGTATGAATCTGATCTCAGGTCAGAATGGGTTAACAGACTTTTGCTTGTAACGGAGTATGTCTACATTGCAGTATTGATACTTTTACTTATGTACTGTAAAACAACTGAGTACTCTTTCCACCACTGTCTATTTGCTCCTCTCTCTGCACTCCTCATCAGGTGTTGGACGCTCTGGGTCTGGGTCCCAGCGGCCCACCCATCCCTCCTCCCACAACCTTCTCCGTGGTTCCTTTTCCCGAGGAGAGGGCGGCGCCTCGTGGTCAGCTGACCCGCTGCGACCGCCTGACCTTCCTGGTCCCCTGCGGCTCTGAGGAGGTTGGGGGCGACAGGCCGCGTGCTGCAGAGGCCAACACGGACGCACTCGCACCGCCACCCACAAAGGTGTGTTTGTGTACCTGCTTGCAAACACGTGCACGTGTTGACAGCATTTTTGGGCGGACCTATATAGCCACTCCAACATGTAACTTTGTGTGTATCATACATACACACATAGTAAATAATACACAGACACACATACACAGTGTTTGTGTGTCTGTTCCTTATTATTCCACCATGTGGGTCAATACATCATCATCAGGGATCACCACCATCATACATTTTCATCAAATATTTGACTGTGTTAACCCATTTAGGCCTGACCTCAAAATCTTATTCTAAATCCTCCAGTTTTCTGAAGTATAACAATTATAACCAGCAGTGGTTCACCATGGAGACACAAAATAGTCTCCTTTGTGTCTCTATAAGGATCCAACTTTAATTATTTAGCCACAAGGTTGCTTGGTTGTTCTTCTTACGGAGTGGCGCGCTATGACCTTGTAGATCTGCAATTTTTCAATAGCTAAATTATAACATAATGTTTAAAACACCAAAAGGTGTTCTCGTTGACGAACACAGACGTTTTCTCGCTGTAACAAAATAGGTTACAGGTTGTTGTCACGCAGCTGCTCGCTGACACTAAGACTAGGGTAAAGATACCAAGGAATCGACGGTGATGTCACTGTTATGCAACACGGGAGTAGCATAACTTGAAGCTGTTTATAAACCACAGTCAGTGACTGTGACATCACTGACGAAGCATTGCTGTCTTCATGCGAGTCAACTTTTCACCGCTGTTTGGAAAGTCCTGGTGACTCTGTGTGTGTGTGTGTGTGTGTGTGTGCGTGTGCGTGTGCGTGTGCGCGTGCGTGCGTGTGTGTGTGTGTGCGTGCTCAGGAGGAGGTGAGGCTGACCCCTTCTAAAGGTCGTGGGAAGAAGACATCCGCAGTTGCAAAAGACGACAAGGACAAGAAGGACAGAGACGGTCAGAGGGACAGGAGACGAACGTCAGCCAATAAGAGAGGAGCTCGGAGCTCGGACCCCTCCCCTCCACTGGCCTCTGTCTCCGCTCTGCCTGACCACGGCGAGCACGCACGCCTGCTGCCCGGAGACACGCACGAGACTAGGCAGAGGTAAAGGAACGCACGCACACACACACACACACACACACACACCATCAAATGCTGACTTGTACCACATTTTTCTTACCCTTCAATTCTTTGTTGTGTTTCGCAGATTGTTGTTCTATTATGTAGTGTAGTGTGTTCATAAAAACTGTAGAAATCTTCCAAGGTTTTTAGCCCCAGGCTAGAAGGCTCTAAAGGAAGGCACTGTTGGCATAGTGTCCATCCATTCGTTCAACAGTAAACGGTGTGTGCTTGTGTGCGTACAGACTGACTAGGTTCCGCTGGACCGTACCGGCCAATGGAGAGGTCACCCTGAAGCTGTGGTTCCACTCCGACACCCCAGGGACGTTCGAGGAGAGTCTGAACTTTGACCTCGTGGGCACCGGGAGACGTTACCAGCTGTCCTGCACAGGAGTGTGTCACTTCCCTTCCATCAGCAGGGACTACAGGTCAGTTAGTGTGTCACTTCCCTTCCATCAGCAGGGACTACAGGTCAGTTAGTGTGTCACTTCCCTTCCATCAGCAGGGACTACAGGTCAGTTAGTGTGTCACTTCCCTTCCATCAGCAGGGACTACAGGTCAGTTAGTGTGTCACTTCCCTTCCATCAGCAGGGACTACAGGTCAGTTAGTGTGTCACTTCCCTTCCATCAGCAGGGACTACAAGTCAGTTAGTGTGTCACTTCCCTTCCATCAGCAGGGACTACAGGTCAGTTAGTGTGTCACTTCCCTTCCATCAGCAGGGACTACAGGTCAGTTAGTGTGTCACTTCCCTTCCATCAGCAGGGACTACAGGTCAGTTAGTGTGTCACTTCCCTTCCATCAGCAGGGACTACAAGTCAGTTAACCACCTTTAAGCTGTTCAACCCTGTTCATATCAATGTCACGGACCATTATAATATAATATAATATAATATACAGTCAGGGATTGTGAATATTGGTGGTCCCCTTGGCCAATCAGGGATTGTGTATCTTTGGTGGTGTCGCTCGGCCAATCAGGGATTGGCTGTTGACGTAACTAATGTATGTTTATGTAAAAACGGTGGTTCCGAGGGACAACACTGACATTATGTGGATGACGTAATCAATTTGTGATTCAAACTTATATATAGGAAACTTAAAATAGATTTAGAACCCATTGTAGTGGTGAGAGATAAGTTGCACGCTCTGCTCGCACACAAGTAGGCCATTCATGGCCAACTTGTGTGCAAAGCGCCAGTTGGCAGCTCGACAGAGTGCATTTCTAGTTGTTTTATATGAAGCACATTGAACTGCTTTGCTGCTGAAGTGTGCTATACAAGTACCCGTGACTTGCCTATTTACTTACTTGGCCTTGTGAGCTTGTAGGTCAGCTATTTTCGCTGAATGTTGGTTCATTATAACATGCCCAAAATAAGGCACGCTTCAGGATTCATGACATGGGAATAACCTATTTTATGTGGGAAAACAGCAGGTAGTATCAGATTTGATCGAAGTGTACTATGTGTCTTGTGTGTGTGTGTGTGTGTGTGTGTGTGTGTGTGTGTGTGTGTGTGTGTGTGTACGACTGTACGACTGTACGTGCACGTGGTCTCAGGACTCTGTTTGCATTGAATAAGAGGGTGTCTGTTGTGGAAGAAGGGCTCCAGAAGGCATACGTCATAAACACAGGCGTGTTTGAGTTCGGACCGCTTCTCTGCGGCAAGACCAGAGACAGGTGAGATAAAGAAGATGACCAGTGGTTTTATTGACCATTTCCTAATATGTTGGGCATCTCTGAACCTGTTCTGTGTGTGTGTGACACTGTGTGTGTGTGTGTGTGTGTGTGTGTGTGTGTGTGTGTGTGTGTGTGTGTGTGTGCGCGCGCGCGCGCGCGCGCGCGCGTTCCGTGCGTGCGTGTGCAGGTACAAGGAGAAGAAGTACCCAGAGAACATGGCGAGGCTGGTGATCCACAACGACTCTGCCCTCAAGGCCGAGGTCCAGTTCTGCTTCCAGCACGACACCAAGGCAGCCACCTACCTCCTGGACCCCCCGGACATGACCCTCCAGCCCCACGACAAGCAGGTACAGCCACCTACCTCCTAGAGCCCCCAGACATGACCCTCCAGCCCCATGACAAGCAGGTACAGCCACCTACCTCCTAGAGCCCCCGGACATGACCCTCCAGCCCCACGACAAGCAGGTACAGCCAACTACCTCCTAGAGCCCCCAGACATGACCCTCCAGCCCCACGACAAGCAGGTAGAAGAGAACCCAAATTGGCCTACTTTCTATTACCGGTAACTAGTTTAAAAAGCAGGTGGCTTGCGCACATCCAGTTCCTGGCTGGTGCAGTGGTGCTGGACTAAGATAAATACAGTGAAGAGAAGAACGTCCGCAAACAGGTTTGCTCCAATGGTGTTTTCTTTTATTGAAAACAGTTATAAGACACGACGTTTCGGCCGCGGGCGGCCTTCATCAGGTGATCCACCTGATGAAGGTGTATCAACAAAAGAAAACACCATTGGAGCAAACCTGTGTGCGGACTTTCTTCTCTTCTATTAACTGCCAGAATTATTTCGTCCCCTTTTTAATTTATTTCTTTTAACCTTTGTTTTTGTTGTTTATCGCTCCCCTGGTCGATCGCCTGTGTTCACAGGGGGAAAAAAGTCTATACAGTGTATGATTGGCTATATCCATTTCATTTTGGACATGGCGTTCCCGAGTCAGAGCCGTTTGAAAACAACCTGCCGAAAAAAGTCATTTCTTTGTGTGATCGTCTCTGGTTCCGTTTCCTGTATTACTGGCTATGTTCTGCTTGTGTGCCACCAGGAGCTGACCGTGTGGGCGTACCCCACCAGCGTGGGGCAGATCTCAGACACCGTGGTGTGCTGCATCAAGGACAACCCGGAGCCCGTCACCATCCAGCTGTCCTGCTGGGGGGTCCGACCGGAGCTGGAGTTGGACCGCAAGGCGCTGCACTTTGACAGGATTTTGCTGCACAGGTATACAGCATATCAGCTAGGTCTCTGTGTCTAATACAAGTGATTGAGTTCAACCTGTGCAATACATTATGGGTTTCTGCATACTTTGCATGTGTGCATTTTTACCAATTGTATTCATTATTTACAGCAGTTTTCACTTGAAGGTATTGTTTTGGTAACTGAGTGAGGAAAAAGTACCAGTGTCAGACCTGGATTTACCTTTGTGTGTTTACGTCATTCAATTGATAAAACCTTTACAATAAGCTTTTTTTTAAAGAATTGTACTCTGCTTTCATGCCACAAGACTGGAGGAGATCGTGATGAAATCCTATGTATTGAATCGAGAGTCATGTTGAATAGAGAATCGTTTTGAATCTGCAAAAAAGAAAAAAAGCTTTTGAATTGAAAACAAATCGTTTTTGGATTGAGAATCGAGTTGAATCGAAATAATTGATTCTGAATCGAATCGTGACCCCAAGAATCGGAAATCGAATCGAATCGTGGGACACCCAAATATTCACAGCCCTACGTTTCCCCCGTGGTCGTCGTCGTCCTCCCCTTCCTCCAGGGAGGACAGCCGCAGTGTGACTCTACGGAACAACACCTCCCTGCCGGTGGCCTGGAGGCTGAGCGGCTTGGAGGAGCTGGGTGCAGAGTTCAGCGTGTGCCAGGAGCGTGGCGTGGTCAGCGCCAACTCCTCCTTCTGCCTGACCTTCTACCTCCGAGCCGTGAAGCCCGTCAACGTCAAGCGCACCGTACGCCTGGAGGTAATGTGGGGAAGCAGTCGCCCTTTGCCCTAGCCTCGACGACCTTACAGGCGTAGGCATAGGCTCAATTTACAGTATATAGCTTAGATTGCATTTTTAAACATAAAAAAAAATTGATGTTTTTTTTAATGATAGGGGCAGGTATAAATAAGATTTATCTTCTTCCTGCTCCTTTTCTTTTCTGCTATGGAATATGTAAAAAATAAGTACAAAGTAAAAATGACCAACGCGCCTCAAGCCTGAAACGGCTGATCCGGTGCTTCACAGGTGCAAGGACATCATGAGTTGCACAAGGAGAAGAGACTGGAGCAGCACGGACATTTAGAGACTTTTCTTTAGGTGCTGAGTATACAAACGAGTAAAGTTTCGACCTTGCGGTCATCATCAGAGTCATGACTCTGATGAAGACCGCAACATTTTAATTCTACTCATTAAGCTACTAATTTAGACTGAAGTAATTAAAGCGGGTCATGTTTGAAAATCAATAATATTGACATTACAGTATTCTGATATTAATTAACCTGAGGGCCACATTAAGTGAAGGTGGGGGGCCGCAAGTATCCCCCACCTGCTAGTTGCCTGTGTGTGTGTGTGTGTGTGTGTGTGTGTGTGTGTGTGTGTGTGTGTGTGTGACCGTGGCATATTTTTTTCAATTTTTTTCAAAAGCCTTTCAAATGCCTTTAATTATAATTATGTTAACTAAATACATTGGCCATAAAAAAGACTAACATTTTAATTCTACGCAGCGAAAAAACGCATCAGTGTGCAACCACCTTAAATGTAGATATCAATAGGTAATTTCATTAGTGTGTGTGTGTGTGTGTGTGTGTGTATGTGTGTGTGTGTGTGTGTGTGCGTGTGCGTGTGCGTGCGTGCGACCTTGGCATAATTTATTTTGTTTAATTTCAAAAGCCTTTCAAATGCCTTTCATTATAATGATGTTAACTAAATACATTGGCCATAAAAAAGACTAACATTTTAATTCTACTCATCTCTCCATTAAGCTACTAATTTAGACTGAAGTAATTAAAAGCGGGCCATTTTTGAAAATCAATAATATATCAGTATTCTGGTATTAATTAACCTGAGGGCCACATTGAGTGAAGGTGGGGGGGCGCAAGTGTCCCACCCCCGCCGGCCAGTTGCCCGTGTATGAACTAAATAGAAGGAGGGAGTCTGCACACCGTTTTGAATGCTCCCAAAATAATGTATTACCAAAAACACTTTGGTAATAAATACATGGCATCTTTTTTCATTGAATAACACTCTAAAGGTGTTTGCACACTGTTTTTTTTTTTTGGATGAATATCGGCGTGAATTTCAGAGGACGTAAACAAATAAAAAACAACCTTACTTTATGTCAATCGCGTTTGCACACTGCCGCCGAATATTTTGTCCTACAGTATATAAAGTTTTTTGTTCGTCGATCTTTTATCCGTTTTCTGCGGCTGTCTAGTAGTGGGGTGTTGGCGACAGGCTGACAGCTAGTGATAGCCTACTTACTACTTTCGGATCGGCAAAACGCATCAGTGTGCAACCACCTTAAAGGTAGATACAAATAGGCAATTTCATTAATGTGTGTGCGTGTGTGTGTGTGTGTGTGTGTGTGTGTGTGTGTGTGTGTGTGTGTGCGTGTGTGTGTGTGCGCGTGCGCGTGCATATTGTGCCTCAGGTGTCAGATATGGAGAACATTCTTGGGATCGTGCACACTGAGAACATGCAGATCATTGCTGAAGCGTACGATGTAGCTCTGGACATCGCCTTTCCTAAAGGTAGTTATGGTCACAACTTACCAATTATTAATACTAATAAACTTTATTTTATGAAGCACTGTTCAAAACAGAAGTTACAAAATGCTTTACAATGGAACGTAAAAATGCAGTACACCAGCTTAGAGGCACAAAACAACAACAATAAATCGTGACTGCAGTACATGCAGAAGCAATAAAATAAAACAACACCACATAGCAAAAACAATAAAATAAATCTAGGGGAAAGCCTTTGTGAACAGATGGGTTTTTAACAGTGATTTAAAAAGAGCCTCAGGTTCTGGGGTAGGGCGTTCCACAGATATGGTGGCTGCGAAGGCCCGGTCACCCATGGTGACGAGTTTGTTTTTTATGGGAGTCAGGAGACCCCTACCCAACGATCTGAGGCTACACGCTGGGTTGTATGGCTTTAGCATGGCCGAGATGTAGGTAGGGGCCAGGCCTCGCACAGCTTTAAAAGTTGTCAATAAAATCTTAAAATCAATTCTATTGGAGTGATGTGTTCCACGCCTCCTTGTGTTTGTCAGCAGTCTCGCTGCATAATTTTGTACTATTTGTAGGCGAGCAATGGCTTTTTTGTTGAGCCCCGAGTACATTAAAGATCATACTTAAACACTTGCTATGCTCTGGTCACACATAATATTATTTGGGCTTAAAATTCATCCTTTAGGGTGCAGTCACAGCAATCTTTCATTCTGCCTTTATACCGGATTCTGACACTACTTTTCAATGGGGACAAGATTCAAGATTCAATATTTTATTGCCATGTCAACAGAGTTGATTGGAATTTGTTTCAGTGCACTAAAACAGACATACAAAAAGACACATATTCAGACAGTAGAACAAGATACAAAAGTGCAAACATCATATGAGGGGGACCAATAAATAAGTAGAATGCAAAATGTTACAATTCAGGGTCAGCATTCAGGAGGTGCACAGCCTCGGGATAAGTGCTATTTTTAAAGCGCGAGTTATTGCACTTTAGAGACTGCAGCGGTCTCTTACCTGAGGTCAGGCGTGCGAAAAGAGAGCAGGCAGGGTGGGAGGGGTCGGCAATCACCTTCTGCATCCTGCAGAAGGTGAGAATCTATAGTACTAACTGCTGTTTCACTGGGATGGACATCGCTGGGCATGTCGAATCTACAATAGAATTGGTTCAATCTATCAGGGAGCTCGGCGGCTGCCTTCATATACCCTGTGAAGATTTGCATCCCTTGCCAAACGCCCTTGGTGTCGTTGGCACGTAGTTTGTTTTGCAGACTTATATGCACGGTCATGTCATTATATTTGGCTTTAGCCTTTTTCACAGCATGCTCAAAACTCATATCTGGCTAATTTAAAAGCCTCTTTGTTGCCACTCTTAAAGGCTTCATTTTTCTTTGAGCAGAGGGTTTTAACCTCTTTACCGCTCCGTTCCCATTGAAAAGCATTGGCAGAATCTGCCGCAAAGGCAGACTTAAGAAGCTGACGTTGGGCATTATGCCAGTGGTCAGAAAGACGCACGCACGCACGCGCGCACACACACACACACACACACACACACACACACACACACACACACACACACACACACACACACACACACACACACACACACCCTCACACTCACACACACACATTATAAAATGTGTACTGTATGAAATCTAACAAAGTAAGGGTAATATTTGGAGCTGCATGTCATTTAAATTCCTCCTGACCCATGCAGGAGCGAACGGCGGCCTGGACTTTGGAACCACCAAGGTGTCTGAAGAGGTGAAGCGGTTTGTCAACCTGAAGAACAAAGGCAAATATGAAATAGCTTACAAGTGAGTTGAAAACAGTCAATAACATGATGTACCTGCATCCACAAAGTGAATAAGCTTAAATTAAACATTCATTAAATGAATGAAAAAAAAGTTTAAATTTTGTTTTTTATCCATGAAAATACTTTTTGTGAATGTTTTTTTGAAAATGTTTTGAAATTATAATAATACAAAATTATATAAAACTAAATTAAGGGATCCATGAAAAATGTGACCCTGCACGACCCACAGATTGGTCTGGTCCAGGGGCGAGTGCTTGACACTGATTTTTGACTGGATATTTTGTTCTGCACCAGATTCACTTTAGAGCGAACAGACCCGTCTCAGCCAAACTGGGCCTCCATCTTCACCGTTACGCCCCTTCACGGCACCCTGATGCCCACAGAGAGGTCCACGGCAGTGCAGGTTCTCTTCAAGCACCACAAGGAGGTCTCGCTCAAAGATCAGCCTGTTCTGCGGTGCCAGGTTTGAATTTATTATGTTGCTGATGGTCAATGTTTTAATCGGGGAGAGAAAAGGGCATACACGGTCACCACGCATCGTTACATTTTGGCATTGAATATATATCCATTACAAAAACATTTGAATGGGACGTTATCTGCCAGCTACGTATTCGTCCCCCCCGCCCCTTTATCAGTCAAAGTAGGATTTTCAATGCCTCGTATCTCTGAAACTATGAGCGTTGTCCATGGTTTTTTCTGATGCATCTGAGGTTCGGATGGCATTTGTGATTTTGTACCGCGAAAGGTAAACAGTGTGAGCTAACGTTAAGGAAGAAAAAAAGTTGATGGTTCCATCAAGTGCCGTTTTGTGTTGAATCCCATGCCTGTACTACTGTATGAGCTTGTGTTCAAACGTTCTCTTCTGCAGGTGATTGAGCCAAGCATCGGGGAGAAAGGAGAGACCATAGCCATCATTCCAGTCAAGGTTTCCATCCAGTCAGTCTTCTCCAGGTCAGCGCACGTTGTTTTGGGGATCAATATGGCATCACTGACACCAGTTTTTGTAGTATTAGTAGCCTATGTAGAATTTGTAATGTGTCCCTCATTCAAATGAGAACATTTTGTATAGATAAAATAATTGTCATTCAAATGTTTGATTTGAATCGATGTGAACATCCTCTGTCTTTTTGTCTCGATCAATCAACGCAAAGATTTAGGCTTTGTCCACACGTACTGTATACAGGCGGGTATCTTTATAAACAGATCTTTTCCGTTTTTGTTTTTGCAAAAAAAAAAAGGTCTCATCACTTATGATTTATCATCTCATGAGTCATAACCTACTGTACTAATCTAATATGGCCAAAAATGCTCGACTATATCTGCCTCTCCTATAGGTACAAG
Source organism: Protomyctophum bolini (assembly GCF_963924005.1). Classification (NCBI taxonomy): domain Eukaryota; kingdom Metazoa; phylum Chordata; class Actinopteri; order Myctophiformes; family Myctophidae; genus Protomyctophum; species Protomyctophum bolini. Next base: position 43,928,983 of record NC_137865.1, read on the forward strand.
ATCACACCTACGAGTGGCCTCAGCTTTGGTCCAGTGGTCTACGGCTGCAGGAGGACACAGACGTTCACTGTTGAGAACACAGGAGACTTTGAAAGCCGCTTCAGCATCTGCCGCTTGATCAAACACACGCCTGCACCACCTGGGAGGCCGGGGTAGGACACCTTTAAACACAACACCAGTGGTGGAATGTAAACTAAGTACTCTACTTAGAGTACACCTTGAGATCTCGTTTTCGAGGTGGTCCAAAAAGAACGATAATGTTGCTTGAATACTACAATGTACTGGCTTGGATATATTCATATATAAACCCATTTACAATCACACAAGTAGTCAAATTTTGTGTAGGTGGGTGCCATTTCGCTATCAAACTCAATTCCATCCCCAAACTGTCATTAGTAAGGTATTTATTTACAAATGAATAGTGTCAAAACAACAATATGTCTTACTTACTTATCACTAACTATAACAGCACCTTGCTCCTTGTCTGTCTCAGAGCTTCAGGTCCAGTAAAGCGCGGGCCTCGTGAGAGCCATTCAGCCAAACAGCTTCCTGCTGGGAGGCGCATGGAGGCCACTCAGAAGGACACGGGTGTCACGACGCAGGTGAGAGGCACGTTTTTTAGACCCACCAGAAAAATGTGTTTATGCGAACGCATAATTTACTGCATAATCAGCCAAATGATTATGCAGGAATAAAACCGGTAAGACTGGTTTTAGTGCTATTCAACTGAGTGCGTTTGCGTTGCGTTGCGTTGCGTTTGGACGGCGTCAAAGCATGAACCAGGGGCGAATGTGTGACGCCGTCCAGACGCTGTCCAAACTCTCCCCCTGCCCTCATCCACCCCCCCCCTCCCCCAGGTTCGCCTCACTGTGGGCGTGTTCACGGTGTGGCCCTGCGCGGGGACCCTGCCTCCCGGGGCCCACCAGGTGGTGACCGTGGACTGTGGGGCGGAGCAGGTGGGCGACTGGAGCGAGTGTCTGTCCGTGGACATCAGTGACCGGGACCCAAAGGACCAGCCGGGGGGCATCCCTTACAGACTGGTGGCTGAAGTCTGCGTGCCAGGTGTGTGTGTGTGTAGTGCTTTACTGCTGTGTCAGTTATTCTCACGTATTCAACACGTGGGCTGCGAGTGGGCCCCCAAATAATTGGCAAACACTAACATTTTATTGTTTATTGTTTATTAGGATCCCCATTAGCTTTTGCCTTGACAAAAGCTAGTCTTCCTGGGGTCCGACACAGACTAACATTTAACAAAGGCAATACTTAACAATTGTTTACAGGTATAACATTAATATATATGTTTAAAACATTCTTTCTTTAAAATTAAAAAATAATCTCTCTCTCTCTGCTTCTCCAGGGATCGGGGGAGACCTGGGCTCTATCTTTGAGGAACACCGTCTGTGTCGTAGCAGCAGCCTGCTGTCCTCGGAGGAGTTCCGCGGCGCCCAAGGTATCTACGCCCTGGACGACAACCGCTTCATCTTCAACAATGTTCTGGTGGGTCGCTCGGCCCAGGCCCGCTTCAAGCTCACCAACAGTGGCAAGGTGCCCTGCCTGCTCAGCCTCGCCCTCAAGCCGCTCAATACAAAGGTAGGGCGTAAGCCATTGAGTCCTGAGACCAGATTCTACAAAATGTCTTCTAAGTTTGTGTCAGGGAAGAAGCAAAGATTTGAGTTAAAAAAACGTTTGCTGTGAAAGACTTGCGCCACATTTTCATGTTTTTTCAAAAACAATAGCAGATCTACGAGCTTGTAGATCCGCTATTTTTCGTTAGCTTAAGTTTAAAAAAATAATGGTTAAAAGTGGTTAAAAGCTAAGGTGACAGAGATGCATTCCAGGTCTTCATAGATGGTTGCACACCGTGTCTCGCACTGAAAATAAAAAGTCTACAAGCTGGACCTTTTTCTGTGTGAGACACCAGTACAAATCATCCATTAGACAGAGAGCTTTATGAGTCACATTGTTTGGCTTCGGGGCTGTTGTCCTACCGGTGGGTATATTAAGTGGATTTCTTTAGGCGTAGCAGCTTTTTAAAGTTGTCCGTTCTTCTCTACAGTCGTCCCGCAGTCTGGAAGTGTTTGATCTGTCTCCGGCGAGACTGTCCATTCCTAGCCAGTCGCACGCCTTTGCAGTGGTCACCTTCACACCCCAGACCATGCAGCTCCACCACGCTGTGTTCGAGGCCTCACTGGAGGGGCCGGGGGCCACCAGGTAGATACTATTCAATGTGTTCGAGGCCTCACTGGAGGGGCCGGGGGCCACCAGGTACATACTATTCAATGTGTTCGAGGCCTCACTGGAGGGGGCCACCAGGTATATCTATATATATAATTGAGAGAACTCCACGCACCACGCTCCTACACAATGCCACCACGGAGTCGGACACGTGCCCTGTCGAATGAGGTGACCCTAGGATTATGAAACTCCTGTGAGACACCTATGGTAACATCATTCTACAGGCCACAGGTTTCTGCGTCAACGCGTGGCGTTAGGCGTACTTCTAGTACTATTCAACGGGTTTGTGGCATTGTGTGACATGCGTGCGTGTGTGCGTGCGTGTCACTTTCAGGTTACCACACGTTTAATTATTTCAGTAGTGCTATGTTAGTGTTGTCTCTCTCTCTCTGTATACTGTATCTCTCTCTCTCTTTCTCTCTCTCTCTGACTTCTGTCCCTCTGCTGTCCTCTCTCTCTCTCTTGGAACCAGCACGCTGCCCGTGGTGAAGAACAGGATATTGACCTTTGACCTGACGGGAGAGGGCAACCTGCCCAGTGCGTGTGTGGTGCGTCCGGCCCTGAGGAATGCCCAGGGAGAACATGTCCTGCGGTTCGGACGGCTGCTGGTTGGCAGCAGGCGCGCCGCGCCCCTGGTGCTGAGGAACGACAGCAACGTACCGGCTCAGGTCCAATTAATGTCCCGTTACATGTTCTGTTGTCTCCAGTCGTACGAGCTCAGGTTCAATGTCTGTCCTGTTACATGTTCTGTTGTCTCGTACCAGCTCAGGTTCAATGTCTGTCCTGTTACATGTTCTGTTGTCTCGTACCGGCTGAAGTTCAATGTCTGTCCTGTTACATGTTCTGTTGTCAACAATTCAAACCTGCTTTTGTTTTTTTTCTGTCATGTAGATCCAGATGGACATGCTGGATAAACAAGGAGTTTTCAGTCTGAAGGCTGCTGTGGGCAACACCTGCAGCTCCATCCTCAGCACACAGTTAAAGGACAGCACTGAGTCAGGTATCGCCTTATGCAGCTCCATCCTCAGCACACAGTTAAAGGACAGCACTGAGTCAGGTAAAGCCTTATGCAGCTCCATCCTCAGCACACAGTTAAAGGACAGCACTGAGTCAGAGTCAGGTATCGCCTTATGCAGCTCCATCCTCAGCACACAGTTAAAGGATAGCACTGAGTCAGATACAGCCTTATGCAGCTCTTACTGAGTCAGATACAGCCTTATGCAGCTCTTACTGAGTCAGGTAAAGCCTTATGCAGCTCTTACTGACTCAGAAACAGCCTTATGCAGCTCTAGCCACAGCACAGTTAAAGAAAACGACACCAGCACACATAAACATTGCACATACTTCGATCATCATAATGATGTGCTCTTTGGTGACACCTCTCCCTCTCCACCGCCCTCCAGAGCGTCAGTGGGTGCACAGGGCCTCGTTCGAGCTGGGCGTGGGCCAGCAGCTGGGCTTCGAAGTGGGCTTCCGCTCCGAGCGGCCCCTCAGGGCCTCCGTGAAGATGAGCGTGCAGGTGAAGGACAACCAGTACAACGCTACGGTCGTACTGCTGTCGGCCGAGGCCTACCAGGACATCATCTCCCTGGACAACGTCAGTAGAGCTGGAGCTGAGGAGGAGGAGGACACAGAAGAGGGTAGGAGGCCAGGAGAGGAGTTTTAATTTATTTTTGAGGGGTGCTCTAGCCCCTCCTATGTCCAGCTTTTGTGTAAACACAAGTCAGCCCAGTGGGAAGGACAGAGAGGTTTGGGAGATTGATGGGTTGTGTGATCTCAGTTGTATGGTGTTAATGGTGGAAGTTACCACATCTCTTCATTAGAAATTGAACAATTCAGAGAGATAGACATTTTTCTTCTTCCTTGGATGGAGAACATGTGGCTTTAGTTATTAGGTATAATTCCTGCCCTCCTGAAGCCAATCATGGCCTCCTCACTAATCAGTAAATATTGGCCCTGCTGGCCTATTAGGGAGAACACCAGCCAAGTATTCCCTGCCGCATAATTACTAGGAGCTCAATTTTCAGCATGACGTTTCTTCATCACACATACAGTTCCCCAGGCAGCACTCAGCTCTGTTAAAGAGCTACTTTGTGATGCATATTCCAGGAAGAGACCCCCCCCCCCCCCAACGACCCACAGGTTGAGAACCCCTGGTCTAAGGGAGCCTTCTGGGTGCAGTACTTTAGTTCGACTAGTCATTGGTCCGAAAAACGACAACCCACCTCAAACCCTAACCTAACATAACCGCAAGCACGGGAGCAGGCGCTAGTCCGAGGTGCGGACGCATGTCTAACCAATGCTCTGTCGGACCATCGTATGCCTCCCATCCTTCTAGGCCTCTACCTGACTGTGTGCATGTGGTCCCAGCTCCATTTTGGAGTCTTCCCTCGTGATAAAGTCATCTAAAGTAGTAAACAAATACCAGAAAGTCCCACATTCGACATATGTTTGGTATTTTCGTTTCTTTGGTGTTTCGTTTATTTCCCTCTTGTACCAATTACGGTAATTATTTATTTCTTGCTGCTGTATATTTTCTGCTCCCATTAAGCCGGTGTCTTTGGCCCGTGCAGGTGCTCACGATGCCGTGCTGAACTTTGCCGACTGCGAAGTGGGCCGGCGCCACCAGGAGAGCTTCACCTTGACCAACCACAGCAGCAGCCAGGTGCTGCGCTTCGAGTGGCCTGCGGGGGGAGCTCACGTCTCCTTCTCTCCACAGGTTAGAGCAGTGCTTTTCAACCGGTGGTCCGGGGACCACCGGTGGTCCTGTATTACATCTTTAACCCTTGAGAGCATTTGGTTTCACTGTACACTCTCAAGAGTAAAATTATTATTACACATCTGCATTACTTAATTTACAAGAAGTCTACACAATTAGAGAATGTAGAAGAATTGTTATTTTGATCAACGGTGAGTGTTCAATAACTCCTTCTTTCCTTTTTTCTTTCTCCTCCTGCAGGTGGGACACCTCCACGCCGGCTGCTCCAAGGAAGTAAGCGTCACCTTCTCCTCCAATCAGCCGGTGACATTGGCGAAAGAGCCAATGAGGTGCAAGCTGTGTCAGGTGGAGTTTGAGCAGGCGACGGAGCACGTGGCTGACTGGGACGACCGGCAGAGGACCGTCCAATGGGTGACCGCCTCCACACAGGCTGCTGGAGCCCCGCCCCCACAACCGCAACCTGCTAACAGCAAGGTGTGTGTGTGTGTGTGTGTGTGTGTGTGTGTGTGTGTGTGTGTGTGTGTGTGTGTGTGTGTGTGTGTGTGTGTGTGTGTGTGTGTGTGTGTGTGTGTGTGTGTGTGTGTGTGTGTGTGTGTGTGTGTGTGTGTGTGTGTGTGTGTGTGTGTGTGTGTGTGTGTGTGTGTGTGTGTGTGTGTGTGTGTGTTTCTTAACAACATGAACCCCTGAGCTGAATTCCAATTCCTAAAATCTTGGCCACTCCAGTATGGCAGTGTTACGGTGAACTTTTGTGACAATTGTGGAGACATCACATGACACTGACATAGGACGTCACATGACACTGACATAGGACGTCACATGACACTGACATAGGACGTCACATGACACTGACATAGGACGTAACATTACATCACATGATGACACTGACATAGGACGTCAGCACGTGGAAATAAGTCTCAGGACGTTCAAGCATTAAAACATGTGAGCTCTTCTTCCATCACTACATGTGTGTGTGTGTGTGTGTGTGTGTGTGTGTGTGTGTGTGTATAGCTGATAACGACGGACCCTGAGCCACCCTGCAGCGTGGTGGAGGGCTCGCAGAGGGAGCTCGAGCTGCGTGTCAGCGCCCGGTGCGACTACGCCAGGTTCAGCTGCAGTGACACTGAACCCGTCGCCTTCAGAGACACCATGCTGTACCAGACCAGGCTGCACCGGTGAGTCGGCTCTGCTTCGCCCTATAGAACAGTGTTTCTCTAAACGTTTACATTTCAAGGTCTCCCCTTAACTCTCACAGTATACTATAAATGGAACCAAATGGTTAGGGTTCATTTGATTCCATTTGTATACTGTCAGAGGTACAGGACTATTTAGACTGCTATATTAAACTACAACAATATGGAAATTTGAGGTAACATAAAATTTCACACAAACAATATTCCTCCTGTGAGATGGTAAATGGTAGGGATATTTTTTCCCTACCATTTACCATCTCACAGGAGAAAAATGAGCACAAAACAATAGAGGGTATGCGCGTGACATCATCATCAAACCCGGAAGTTATGCAGGAATGCCTACTGAGTGGCAAAAAACTACTTTCTGGCCTTGACAGCCCATGCATCCAAACAGAAAAGTCCTATCTGATTGCATTAATCAACGTTAAACAATGTTAAACTCACTTTGCATGTTGCTTTGCCACTCGATGTTCCATTCACTTTAAGCATGGCCATACCCCTCTATAGGATTTCAGCCCTCCGGCCATCAATGATGAATGAATGAATCATTAGAGGCGTGGTTGCTGACAGATGCACATAACAAATCCTAACCGTGGGGTCATTTCATTATTTCTGCCTCTGGACTTTCTGCCAGAGCACATTCAGCAGCTTGAGGATATTGTTCTGTGTTGTGATTTAACAGTATTTAAATTATTACATTCAGGACCTACAGGTCTACAACCTTCACCATTCTGTATTGTGAAGTGCATTTCTCATTAAAACTATAGTGTGCATCCATATAGCTTTAAAACACATTTCAATTATAACGTAGTCTGTCATGCATTAGTGGACTAATGGACATTCAATGTTCTCTCGGCATCACCATTCTGTAGGTTGAACTGTCAGTCTGTCACCTCATCTCTTTAGAACAATCGTTAATGGCTTGAGAAGCCATTAAAAGCGGGGGGATTGTGTGTCTCTCATATTTGTGTCTGCAGGCTACAGATGGTGAACCAAGGCAGTGTGAAGCTGCATTACTCTTGGCAAGTCCTCATGGGGCCAAATGGCAACATCGGCTATGATGACCCAGGAGGTAGTTATTGCATTATGTGAAATTGATCTGTGCCGTGTGTCAACTGTAATTAATTTGTACAAGAAGAAGGCATTTAGTACATTAGTAAGTTGTGCGTGCGTGCGTGCGTGCGTGCGTGCGTGCATGCGTGCGTGCGTGCGTGCGTGCGTGCGTGCGTTTCTGTCTTCCAGACAGTGGTGTAAAGTACATTGAGTACATTTACTCAATACTTAAGTTTTAATTTGAGTTTTTCCAATTTCCAATTATCTGTACTTCTACTCCACTACATCTCAGATCCAAATATTGTACTTTTACTTTTACAAATGTGTAAAAATAATTATTTTTACACATTTGAAAATGTGCATGTGAATTGGGACATTCTGCATAATGAGTAGCCTACTATTAGATTTGTACTTTAAATATACTTTTGTACTTTTACCCAAATACTTTTTTTATTTCCAGACTTCTACTTGTAACAGAGTGTTTTTACATGGCACTATTGATGATACTTTTACATAAGTAAAAAAACCCCAAAAGGTACTTTTTCCACCACTGCTGTCTTCCAGGCGTGACTCCACCTGACTCGCGTCCCTCCAGCGCTCTGCGTCCCTCCAGCGCCCTGGCCAGCGTGACCTCTCTGATGATGGGGGACCCCGAGCGGCCTCCGTTCAGCGTGGAGCCCAGCGTAGGGACGCTGGGGCCCGGCGCCGCTCAGAACTTCAACGTCCGCTTCTCTCCTCTGGATGTGGCCGCGTTCAACGGAAGGTTGGCCTGCAGGTAACCACAGCAGTGCCCTCAGCCATCCTCTTCCAGTGTTTTCATTCCCACCAACAACAATGTTTACACGTTCTGAATGCCCCTGCCGACAGATTCAGTAGCGCAGCTCGGAATCTGTTCCTGAGAGATTAAACCCCAGATTTAACCCATTCAGGATGGGAACCCCTTTAGGTGTTTTAGACATTATGTTATACTACTATAGCTAGTTTTGAAAAATTGTGAAAATGTGGCGCAAATCTTTGAATATATGGTATTTCACAGCGATCATTTTTTAACTCAAATCTTTGCTTCTGGGAGGGGAGGTGTCTGGAACAACATATTTTCAGATGTGGGTCCGTGGCCAAATACAGATATTTCCGGGGGTCTTTGACATGGAAAAGGTTGAGAACCACTGACATATAGAAACTGTTAGACTGGGCCTCAGGTCTAAATGTAATCCAAACTCTGTTCCCCATGATGCAGCATTTCCAACCTTGCGGAGGGCGTTGAGGCTCCCTGCGTGTCAGTGTGTGGACGCAGCCTGCTGCCTCACGTCCACTTCCACATGGACCCCTCAGACTACATCAGTGAGTCCAGGGGCCCGCTGGACCCCAACACCAGGGTCTTAGAGTTCAACTCTGTCGGCCTCGCTGCACCCATGACTAGGTATGACAACCGAAAAGGAGGCGTAGCGCTGAAACATGACATGGTTCAACTGTTAATTACTTTATTTACTTCCAAGTTCAAAGTGGTTAATATCTCCAAAATAAGTGTACTGCGTCTGCTTCTTCCAGGTATCTCTTTATTAATCACCGCCTTTAGTTAAATCTTGGGAGAAAGATTGCAGATGAGCCAGGCTCATTTTCACTGATGCAGAAAATAAGAAAACATTAAAAGTTGTGAAGCAGAACATGAAAGTAAAAAATAATTGGACTATAGATCATTACGTGTGCTATAGTTTACAGTTACAGTAAGGCCACAAAAGAAGGCAAAGATAATGAATGTAGGGATTGGGAATATGAGGATTCCATCTGGTTCTGTTTTTAGTTACGTTACGTACCTGCTCATTCTAGGATCTGATTCTGCTTATGATAAATGAGCATCGTATTGTATTTTTTTAATTTTCCTGTGTGTGTGTGTGTGTGTGTTCGTGCGTGTGCGTGTGGTCTATTGCTCCTTCCTCAGGTGTTTCAGTGTGGTGAACCCCACCAATAAGCCGTACTCGTTCCAGTGGAGTTCTGAGGACTCCGGGCCGGGCGGGCCCGGTCCGTTCCGCTGCCTCGCTCCACACGGCTCTATAATGCCTGGGAAGAAAGTGGAGGTAAGGTTCAGTGGTCACAGCCAGTGGTGGAAAAAGTACTCACTTTTTTTTACTTAAGTAAAGAAAAATACTGCAATGTAGAAATAAGCCTACTATGTTACAAGTAAATGGCCAGAATTAAAAATTGACTTGAGTAAAAGTACAAAAGTATTGGTATCAAAATACACTTGAAGTACCAAAAGTATAAAGTACTCATTATGCAATATGTCCCGTTTGAAGTTTCCAAATGTATAGAAATCATTTGAAAATAGCAGATCTACAAGCTCTCAATGCGTCTCAATTGTGAGCTTGTAGATCAGCTATATTCAAATGGCCGAAATGTATATAGGGCTAAAGTGGGCAATGTATGTTTTTACCAGCTGCCACGTGCGACACTGGTAGTCGACCCGAGATGACACTAGATCATTCTGCTGAGTGTTGCCAAGCCTGCATATTTCCAGCCTAACGTGGATTCATTCACAGTTGCTTGCATTGTTTTTGGAGGCTGCTTAGCTTATTTCTGCCACGACAGTTGGCAACACTGGCAACCATACTGCCAGTACTTTTGATTGCACACACACACACACACGCATGCACGCGCACGCCTGGAAGCCACGCCCACTCCACAGTGTGATCTCCCTTTCTCCGAGTCCTCAGGAGAAGAGAAACAGCGGACGGAAGGAGGAGGAATTGTCGGCTCACGATTTTGCTTATTCCTTCTAAATCTCTGTATATAAAATATAGCTCACTCAGCGAATCTCTTAGTTACATCACTATTGTTCTTCGACAATAGTTGGTTTGTGCCCAAGTATTACGATTAGACAGTTCGCATTGGCTATTTCGCCTGCCACGCACTGTGACTCGCCTTCCCGGCCATTAGCCATGATTGCAGTCCCAGAGCCAACTAATAGAACATTTACGACATTGAGGGGGCAAATAACAGCGGAGCGCCGATAAAACGTGGCAGCAGACTCGCTGATTTAATGGGTAACAGACAGTAACACATTTGAGTCTCAGTGACTGTACTCGCGGACTCCCACGCATACTATACGGCGGACCCGCTCCGCCCCGCGCCGAACTCCTCTGGGACCTCCAGATTGACATGTCAATATGTTCGCGTGTCAATCAAACCAACTGCGTGAGTGCTGTCAAGTGGAAACCTCATACTCATAGAAGCCAATTTGAATGCAATCTGGTCAAACTGACTGATATAGGCCTACTGATAGTCAGATATATTGCTGTCAGGTGAAAACCTTGTATGACCAAAACCATTCCTTTACAAAATATATAATAATCAAAAATACATAAAATAGTTAAAATAGCCTATCTACAGTCAAGCTCACACTGCCTCATATTCATATCTTCACACGTTGGGAGCTTGTAGATCTGCAATTTGTTTTATTCTGTGGACCACCACCACCACCACCACCACCACACATATAAAAGCAGCTGGTAATAATATGACGATATAATAAAAAAACAAGAATTGATGCAAATCAATTAATGAATTACCAGCTGCTGCATATATATCTCCACAATTGTGCTATTATATGACATATATATATCTGTGTGTGCGCGTGTGTGTGTGTGTGTACATGCGTGCGCGCGTTTGCAGGTGCGTCTGGAGTACATGGCGGAGCAGCTGGGTGTAGTGGAGTCTTCATGGAGCTTCATGATAGAGAAGCTGTCGCTGTCTGTTCCCTTCCTGTTGGTGGGGAAGTGCAGGGAGCCACTGGTGTTCCTGGACAGAGCACACCTGGACCTGGGAAACCTGCTGGTCGGTATGTAACGCACGTGCGCACATGCACGCGCAATACATACAGTATATTCAGTACGCGTATATGAAGCATGAACACGTTAGTTCATGGTGTCATGCATGCCTCAGCCGTCAGTCTGCTGATGATGATCAGCCAGGTTTTTCTTTGTTTTGTTGTGATAAATCCTCCCTACTATAGAGTGTGCTGACCATATAAGAAGTTCCTCCCTGTCCCCTGCAGTTAACCCCTGGTTTTGTATTTGGCTAGGTGGCCCAGCCTTCATCCAATCAGGATAGGGAGGGGCCTTCCGCCAATCATGATCGAGCAGAGGCGGGCCTTGGTGTATGTGCTGCTGGCCTGTCGCGTGCCCCCCCCACTGTAGTGCGTGTGCATGTGCACATCTTGTTACCGGGGCGGACCGGGGGGGATTTCCAAATCACCCAAATCACTGAATGCTCCTTTAAAACACCTATGATGCTAAAAACGTGTATACACGTCCTTTCAATTAAAACCGCGGGGTGCCTCGGACTTGTATACACGTCTTTTGGTCCTTTTTAATGATATATGTGTGTGTGTGTGTGTGTGTGTGTGTGTGTGTGTGTGTGTGTGTGTGTGTGTGTGCGTGCGTGCAGGCCGTCGTGCAGAGCAGACGGTCTACATAGTGAACGGAGAGCAGCAGCCCTTCCATTTCTCTGTGCTGGAGTCATCTCTCCACTCTGAGGCCCAGCTCCACAGTCTGCTGCTGGCGCCCATGACTGGTACAGTTCCTCCCAGAGGCAGGTGGGGATCACTGGAAGACACGCACACACACACACACACACACACACACACACACACACACACACACACACACACACACACACACACACACTCACACTCACACTCACACACACACACTTTGTTGTTGATGACCACAGTGATTTTCTATGGGAACCTGATCTTAAAGTGGAGCGTGTTGGTGCTGATATCATCTGCCATTGTTCTGTTCTGACATTTTTTATATAATGCTTTTCCTTCCTTTTATTTTTTGCTTTCATTTATCTTCCTCTATCCTCTTCTTTTGCCTCAATATATGTTCTTATGCTCTGTGATGTGAAGCACTTTGGTTCGACCTCGGTCGTTGGAAATGTGCTATACTGTACAAATAAAGTTTGATTATATTTTTGATTGATTGATTTGATCTGCCCATGCAGGCTGCCCCTGTGCGTGTCGCTGAGGCCCAGCCAGGAGGGCAGTGCTGGCTTCAGGCTGCTGGTCTGTGTGAAGGGCAGGGCGGAGCCGCTGGCTCTCTGTGTGAAGGCCGACGGCTACGCCATGAACGCCTGTGTGCAGGTGGAGGACGCGGACCGCGGCCTCCGAGAGATCAGCCCCGACGGCACGCACACGCATGACTTTGGAAAGGTCAGTGAGTGCACGTGACCAGAACACATTGTGAATTGAGTACCACAGACGAAAAACAGTCTAAGTCCAAATTTCATTCTGACCCCTCCACGAAAAGGCCTTGTTGTCCTGAACCCGTATCTATCATTTATACATTATGGATCAATAGTGTGGACTTAGACTGTTTTTCGTCTGTGGCATTCAATTATTAACCACTTAAGCATTTCTTCTTCTTTCTCTTTTTTTTTCTTCATTTTTTTAATAAACATTTTTTATCCCACAATTTTTGTACCCCATTTTTCACCCGGTGCCAATTGCCTAAACTGTAATCCTGGGGGGCTATTCTCCCTCTGCCAGCCTGGGGAGAGCCCCGAACTGAGTTCATTCAAGAGTGAAAGCGGGCCATGTCTTTCCGTCACACCTATTTTGAAGGAATCCTGGGAATGATTGTGTTAACACTGCTGCTGTCCAACCTGGTTTCTACAGGTGGAACTATTAGACCAGTCCACCTTAACACTGCTGCTGTCCAACCTGGTTTCTACAGGTGGAACTATTAGACCAGTCCATCTTAACACTGCTGCTGTCCAACCTGGTTTCTACAGGTGGAACTATTAGACCAGTCCACCTTAACACTGCTGCTGTCCAACCTGGTTTCTACAGGTGGAACTATTAGACCAGTCCATCTTAACACTGCTGCTGTCCAACCTGGTTTCTACAGGTGGAACTATTAGACCAGTCCACCTTAACACTGCTGCTGTCCAATCTGGTGTCTACAGGTGGAACTATTAGACCAGTCCATCTTAACACTGCTGCTGTCCAACCTGGTTTCTACAGGTGGAACTATTAGACCAGTCCATCTTAACACTGCTGCTGTCCAACCTGGTTCCTACAGGTGGAACTATCGGACCAGTCCATCTTAACACTGCTGCTGTCCAACCTCGGGAGGTTCCATCTGGATGTGGACTTTGACCTGACAGGTCCCCCTAATCTGCTGCGCCATCTAGAGGCCAAAGCACACACTGCCACCGTGGAGGTGGGCAAACAGCTGCACTGGAGCCTTTGCTTCCGCCCCCAGGCTGCGTGTGAGCTCCAGGACATCAGGCTCCTCATCAAGGTGAACACCTCAAACACCTTATCCCTAAACTGTTTTTTTTTTGAGGGGCACTAGCCCCTCCTGTGCCCAGCTTTGTGGGTCTGTGTGAACACAAACATTGGCTGATCATTGGCTGATCACCCCATAGCGATGATTTGATTGGCTGAGCAACGTATAATGAAGATAAAAGTAAAGGCAGAAAAGTGAAGAGACTAAAAGTGATTTACCGGAATGACATTTGTGATGATTTGATTGGCTGAGCAGTGATCACGGAACGTGATGTATGATGATGTACGTATGATGATAAGAGCGCCCCTCACTTCACACGAGTGTGCTTTTTGCCATTTTGAAAAACATAAAAAAATTGTTCAAATAGCTGATCTACATCGACACATTGTGAGCTTGTAGATCACCAATCAAACTATGTTTTTCTGACAAAAACAAAGGTCCTTGCAGTCTTGTTTCCATTCGGGTCCTATGTATTCAATTCATAAACATGGAAAGAATTCAATATAATCACAAATATAAAACAGTACAGAGTGGGAAAAGGCCACCTGTCTAAGGGAGAAGTGATCATTTCCTCCCCCTTTAGCCTGCTGAATGGTGGATTTTCAGGCCTGTTTAAGGATGCCAGCATTTTTTGAGGGAAGGACTCGGGGCATTCTTCCACACTTGGGTGGCAGTGTGCTGAAGAAGGAGAATTTACCCATGATTGTTTTATTTATAATACGTGAGTCATGGTACCAGATTGTTGTTCTCGCTCCCACTATAGATAGATAGACACTATAGTGTTGTGGCTGTGGGCGTCTCTCACCTTTTTTGAGGTAATTAGTCAGGGGGGGACCGACTGAGGGCATTGAGGGCAAAGTCGCATTTACACCTACTGCAGTTGTTCTCAAAGTGGGCTTCAGGGATCATTGTGTGTGTTTGCGCGTATGCGTGTGCGTGCCTGTGTGTGTGTGTGCGTGTGCGTGTGCAGGTGATGCACGGCCCAGTCTTTCCTCTTGCCATTGAAGGCCGGGCCGTGGCTCCGGGGCTCGGCTTCTCCTTCACTAAGCACCACTTTGGCATGTGCTTCCTGCACTGCGCCGGGATGCTGCCGGTCACACACACTCTGGTGATCAGCAACACAGGAGAGAAGGCCACCAGGTATGTGTGAGTGTTTGATCAGCAACACAGGAGAGAAGGCCACCAGGTATGTGTGAGTGTTTGATCAGCAACACAGGAGAGAAGGCCAACAGGTGAGTGAGTGTTTGATCAGCAACACAGGAGAGAAGGCCAACAGATGAGTGAGTGTTTGTATACCGTTGCTGTCGGCATGCAGAAACCTACAGTATGTTCGTATTTTAATGTTTTGTGTTTGTTCGTAAATGAATGCCCAACTTGACCATACTATATACAGCGTCAGACGAAAGCATCAAAAGTACCAAATGTGCAAGCTCGGAACGTGGCGTGAAGAGCTTTGTAGATCTGGTACTTTTGAATTTGAATCCTGAAGTCTTTTTTTATTGGCCTAAAATATTGTCTATATACCGGTACATACATTCATGTATCCACTTGCTGACCGACTGTCAGTATTGAGCAATTTTTATAGGGGTTTATATGTGACCATACCATTAACTAACCTGACGCTGCCAGATGAGGGCGGTATTGCGGAAACATATTCCCCAACACAACACTCATCTGGGATCTCTGACGGAGTTGAGCCCTGAGTCAGATCTGCTTCGTACCAAACCAATCAGCGTGAGCTAAAGGCGGGATGCGGATGTGACGGTATATAGACACGTCGATATGATTGGTTGTGTTTGCACGCCCACACGGTGATAGACAGACGCTCCCATCCAATCATCTACCATGTATCTTGAAAAAAAGGAACAGCCCCGTCATCGAATTTGCTTCCGCGATCCCAGATCCAAATAAGCTGTGAAACAAATTTGTGTAGCAAGCTTTTTGGATCTGGCAGCGTCAGGTTAACCATTAACATTAACAAGGCAAAAATGTCAAAAGAAAATCTAACTTTCATTATGCTTTAAGTAGCGCATGTGACATGTCAAACTAGGAGGCTTTCATGATTCTGAATCCATTCCAAGCATTAGCACAAAAAACACACCTTGGGCTAAAAACGGCCGTAGCCGTCATCACAAAAGTGTTTTTTTGTGCAAAACTAATGCTTGGAATGGATTCAGAATCATGAAACCCCCCTAGTTTGACATGTCACATGCTACTTAAAGCATAATGAAAATTTGAAATTTTTGGCTTATAGCCTTATATAGGATGTTAATGGTATGGTAACATATAAACCCCTATAAAAAAGAAATTGCTCAATAGCGACAGCCGGTCAGCAAGTGGATTCATGAATGTATGTATATATAAACTATTTTAGGCCAATAAAAAAGACTATATACACCACATTTCCCACTCCACAACCCCTCGACTCTGCACGTTCCCTCCTCCTCCAGCATCCGGTGCCAGTTCCAGAACTCCTCCCACTTGGAGGTGTGCTTGCAGACAGACACAGTGCCTCCCGGTGGCACAGTGGAGGTACTGATCACCTTCTACCCCCGGCGGGCATGTCGCTACCGCGACAAGCTCACGTTCGTCATCAACGGCTGTGCCAAGCAGGCGGTGGACGTCCAGGGGCAAGGCATCGAGATGAGGGTGAGGCCTCGTGTCGTGTTGCACATAATACCATCCATCTAACCCATTCTGACCTGAGATCAGATTCATGCGAGAGTTCCACTGGACACACACACTGGTCTGATGAACCCATTCTGACCTGAGATCAGATTCATGCGAGGTTTCCACCGGACACACACTGGGTCTGATTAACACATTCTGACCTGAGATCAGATTCTAAAAATGTCAGTCGTTCTTCGATTTTTTTCAAAAATAGCAGACCTACAAGCTCGTAGCGCGCCACTCGGTGGCGCGCTATGAGCTTGTAGATCTGCTATTTTTCAATAGCTAAAGCATAACATAGTGCACCAAAATGGGTGCCCGTTCAGAATGGGTTAACTGGGATTATACAACCGCTCGTTTTGAGGGAAGCAATCTGAAGTCATTGTTGAAATAATTCCCCTGCAGCTGGATGTGGAGGAGCCCAGCCAGAGGAGGGTGAACCTGGGCACTCTGCTCCGGGGTCACAAGGTCAAGAAGCAGGTGACGCTGGTCAACCGCAGCTCCGCGGACTTGTCTTTCTCACTGCTGCTGAACACGCCCACACCTCTGGACCCCAGGGTAGGAGTCGCACGCACGCACGCACATGCACACACACACACACACACACACACACACCTCACTGCTGCTGAACACGCCCACACCTCTGGACCCCAGGGTAGGAGACACACACACACACACACACACACACACACACACACACACACACACACACACACACACACACACACACACACACACACACACACACACCTCACTGCTACTGAACACGCCCACACCTCTGGACCCCAGGGTAGGAGACACACACACACACACACACACACACACACACACACACACACACACACACACACACACACACACACACACACACACCTCACTGCTACTGAACACGCCCACACCTCTGGACCCCAGGGTAGGAGTCGCACGCACGCACGCACATGCACACATGCACGTATGGTACGCTGTGACACTAAGTACATTTACTTAGTAATGTACTCGAGCACAATTTTGAAATATTTGTACTTTACCTATATGTAGTTCCAATTTCCAATACTTTTACTTGAAACGGGACATTCTTCTGCATAATATAGTATATAGTTCTATATTGCGGTATTGATACTTTCACGTTAGTAAAACTTGTGAGTACTTTTTCCACCACTATGCACACATACAAAGCCCCTAAATAGGTACAGCAGTTCAGGCTACATGGACACGTTCTAGTAAAGTTCAAAGGTCAAAGCTCTCCATTTGAATAGTGATTGGAGAGTAAAAAGAATACATTGCAGAATCCAAAGTCTTTGGGGTGGTCCTTCATATTGTGTGATATATGATTGGTTTCCAAAGCCGGTGTTAGCTGCCATTCTCGTCACTGTTCTAAGATTACTTTTGGATTTTGTCACCACATGTCTTGGTTTAGTCAGACATCTTTGGGCAAAACAAGACTTTCTCTCTCTCTCTTCCTCCCTCGCTCCAGCTTGTTTTAACTCGCACAGAACGCTGTCTCCTGTGTCTTCTGTGTGTCGCAAGCTCGCAATTCATATTCAATGGGAGTCACATGGTTTGAAGAGACAAGCCTTCTCCCTGGCTCCCCCATGGAACAATGTTGTCTCGTCAAACCCGGGATCAACGACAGGTCTGCTCAAGAGGGGCGCAACAACGCAAGCGTAACAAAAAAGCTAAACAGAATCCAGGTCTGGTGAGTCACGGGCGTGTGCACGAAACGAGCACGCACGCAACAAATTCACGGGACCGCGCTCACGTAACTACGCTTGCGTTGTCACACTCAGCGCTCCATGCAAAAACGCAGGTCTCATTGAAAACGAACTATAGGCGCGTTAAATCGCTTCACGTTTGAAAGGCCCTTAAATAGTGTGAACGGCCCCTTAGAGTTTAGATGTACCACTAATTCGTTTTCCTCTACCCTCCCCTCCTCTCCTCTCCTCTCCTCTCCTCTCCTCTCCTCTCCTCTCCTCTCCTCTCCTCTCCTCTCCTCTCCTCTCCTCTCCTCTCCTCTCCTCTCCTCTCCTCTCCTCTCCTCTCCTCTCCTCTCCTCTCCTCTCCTCCCCTCCCTCCCCTCCCCTCCCTCCCCTCCCTCCTCTCCTCTCCTCTCCTCTCCTCTCCTCTCCTCTCCTCTCCTCTCCACTCCTCTCCTCTCCACTCCTCCCCTCCCCTCTCCTCTCCTCTCCTCCCCTCCCCTCCCCTCCCCTCCCGTGCCCCTCCTCTCTCCTGCTCCTATCAGGTCCTGTCCTTCAACCCGACGGGGGAGCTGATGCTGAAAGCGTACAGCGGGCGGTGTGTTGTTCTGATCTCGTACGCGCCCCACCAGCGCATGGCTCCCTTCACAGCTGACCTGCAGGCAGAGTGTTTGGGCATGTTGCGCCCCCTGCTGACTATCCATGGCTGCTGCCAGGTAGGCTTGGCATGGATCTATTCATTTATAATCCAAATAATGGTGAATGTGCCAACAGCTGACTCCGACTCTCACCACATGCAATATGCCCATGAAAGTGAAACTGTGTCCTCTCTGCGCCCTTCTCCTCTTCCAGAGACAAAAAGTATAGGCCCATTCTAGAAATGCACAATATTGAAATTATGACCGATAACAGATTATTTGCAGGGTCCGATACAGATATATTACATTATTGTATTATATTTATATTGATAAGTCATTGCTGATTTTTATTTTTGCTGCAATCAAAAAACAAGCTCATAACGAGGTTGTAGGTCTGCTATTTTTGAAAATCGTGAAAATGTGTCTCAAATCTTTGAATATATTATTTCAGAGCGAATGTTTTTAAACTCAAATCTTTGCTTCTGGGGGGGGGGGGGGGGGGGGGTTCCTTGGAACAACATATTTTCAGATGGGGGGGGGGTGGGGGGGGTGGGGGGGGGGGAGGGGGGGGTGGGGGGGGGGGGGGGGGGGGGGGCGGAGGCATATTACATATCATTTTTGGGGTCCTTGACATGAAATATTGAGCACCACTGATACAGAAAACTGTCAGGACTGTCAGTACAAAGCCATTGACGGTCACGTTATTATTGCGTCATCAATATTGGTGAAAATAATAAAGCGATTCGATACCGGTATGGCATTTGTTATGGCTGATTTCGGTACGCTACCGATTATATCATGCATCTCTAGTATATTGGAACTCATCTCTGTCGCCTTAGCTTTAATTAAACCACTTTTAACCGTTATTTTAAACTTTAGCTTTAATAAATTTTGGATACAGGGTGTTGGAGGTTACAGTATATTTAGAGTCCATTTTGTCTGCAGGACGTGGAGGTTCAGTTGGACCAGGACTACCTGGCCTTCGGGGCTGTGGCCCAACGCTGCACGGCCAGCAAGAGAGCCATCATGATGAACACAGGAGACATAGGAGCCAAGTAGGGTCCTCTATCTATCCATCTATCCATCTATCCATATATCTATCCATCTATCTATCCAGGCATCTATCCATCTATCCATCCATCTATCTATCTATCTATCTATCTATCTATCTATCTATCTATCTATCCATCCATCCATCCATCCATCTATCCATCGTGTCTGTCTGTCTGTCTGTCTGTCTACTTTACATGGATGTTTGTTTTTGGGAGTGTAGAATAATATTCTAACCGGATACACTGTCTTGTCTGGTCGGAATATACTGCACACTATACAGTTTATTTCAGATAGCATCAGAGCTGTGTAATTTACTGTCTTATTGTTACTGTAATTTACTGTCTTTACTTGTATTGTTACCTACTGTATATATCAGCTTCCGTTGGGATGTAGAGAGGTTCCCGTCTGAGGTCTCCATCGTGCCGAGCAAGGGCTACATCTGCCCCGGCATGGACGTTCCCTTCGACGTGACCTTTGCCCCCGTGGAGCTGAGCAACGACACCAGATACGACAACTTGCCTTGCTTCGTCGAGGGTTTCCCCGCACCCCTCACGCTCACCCTGACCGGCTCCTGCATCACAGCCCCCGTCACCAAAGAGGTAGGTCTCCTGCATCACAGCCCCCGTCACCAAAGAGGTAGGTCTGCTGCATCCCAGCCCCCGTCACCAAAGAGGTAGGTCTGCTGCATCACAGGCCCCGTCACCAAAGAGGTAGGTCTGCTGCATCACAGCCCCCGTCACCAAAGAGGTAGGTCTGCTGCATCACAGCCCCCGTCACCAAAGAGGTAGGTCTGCTGCATCACAGGCCCCGTCACCAAAGAGGTAGGTCTGCTGCATCACAGGCCCCGTCACCAAAGAGGTAGGTCTGCTGCATCACAGCCCCCGTCACCAAAGAGGTAGGTCTGCTGCATCACAGGCCCCGTCACCAAAGAGGTAGGTCTGCTGCATCACAGGCCCCGTCACCAAAGAGGTAGGTCTGCTGCATCACAGCCCCCGTCACCAAAGAGGTAGGTCTGCTGCATCACAGCAGTGCAAGGAGCTGCACGGGGAAGTGCACCAGAGCATTATCACATTTCAACGTCCTGTTTCCTGTCTCCAGGTGCTCTCGTTCGCGTGCGTGGTGCGTGGTTCTCACACCCTGCCGCTGAGCCTGTCCAACCCCAGCGGCCAGCGCTGGAGCCTCAGACCTGTCCTGGAGGGGGAGCACTGGAGCGCAGCGCCCTCTGTTGTTCTGGAGGCTTACCAGGCCAAGGCCTACGACATCACCTACCGGCCGCTGACCATGGTCACCGAGGGCAAGAAGCACCAGGTAGTGGAAGATATACCGTAGGGCATATTATATACCCTACAGTGTACGGTATACAGTAACTCTGGTCCATTGGCCATATTCAGACCGCAGCCATCTTGCCAGCAAGGTGATACTTCCCATAGACAGCCCATTCATCCAAACAGAAAAGCCCTCTCTAATTATATTAAACAACGTCAAAATCACCAACATTGCAGCTGTAGGGAAAGCTTGAATTATCCTCTTTCAATCTGTAAAGTGTTTGTTTAATAAAAATCCACCATAGACATGTTATGAGCTACTTCCTGTCAGATGATTGAAATTCCGATTCCGATGATTATTTTCTAAGTATCAGAGTATGGAAGCGCTCGTTATCAGTAAAGCAACCTCCTGCTGCCTCCTGCATTATGTGCAAATTCAAAACAGGTTGAGTGATATTCAACGAGCGCTTACAAACTCCAACTAAAAAATCATTAGCAAGGAATTTCTCAGGAAGTATAGCTCATAAAATGTCTACGGTGGATTTTTATGAAACAAACACTTTACAGATTGAAAGAGTAGCTTTCCATACAGCTGCAATGTTGGTGATTTTGACGTTGTTTAATATAATTAGATAGGACTTTTCTGTTTTGGATGAATGGGCTGTCTATGGGAAGTATCACCTATAGGTAGCACCTTGCTGGCAAGATGGCTGCGGTCTGAATATGGCCCATAGCCTTAAGCCTTAGAAGGACTTCTCCATAACGCTATGGGACTTCCAAGCCTCTGTGCAGTCGTTGTCTGTCCCTATCACCGTCCTATACGTCAAGCATTAAACCACACATCTCCTTCTGTCTCCGTCTCCTCCAGGGCTCCGTGTTCCTCTCCTTCCCCGACGGTACGGGCGTGTTGTACGCCCTGCAGGGCACCGCCGACCCCCCGAGGCCCGAGGCCGTCATCAGCCACGAGCTGCCTGCCAAGACGCAGCACGCGGAGCTGCTCGCGGTACACAACTGGCTCACCAAGCCGCAGAGGTACCGACGCTCATACAAACGAGCACTCAGATGTTCACACACATAAATATCGCCTATACAGCAACACTCTCGTACGTGTTTGTACTGCCAGGGAACCTTTTTTGCTATTTACAGTACAGAATATGGTACTGAAGTGTATATAGCGTAATACATTTTTTAAGTCCAACACATCACGTTCCAGTAAAAGTGAGAAAAGGATTGCAGGCCTATATAAGACGCACCTCTGGGGAGCACACTGATTGATTGATTGAATAGTTTATTAGACAGAAATTTAAAACAGGGCTGATCATTTGTCTAAGGGAGAAGTGATCCTTTCCTCTCCCTTAGGCCTGCTGAAAGGTGGAGTTTGCTCTGTAAATTCACAGATCTGTCATTTCAACCCCCTGCAGGTTCCGTGTGCTGATAGAGCTTCTGAAGCCTGAGAGGCCTGACGCTACGGTGGCCCTGAAGGGCCTGGATTATATCGATGTTCCTCCTCTGGCCAAGAGGGACTACAGGTTGTCTTTCTTCACATATAAGGAGGGGACGTTCAACGCTAAGGTCTGGACCTCTGGAACACGCTTTCAGTGCACGCACGCACGCACGCAGGCACGCAGGCATGCACGCACACATGCACACACAGCCTACAGTCCTTGCACCAGAGGCTGCATGGTCATCATCATGTAGTCACCCTGCAGGCCTTTAATGAAGCCTCCGCAGGGGTCATCAAAAGGTCCGTACATGGACATATATGTGTCCGTGGACCGTGGCTAAAGACTTGGTATTATTATATTATAATGTTCTTTTATTGCTTTTATCATAAGATCTCAATTACTGAAAGCCAAGTCTCCAGGTTTTCTTCTGAATATGTATGACACTTATTTACCACGATACTACGGCATATCATTTGCAATGACCCCCATAACTCTCAGAGTGTACAAATGGAACCAAATGGACCCTGGTCATTCAGGGCTTCCGTAGCTCTTTGTATTT
This sequence comes from Protomyctophum bolini, assembly GCF_963924005.1. Classification (NCBI taxonomy): domain Eukaryota; kingdom Metazoa; phylum Chordata; class Actinopteri; order Myctophiformes; family Myctophidae; genus Protomyctophum; species Protomyctophum bolini. Next base: position 43,951,797 of record NC_137865.1, read on the forward strand.
CTGGTAATATTGTCCACTCATTTTGTAAACATGGCGGACAAAAATGTCCGCCACAAGCCAGCCTGCATGGCGATATGACCCCGGTTCCTCCGCTCTCCAGGTGACCTTCCGCAACGAGGCGTCCGCTGAGTTCCTGTTCTACAGCGTGAGCTTCAAGGCCACGCCTCCGGGCGTGGCGTCCAGCGTGGAGCTGGTGGCGGCGGTCCGCGGGACGGTGTCGGCCAGCGTGGAGGTGGACAACCCCCTGGCCGCGGCCGTCTGCCTCTCTGCCGAGTGCAAATGTCTGGACATCAGTGTCCCGCCTCAACGCACCCTGCCGGGGCAGTCTAAGGTGGGACACTGGTTTTATCCCTTATTAATTATTAACACTTTTTAGCTCAAGACCCCCAAAATGACATAATGGTCTAATCGCAATTATTTGAGATCATCGCAATTGTTTTGTCATAATCGTGCGTTTTCATACATTAAAAAATAAGTTGAAATAGTAAGCTTGTAGATCAGCTATTTCCACCTTTTCTTTTACCTGAATTTTTTTTTTTATGAATATGTCAGTAATTTCTTTGTATATTTCAGTTATTTGTCATATATCTTCCTCAGATGATTACCAGGCAAACAGAAATGTATTATTTATGTTCCAATGTTCAACACCAAACACAATGAAATCATTTAGTCGCTATTATTTGCGTGACCATTAATCGTCAAACTGTAATGGAGACAGCCCTTTAACCCATTTTTGGGCGGGAACCCCTTTTGGTGTTAGCATTATGTTATGCTTTAGCTATTGAAAAATAGCAGATCTACAAGCTCATAGCGCGCCCCCGAGTGGCGCGCTACGAGCTTGTAGGTCTGCTATTTTTGAAAACTGACATAGAAACATAGCTTTTTCAGAGAACTGTCAGGATGTAGAAGACATTTTTTTAGAATCTGATCTCAGGTCAGAATGGGTGCGTTCATGTTGTCCTCTCCGTCCAACAGGGAACCTTGAGCTTTGAGTTCCAGCCGCTGCGTGCAGGCCAGTCCACGGCACGGCTCAGCCTCCACAGCAGTGAGCTGGGTTCCTTCCACTACGAGCTGCGTCTCAGAGCGCTGCCCGCGCCGCCGGAGAAGGACGTGTTCTTCTCCTGCCCGCTGGGCGGCAGCCACTCCGCCACCGTCAAGTTCAGCAACTACTCCCGCGTCAAGGCAGAGTACTCCTGCAAGGTAAGAACAATTTACAATTTAGGCATTTAGCAGACGCTCTTGATCCAGAGCGACTTACATGAAGCAAAAACAAAAGCATCTTATATAAAAAGTAGTTATCATGAATCATGTATAAACTAAGAACGTAACAGTGGAGTATCTATGTCAGCTATACATACTATACTATATTATATATTATACAATATACATGTGTAGTTGTGTACTATAAAGTGCTATGACTACATAAAATGCAATTCTAGTGCTGTCTACGTAACAAGCTATAAGTCTGTCTAAAATACTATCTAAGTCTACATAAAGTGGGCTAGGCTAGGGCAAGTGCTAAGAAGGTCATAATAACAATGATGTTATGAAATATTACACAATAAATACAGGCTATATATAGGACTAGGAAAGATCAGATCATGTCTTATCTCAGGTACTATACTGTATGTAAATATGTTGGGATTTTTTTTGTTGACCTTGTTAAAAGTTTGTGGTAAAAGCGAAGAATAAAATAAACACAAGAAAAAAAGTTATTTGTATGGTTTTGTAGCAAAGGCTAGGAGAAACCCTTTACTTGTACAGTTTTGGTAAAAGCTTTGCTCAAACTTCTTTCTTTATTTCTTTATTATTCTAATAATACTAAAATAAATAAACTAATAATATTTTAAGAATTTTAAATTAGTTTTTCATTCACATCTCATTTCTAAATTGAAGGATTTAAAATGTTTTTTTTTACTATGATTCAGTGTAGCCTTGTATTTATTCATTGTGTCAAATGAGAAAGGATAATAGAAGTTAATAATGTTGATGATGCAAAGTGTAATTGATAGGAAGATATGTGAATAATTTAATTATATATTATATTTTTAAATGTCACGTCTATTTTTATTTTTTATTTGATCAGACTTAATTAAACAGTAAACATGCACACATAATTAAGCTGAGTTGATAAATACTATCATTATAAAAGACCAGCAACAGCACAATTGCAGTTACTGTGGTACTGGAGCTATGGCTTTGAAAGTTCCTTTGAGAACTTTCAAAAGGATCATCTTTGATGTACAATCCAACACTTGCACATGTCTGGATATGTTCTAGCTTATTTTTATGCCTATATATCTATTATATCGGCTAAATTCGTGGAGATTGTGTACATTTGTGTATATGGTGTATTTTGCCCTGCTACTAAAAAGAAAAAAGTAAGACAGGTGATTTGTTGTATTTATGTATAGGTATTTATTATATTTGCTGGTTCAAAATGTAACTTTGATGATGTGGTATTGAAGTGTAATTTTTATTTCTGCCTCTTGGCCAGTTCCCACTTGTAAAAGAGACGCAGTCTCAATGTGATTTTACTGGTTAAATAAAGGTTAAAAAAAAAAAATTAAGGCAATGCAAAAGAGTGAAGTAAACTTTTTGGGGTCGGTCAAATCAGCCACTGTTTTTTGGGCATAATAATTGCCTCGTGAATACGTGTACAATTTATTGTGCAACCTTGAATACCTATAACCTATTTCGCTGGCCAAAGATGATGATGGGGATGCTTAACCCATTCTGAACGGGCACCCATTTTGGTGTTGGCATCATGTTATGCTTTATCTATTGAAAAATAGCAGATCTACAAGCTCATAGCGCGCCACCGAGTGGCGCGCTACGAGCTTGTAGGTCTGCTATTTTTGAAAAATCGAAGAACGACTGACATTTTTAGAATCTGATCTCAGGTCAGAATGGGTTCATCAGACCAGTGTGTGTCCAGTGGAAACCTCGTAGGAATCTGATCTCAGGTCAGAATGGGTTAAGACTTCCATTTCCCCCCAAAACCGGGAGGTGAAATATTCCATTACTAGGCTCACGCTAATAAGTCTGATGTCTCTTTTGAACCTTGCCTTGTCCGGGACGGATAAGCTAAGGTGTTATAAACATAAGGTGTTGCCTAGCAACGGCCGCTGTAAAAAAAATGATTTTAGAGTTTTATATAATTCAAAACGACCTAAGGACGTGTCCACACGCCATTAGCACCCCGCGGTTTCATTTGAGAGGTTTTATTTGAAGTGTTAAAGCAAACATAAAAAGTCCATAGATGTGGCTGCCATATGACTAGGCTGCCCTAGCTTTAGCCCCTCAAAATGTTCAAGCCATGATGTTTAGGTTAACCGATACCTCTCTCTCTCTCTCTCTCAGACGGACTGCTCTAACTTCACTGTGGACAAGAACGTCAGTGCGTCGCCTGGGTTCCAGGCGGGGTCGGAGGTCAGCGTGGACGTGGTCTTTGAGCCCCACCAGCAGGGCGAGGCGAGGGGCCAGCTCACGCTGTCCTCGGCTGTCGGCGGCGAGTACGTGTTCCCCCTCCACGGGACGTGCGGACCACCCAAGGCCCAGGGCCCCTTCAGCATCAGGGCAGGCTCCAACGTCTCCATACCCTTCAAGAACGTCTTCCTGCAGACCACCGTCTTCTCCTTCCAGGTAAACGTCTTCCTGCAGACCACCGTCTTCTCCTTCCAGGTAAATGGCGGCTGGTGGGACTTAGTCCTCAGTCCTCACACCTTTCGATCTAGCATACAACATTGATGCATTGCTAGATGTAAGCAAGATGTAAGCGTCATGGCCGCCCCAATGCATTTCCAATGGAAGTCACATGGTTTGATGCAACATTTTGGACTACAAGCTGTTGTACGGCTTTCGGCTGTGTTTCGACTGCCCCCCACCCCCTCATACAACACAAATGTTGTGTCAAACCATGTGACTCCCATTGGAAATGCATTGGGGGCAAGATGTATCGCACCCTTTGTATACAACAAGCATGCATCAGTCTGTTGTAAAGGTGTGAGTGAGGACTTATGCAGTGGTGGGAAGAAGTACTCAAATGTTTTTCTTAAGTAAAAGTACCAGTACGCTGCAATGCAAAGGTACTCTGTTACAAGTGAAAGTCCGGAATTTAACATTTTAATTTACTTGAGTTGGAAGTACAAAAGTATTGGTATCAAAATGTACTTAAATTAAAAGTACTCGTGGTGCAGAATGATTTCAAAAGGTATGCAAATCTTTTGAAAATAGTGGATCTATACAAGCTCACAATGAAAATTGGACATACTCAAGTACTCAAGTAAGGTAAAAAAAGCTAAAAGTTTGGGGAATCCTTACCAAATCAAAGCAAAACATATGAGAGCGAAATCCAATAACCAGGGAAAACAAAACCAGATCAAAACCAACGTAACAAACACCCCGAACGGTTCTGGAGAACAATGAACACCCGAGGGGAAGAACGCAGGCAATCTGGCAGAGAGCAGATGGAAATGGGACGGTGTGTGTGTGCACTAGTGTGCAGTGTAGGAGACTGATTACTAAGGTATAGTTAACTGCACCATGGTAATTGGCAGTGGATGATGGCACACAAGGGCATGCCCATATGTAGCCATATCTCCTATCTATCTATAAATGCATGTCTCTGTCTGTGTGTGTGTATGGCTGAAATGCACGTAACTGGAGAACCGTTCGGAGTGCAGTGCCCAGTGTCGGTCGGAACCCACGGTTGTCCAGAACCCACCACAAAAGGCCTCTGCCCGGGCTCTGACAAGCCCATATATGGAGCTGGCCTGTTCTGACATCACAACACTCCATGTTTGGGCATGCTGGCCTGTTCTGACATCACAACACTCCATATTTGGGCATGCCTGACACAGAACTCCATATAAGGGGACACAGAGAGACAGATACAGAAATCTCCATATACGGGCATGAAAGGGACACAGACAGATGGGTGGTTGGGGTACTCTGACACAGACAGATGGATGGAAGGGGTACTCTGACACAGACAGATGGGTGGAAGGGGTACTCTGACACAGAACTATAGGAATAACGGCACACAGACAGATGGGTGGAAGGGGTACTCTGACACAGACAGATGGATGGAAGGGGTACTCTGACACAGACAGATGGATGGAAGGGGTACTCTGACACAGACAGATGGATGGAAGGGGTACTCTGACACAGACAGATGGATGGAAGGGGTACTCTGACACAGACAGATGGGTGGAAGGGGTACTCTGACACAGACAGATGGATGGAAGGGGTACTCTGACACAGACAGATGGATGGAAGGGGTACTCTGACACAGACAGATGGATGGAAGGGGTACTCTGACACAGACAGATGGATGGAAGGGGTACTCTGACACAGACAGATGGGTGGAAGGGGTACTCTGACACAGAACTATAGGAATAACGGCACACAGACAGATGGGTGGAAGGGGTACTCTGACACAGAACTATAGGAATAACGGCACACAGACAGATGGGTGGAAGGGGTACTCTGACACAGACAGATGGATGGAAGGGGTACTCTGACACAGACAGATGGGTGGAAGGGGTACTCTGACACAGACAGATGGATGGAAGGGGTACTCTGACACAGACAGATGGATGGAAGGGGTACTCTGACACAGACAGATGGATGGAAGGGGTACTCTGACACAGACAGATGGATGGAAGGGGTACTCTGACACAGACAGATGGATGGAAGGGGTACTCTGACACAGACAGATGGATGGAAGGGGTACTCTGACACAGACAGATGGATGGAAGGGGTACTCTGACACAGACAGATGGATGGAAGGGGTACTCTGACACAGACAGATGGATGGAAGGGGTACTCTGACACAGACAGATGGATGGAAGGGGTACTCTGACACAGACAGATGGGTGGAAGGGGTACTCTGACACAGACAGATGGGTGGAAGGGGTACTCTGACACAGACAGATGGGTGGAAGGGGTACTCTGACACAGACAGATGGATGGAAGGGGTACTCTGACACAGAACTATAGGAATAAAGGGACACAGACAGATGGGTGGAAGGGGTACTCTGACACAGACAGATGGATGGAAGGGGTACTCTGACACAGACAGATGGATGGAAGGGGTACTCTGACACAGACAGATGGGTGGAAGGGGTACTCTGACACAGACAGATGGATGGAAGGGGTACTCTGACACAGAACTATAGGAATAAAGGGACACAGACAGATGGGTGGAAGGGGTACTCTGACACAGACAGATGGATGGAAGGGGTACTCTGACACAGACAGATGGGTGGAAGGGGTACTCTGACACAGACAGATGGATGGAAGGGGTACTCTGACACAGACAGATGGATGGAAGGGGTACTCTGACACAGACAGATGGGTGGAAGGGGTACTCTGACAGAACTAGGAATAAAGGGACACAGAGAGATGGGTGGAAGGGGTACAACGGGACACAGAACTATAGGAATAAAGGGACACAGAGAGACAGACAGACATCTCCATATTGACGGGTACAACGGGCATAGCATAGCTCGTAGGGTCATGGATCTGCAACTTCCATCGTTACAAGAACTCCATATTATGGGCATAAAAGGGACACATGCATAATAACTGGGTGAATCATGCATTTACAACTTGCATCGTTCCAAGTAGTTTATACTGATTGACTGTTAGAATCTAGCCTCGGTCCCAGGCTTACTTATCTGCGAAAAGAAAAGCCTCATGGTTACAACGTAAGGCGGACGTATCCTCCGGAACATCTGTCAGATGTATTTCCCCCGGATACGATATTTTCCCGACCAATCACAACACTTGTTTCATTCGCGGAGAATGTAAACTGATTTGTAAAGCATCAACGTCATTTCCTGGGGCGATACTTCCGCTAAAATCCTGCAACTTCCGCCAAACAAATGAATGATAGCCTCTACAGCGTAGGTCTTGCCCAGGGTGGTTAGAATCTGGGTGCCATGTAGACATACATATTTCTGGCAGCAGTAGTACCGTAAACTGTTACTCTTGCATAGTAATGTCTTTCACATTCTCAGAACTGTAATGGAAATGTGAGTGCACGCACGCACACACATGCACGCACGCACGCATGCACGCACATGCATGCACACACACACACACACACACACACACACACACACACACACACACACACACACACACACACACACACACACACACACACACACTCAGTTGCTCATTATTACAATGGAAATGTTGAAATGTGATCAAAGGGCTTATAAGATGCCCCACACCAACTTCCCTCCCTCTAGTTTCACAAATTAATTAATTTTCATTGAACAAGGCTTTGCGCTCTACATTTCTTAATCAGAAGATGGAGCACAGATAATTCACTTAATTAATTTCTACTTATATTTTATTATTTTTGTCCTTTTTATAATGTGTTTATTTTCCTCTGTGCCATGACGTCTTAATTAATGTTTTATGAATTTCCTTGGTTGAAAGGCAGTGGTGGAAAAAGTACTCAGATGTTTTACTTAAGTAAAAGTATAAATACTGCAATCTACCCGGCTTATCCGGAGTCGGGTCGCGGGGGCAACACATTGCCAGCCTTCACCTTTCCAGAGCAACATAAATTCTTTGTTGACCGGCGGGGACCCCCCCAGGATTTTAGCATTAAACCCCTCCAGTTTTCCATCAACACCAAATCCTATTCTTCTAGCCCAGGGGTGCCCAAAAGGTAGATCGTGATCTACCAGTAGATCACACAGGCTGTGCAGGTAGATCACATGATGCCCCTAAAAATATATAATTTTAATTTAAAATAGGCATCTGCCACTTGAATTAAGGCGACTTGACTTTTGACATCAAAAAGTGCCTGTCAGCTCAAAGCCACAATGCAACATCTTCTATGTTTTCAAAAGTGTTGCGCACAAACCTCCGTAGCATTACAAAGTTATATACAGTATAGGCCTACTAAAAAAACAACCAATTCCATTTCCACCCTTCTATTATATGTGACCACTATTCCAAAGGTAGGCTACTTTAGAAAAAAAACTATTTTCAGCAAGTTGGCAATTCTTTGGGTGGGTAGATCTCGTTTAGCTGGGCATTTTGAAGGTAGCTCTCAAGTCAAAAAAGTGTGGGCGCCCCTGTTCTAGCCTAATGTTGGCAGAATGTTTGCCTATTATTATGAATCGGGACGCGATGGTCTCATTAATCAGACCCTTAATGTGGCTCCTCCTCCTATAGGTGGACAACCCATGCTTCAGTGTGAAAGGTGTGGACTCCATGCGCTCTAAAAAGACCCACAACATCCTGGTCTCATTAATATGTGGCTCCTCCTCCTCCTAGGTGGACAACCCATGCTTCAGTGTGAAAGGTGTGGACTCCATGCGCTCTAAAAAGACCCACAACATCCTGGTTTCATTAATCAGACCCTTAATGTGGCTCCTCCTCCTCCTATAGGTGGACAACCCATGCTTCAGTGTGAAAGGTGTGGACTCCATGCGCTCTAAAAAGACCCACAACATCCTGGTTTCATTAATCAGACCCTTAATGTGGCTCCTCCTCCTCCTAGGTGGACAACCCATGCTTCAGTGTGAAAGGTGTGGACTCCATGCGCTCTAAAAAGACCCACAACATCCTGGTCTCATTCGAGCCACCGGCGGCGGGCTCCGCCCGGGCCCCCTGCTTCGGCAAGCTGACCGTCTGCAGTCCGCGCTCGGAGGGCCACGGCCAGCCCTGCTGCTGGCTCTACTACCTCAGAGGGTACTGCCCTGACTCAGGCCAGAGGGACAGGGACAACATCGTCTAGAATCTAGACCACGCGTTGGTTCCCAAACTTTTTAGGACCCAAACATTTTAATTTAGACCTTTGCCCGGGACCCAAACTAGTGAAATTAGCAGATCTACAAGCTCAAAACGGGTCGCTTCGCACCGCATTGTGAGACTGTAGATCGGTTATTTTCACTACTTAATTAATATTATTTTTTTATTTATGGAATTTCTTAGATTTGTTCGTTATACATTTTTTTCTATGTTTTTATTTATAAAAATGTTTTGAAATATATATATTTTTTTAAATGTAGGAAATGAAAATGGCATTTTTAATCGAGTCGTGACACAAAAAAACCACTGTTTGGTAACCACTGGTCTAGATAGACTGTGATTCTCAACCCTTTTCATTTGAAGAAGGACCCCCAGTTTGATATGTATTATTGGACCCCATTTCATATATAACATTTTATCTCTGGGTCTTCATCTGTAGATCACTATAACACTATAACATTCCCCACATTGATTTTACTCAAGTGGAACCAAATGGACCTGTAAGGAGCCATTTCAATTTGTATGCTCTCTGGGTTATAGATCCATTTAAGGGTCCATTTGGTATCCTAATTAGCAGTTCATTGCCTCATTTAGTCTGGAAGTACCTCAAGGACCGCTGAGGGTCCCAGGAGGACCCCACATTGAGAGCCAGTGACCTTGAACACCAAACAGGTGCACAATCAGAAACATGTCCAAAACAGCTTCACAAAGAGAAAATACAAGAACATACACGGCAAAAGTGTTCGACTCTTTTTTTACAATCTAGAGTTAAATGAATACACATTTTAACTTAATGCTTTTCTATATTTTTTGTCTGTGTGTAATTGTGTTTTTATCAATTATCCAGAACCATACAGCACATGTTCGAGCCAAAGAATAGTACCCAGATGTACATACCGTAGCACTACGTTAACCCATTCTGAACGGGAACCCATTCTGGTGTTAGCATCATGTTATGCTTTAGCTATTGAAAAATAGCAGATCTACAAGCTCATAGCGCGCCACCGAGTGGCGCGCTACGAGCTTGTAGGTCTGCTATTTTTGAAAAATCGGATCAGACCAGTGTGTGTCCAGTGGAAACCTCGTATGAATCTGATCTCAGGTCAGAATGGGTTAAACACATTGGTATTTAATGTTTTAATAAAAGGCAACTCTGAAAACCAGCACTAGGCTGTCATTACGCTGTTATCCACATGGGGGCGTTCATGCCAAGCAGTCGCCATAATAACTCTAGCCTCCAAAAATAGTTTCTCCCTCAGGTGGTTCAGGGATATAGAGATAATTAACTATGCAAATCCTTATAATCTTTGACCCCTATGTCACAATCTGTCACTCCTTGTCCCTCGTGGGTGTAAATGCAGTCAGTCAAACATACCTTTGATAACCTCTATTTTATACTTTAAAATAACTGTGTTTATTTTATACTTGTTTGCTGCTCCGCTGAAAGGGCACAGCTGAAGTGGAGACTCATTAACAAAGGTTAGACGTGTGTGTGTGCATAATGTTCATAAATGAACACACACACACACACACACACACACACACACACACACACACACACACACACACCTCTAATGAGCAGCGAGACTGAGGCCTCATTCACACGTACCAAACGCCAATCAAGCAAATGTGTTTTTTTGGGCCACCACAATGCTTTTCCAGTGGGAATCACATGGTTTGATCAGACATTTGTGTTTGATTGTGGTGGCCCAAAAAACCCCCCCAAAACGACCAAACATTTGCTTGATTGCTGTTTGGTACGTGTGAATGAGGCCCTATAGTCCAGAAGTCATCTTTTCATCTGATCTGTCCCCATCACTGATCAACTGCAGCACAGTGGGGGGGGCTGATACACTTACTATGCATGAATGGTTCAGTGAGTTGTGCTGCTGGCCAATGTTTTGTTCTGTTGATCTTACCTTAAATGAGGCGGAAAATAATACAATGATTGCAGCTTGAAGAAACGACACATTTGCTTTTCAAATAAGAATGTAATGGGAGTCACAGCGGTGGTTCGTCACTCAGTCAGTCAGTCAGCACTCAGCAACAACACCAACAACATGGTACCACAGAACCACAACAACACCAACATGGTACCACAGAACCACAACAACACCAACATGGTACCACAGAACCACCACAAGGCTCCAGAGTCCAGACATCCCAAAACAAACTGGTCGGGCTACTGCTTGGACTCCTATAACCTATCACCTCCGCTCCCCCTTGCTCATTGTGATAGGTTGGGATGGCTTAGGGTAGATAGACGATGGAGTACAGCAACTTGCAATGGGCCTGGTCTATAATGTCTACACTATAGTCTACAAGATACACCACTAAGATACCCATGTAGGCCTAATTGACAAAATACTGACTTAAAGCGCAAATAACATGCATTTTAAAACTGCTTTTAATATTTAATATATTGTCTATGTCCCTCAAAGTTACTTATTTATAATGGTTTGAGCGTCAATCACCTGCACTCTCATGACTGATAACCAGCCCTTGTCATTTCTTTCTGGACTTTGAAAACAGTTTTAGCTGCAGTACCACAATGTCCTGAGGTGGTGGTGCTGTTATGCACATTATTTATTATTTGAGATATTATAATACTGATACTAGATAAAAACCAGGCTTGTTTCCATTCCATGCCAGCTGGGAAAATCAACAATGGTGGACATTGTAAACAAAATGGAAATGCAAATTTGGAACTGAAGACTGAAGAAGAGGAGGAATTATACAAGTAGTAGGGTGACATTGATGACATCACGATGATGTTGAACTGTTCCTGAGAGCAATTTCAATTAAAGCACCTAATGATATGAAAGCCTGATTGTTCAAAATTGGTTATTTGTGGGGATAGAAAACACATATGGGAGCCCCAAAAACACAAAAGAAATGGAACAAGTTGAATTTTATGTTATACCGGTCCGGTAGGTCCTTTAATGTCAACGCCAGATCACAACACCAGAGGGGGAGCTCCTCAAATCAAGTTCAACCCAGATTTGGCTCAAACAAGGGGTTAAATTAGCTCCTATGCCGCACAAACATGTGGAACCTATCAACAGTCAAACCAGCTATCAAAGAGCACTTACGAGTGGCTGCATTTCGAGACTGGCCCCAGTAAAAAAAAAAGTCAAACCGTTTTATATGATGTTTTTGCATAGTACTGTATTTTATATGGCATTAAATGTTCAGATGAATTGAATATGCCATTGTGCTTTCTTGGGTTAATGGGTTAAGTGATCTTAGCAGACCTTGTATTGAACTCTGATATTTTTTCTGCAAAGTGTTCAATCAATCAATTCAAACCTGTGAATGTGATACAATACAGATAAGAGACGAGAGTATGGTGCTATACACTGTCTGTAGGCCTACAGCACTGCATGCATACATTAAGACAAACACACACACACACACACACACACGAGCTGATGCGAGAGGGGGGTAGGTAGGCAAGGCAGGGTTTGGTGGGTGTGTTTTCGGGTCGTTGTGCTGTGATGTCAGGTGGGAAGGGGAGGAGGAGCGGGGGGGGCAGTGCTTCCCCCCATAGAGCGCAGCATGAGCGCTCCGCGGCAAAAGGATGTGTGAGCAGGCAGCGCGCTACTGCAGGGACGGCGTCCACAAACTGCTCAACAAGGAACAAGCCAATAAAGTACTCCGGGCCAGCCAGGACAGCAGCGACCACCAGCCCAACGTCGATCCACAGCCCAGCCAGGAGGAGAGCGAGGAGTCCGCGACGGCAGCGCAGTCCGGGAACAGCAGCGGCGTGCAGCCCGGCGGTGGTATCGACGGGCTCGTCCGCTGGATCGTCACCAAGATGAGCGACAACAAGAACATCTCCAGCCGGGAGTACGCCGGCAGCAAGGAGGAGGTGGCCGTGGCGCAGGAGCAGTTCTTCGCCCCCGAGCCGCGTAAAGGCATCTCCGTCATATTGGATGTGAGTATTAGAGAAAACTACAGACACCTGTGTGGGGCAGTTGGTCGGTACACGTCGAGTCGAGGGTTTGTTTGTTTTTTTGGGGGGTGCGTGCCGTGCGCTTGTGGCTTGGCTTGTCTTGTCTTGGACCAGACCGGACGGTGCGCACCTAACGCACACAGACAGACGAGATGCATTATGATTAGCTGCACTAACACACCTTGTTGAGAAAGGTTTGCTGTTTCCTCCACAATTAGTAGTTGTAACTGGAAACAGCTGCACTTGAATCGTCCAAACAAACTCCATATCATGATCTGGTCTGATCTGCATCATCTTTACTCTATCTACCAAACTACAAAAAGTAGCCTTTTATGAATGTTATAATGTAAAACCCTGGCTGAAAATATGGTTTAAAATGATGACATGCATAATGGGCTACTTCCCCCCCCCCCCCCCTCCTTTTTTTCTTTTACATATTCCACAAATAAAAAGAAGCAAGAATAAGATAATTCCTATTATACCTGCAACTGTCCCTATATGTAACTTCTTGTTCCATGTTAGAATAATCAATTATAGTCATCCCAGACAAGTAGCCGCCCTAACCAGCCTATATATACTGAATATTACCTTTAGGTAGGCTGTATGAGTCTGGTAGAGTAATAATAAGTCTGAAGTTCACATAAGCTATACATTTATTTATTTACGGAATGTATATTATTGACATGACACTCCCATTACTTCTAGCCTATAGAAAATAATCACGCATAATCCCTTATGTGCCTGCTGTTTTATCACACACGGGCTACCAGCTCTGTGCATACTGTATATATTAACCCATTCTGACCTGAGATCAGATTCATACGAGGTTTCCACTGGACACACACTGGTCTGATGAACCCATTCTGACCTGAGATCAGATTCTAAAAATGTCAGTCGTTCTTCGAATTTTTCAAAAATAGCAGACCTACAAGCTCGTATCGCGCCACTCGGTGGCGCGATATGAGCTTGTAGATCTGCTATTTTTCAATAGGTAAAGCATAACATGATGCTAACACCAAAATGGGTGCCCGGTCAGAATGGGTTAATCTCTGGCAGCCAGTGACCTAATGCATACGATATGCACCTTTATCCTAATGCCATCTTTGACAGCCATAGCTAAACTTAATAATTGATGAAGCTATTCCAGAGTGCGGGGCAATTACGCTGCGGGAAATGCTGCTGAGGCTGCGATCAGCGCATTATTGATTTAGGTGTTTATCATATTCGGTGCCCTAAAAATGATTTTCCTCGGAGATCAGCCTGTAAAGCTTGAATGGATTTAGGGGGATAAAAACGTGGAATAAAAGCAGTTTCTGAGTACACTCACTGACCTAGATATATGTGTGTGTGTGTGTGTGTGTGTGTGTGTGTGTAGCTGTGCACATTCCTTTTTGCAAGACACATTCGTTAGCAGTATGGGTGAGGCAGATAAGGAGGATAGAAGGTTGATTTTGAGCCTCCTTATTTGACATAAGAGACAGAATGATGTCTTCCAGCCTATATAGATATGAATCTGTTATCTAGGACCCCCGTGAGGTCCTATATGTCAAAATTCTCCAGCATTCCCCAGCTCTCTGCACAAAGGTCCTACTGTACATATCACAAGTTAACATCTTAAATTTGTGACAAACATACTCTTCTTTTGGCATTTCACTCTCCTATATGGCTTTGCCCATTCCCTCAAACATTCAAATGTCAATCAAGTTTTGATGTTATCAGAATTATTCACTGTGACAAAGTGTGTGTGTTCACTGTGTGTGTGTGTGTGCTGTCCCCGAACATTCAGGGTTTGAACGGGACGACAGTGTCCCCCCACTGCCTACCCAGACAGTGTCCCCCCACTGCCTCCCCAGACAGTGCCCCCCCAGTGCCTCCCCAGACAGTGCCCCCCCACTGCCTCCCCAGACAGTGCCTCCCCAGACAGTTCCCCCCCAGTGCCCCCCCGACAGTGCGCTCCCAGTTATTTTTTTAATTAATTAGAAACGAATGGTTCGATCGAAAATTCCTGACGAAGTCCGAGTCCTAAAACAGGGCTAGGGTGTGTGTGCGTGCGTGCGTGCGTGCGTGCGCCCGTGGGGATGTCTTCTCAGTATAGCTGTACTACGCTGCTTGCCTTCCCCTCTCCTCTGCTGTGCTGCTGTGATACGCTTGCTGTTGTCCTAATTTCAGTGTTCTCCGCCTTTGTTTCCTCTCTTTGTTTGGTCCTTGCGGCTTCCCCAAACTCCCCTTCTACTGCATGTTTTCTTAATCCACCTTTCCTTCCCTTCCCTTTCAGTCTCTTCTCATTTATCCTCTGCCCCATCTCCTCTCCTCTAATCTCTCCTCACCGTCTCCTCGCCTCTACTCTCCACTCTTTTCTCCCTGCATGATCCTCTCCTATAGAACAATCTTTCTTTCTCTGACTTTTCAGCCGATAATATTGGGGTCTTTTAACTTTGCTCTCTCTCTCTCTCTCTCTTTCTCTCTCTCTCTCTCTCTCTCTCTGTCGTCTCAACATGCACGTAATGGTGGCCACTAGTGCATCCACCAGAGAGCGACTAGAGTTCAGCCCTTCTCTGGAACAGTGTGCTTCCTCTCAGGCTTGTAGTTCTCTGTCTGTCTGTAGTACATGACCAGTGGGCAGTGGGTTCAGTCACATTCACAACTCTGAACAGTTTGTCACTGGGAATAAGTGGGAACATCGCTCATTTGAGCTGCTACTGACAGTTGGGTCATTTGGTCTCACTCCAAGATGAACAAACCATCCGTTTCTTGTATAAGAAGTGAGTATAGTATGAGATAGTACTAGGGTTTCTTTTCTTGGAGGAAGATTTGGGACAACGTACAATAGTCCTTAGTGTATGTAGGTCAGGTCATATGCTTCAGACTCAGCCCCATACTGTCACAGTTGGATCTGAGCTAGTAGAGTTAAATTATTATGAACTGTACATAATTAGGCGATATTAATACAATCTGGGAATACATTTCTTACTAAGAAATGTCTTCACCAATGTGTTTGTAAAGGTGTCTACTAACACATCCCACATTCCTATTTTCTATTCCGCCACCCTAAGGGAATTTTTGACAGCTGCTGAAAGTTGGGGTACCATCAACAACCAATATTAGGCAAAATGTTCTAAATTTAATTATACTTTAAGTAGCATGTGACGTGTCAAACTAGGGGGTTTTCATGATTCTTCATTCATATCCACTTGACCTCATCACATTTGTGATGATGGCTATGGCCGTCTTTAGCCCAATGAGTGTTTTTTGTGCAAAACTAATGCTTGAAATTCATTCAGAATAATGAAAACCCTCTAGTTTGACACATCACATGCTACTTGGAGAATAATGGAATTTGTCTTTATATTGGTTGTTAATGGTACCCCAACTTTCAGCAGCTGTCAAAAATTCCCCTAGGGTGCCTGAATAAATTACAATGTGGGATATGTTAGTAGACAGTACACACCTTTACAAATACATTGTTGTAGAAATTTCAGAGGTTGTCCACCTACATTGCTCCAAATGTATCTCCTGTAGCTGAGAAAAGGACATTTTGTCTGACAAGCAAATTGCATTTGTCTAATGACTTTCCTTCAGCTCTCACCAAGTGAAGCAAAGCAATGTCTTTTTTCACATTGTTTGTGAAGTGTCATTCTGACATTGTGAAGTGTCGAACTGTTTGGGAAGTGTGGAAATTCAAAATGCTATTTTACATAAATTAGGTTCAGGTTCTGTACTCATCAACTCTGTATAATTGTGTGTACACTGCCATTGTTGTGCAAAGCACCTTTCAGATGTGACATGCTGCAAACCGTCACCTAGGTATTATTCAGGAACATTTCACACACACACACACACACACACACACACGTGTGTGTGGGTGGTGGAACTGGGCCATATCATATTGAAATGCATGTTTACATACATAATATTTACATAGAGTTTATACTACTGGTTCTGAAAGTGGAGAAATGGACAACCTATCTGCACAAAAAGCATGAATACGGATGTATATGCCTGCTAAACTTGAGGTTTACGGGCAAATCTAGTGCCCATACTTGCCCGTTAACTCTTTTCACGCAGTCTATGCATTGCATTGTGAGGTTGAAGATCGGCTATTTTGAAAAAACGACTATCAATTTGTGGGTCCTTGATATACAAATGTTTGAGAATCACTGAATTATATTCTGGCACCATACCAAATAGCCCTATGCGTGCGTGAGTGCGTTTACTCTCGTCTTACGTATTTATTCAACACATCCCCTGCCATTCCAAAACCACCAATATTTTTCAATGAAACCTGTTATTTTGAAGGTTCCTCCGGAACCTAAGTCGTGTGGGGAAAAGGATTTGTGTTGTGACAGACTCGTATTTTCTTTCACCAGGAGGAGACATTTTGTGGACGCGATCAGGGGTTCTTTCATTATGGGCCGTGGAATAAAGCTCATTTTGACTAGGGGTGCAATCTGGGAAAGGAATCCGAGATAAAGGCAATTGAATTGAAAGGCAATTGTTGGTTGTTGAGTGCTTTGGGTGGTGAGCAGAATTTTGTAGTGAATTCTTTGTTTTGACGGGGAGCCAGTGTAGGTCGTGGAGGACAGGTGTAATGTGGTCTCCATAGATCCATTTTGGGGCGGGAACCCGTTTTGGTTTATTGTTATACTTTAGCTATTGAAAAATAGCAGATCTACAAGCTCACAGCGCAGCACCGAGTGCCTCGCTATGAGCTTGTAGGTCTGCTATTTTAGAAAAATCCTGAAGGCAAGTGCTGCTGGGAAAGAGGGAGTCGCGACTCTGATTGGCCTACACCGAACGTCCCCTTCCGTTCTTCCGTTTTCCTTCCGCTATGCTTCACAAGGAATCTCTGGAAAGCTATATGGCCAATATCGCCTCCCGTTGCCTTCCCTTGAAATACAGACGCCCCAGAGCCGGAAGAGGCTCTGGGGCATACATATACATATACTGTATGTCTATGGTGGTCTCTGGAGCGTGTACTGGTGAGCGGACGTGTTGGAGTTCGTTGAGGACTTTGGCGGTGGTGCCGTTGAGGATACTGGATGCAGTAATCATTCCGGGATGTAATTAATGCGTGGATGAGTGTTTCGGCGGCTGGGAAAGTCTTTAGTGGTCCTCTGCTTGAATTAGAGACTGAGTCACATATCCCCCGAGGCGCTGCATAAAGATTCATGGGCCAATATACCCAATTTCAAACGTAATGTAATGTACTAAACTACTAAATCTCAATGAAAAGCATCACCATTGTCAGTCTGTTGTGTTAATATGGCTGTTTTCACAGCAATGTTGTTCTCTGACATGACATTAATAATTGCACCTGTATTTCAGAGCCATAGTGTACTGCAATATGCTGCCTTCTCTGTCAGTTTAGTTGGTGAGACGTACTGTACAGATTATTAGGATCAGATAGGATAATAGTTCCACTACCAGAACTAAGACACCCATTATATTGTATTTTATTTTATTTTTTGAGAGGAAGGCTGATATACTGAATAATAGTTCTAGAAACTTTATCGATACGTTTCGCCTTTAAGTTTTGAATGCAGAATATTTTATGTTAATCTCCATTTAACACCATTCTCTCTCTCTCTCTCTCTCTCTCTCTCTCTGTCCACAGATATTCCGAAGAGCCGATAAAGATGGTGAGTGAAGTGAATACATTTTCTCCAACATTATGTGAATATGGCAGTTTGAAGTGCTGGAGTGAAAACTGTTTAATTGACTATAATGGCTTATCGGGGCTATCCTCATTCATGTTTGAATATCTGAAAAATATTCACAGCTCTTCTTTGCCCATGTCTTGATGTTTTATGAACGAGCCATGCCTGGTCCCATTTTGTTACGGTTTGGGCTAATTAAGTGAAAGGGATGTTTGTGCAATTGTACTATAATGTTGATATGGTACAATGTATGATGTAATATGATTTATCATAATACTCTAGGAGACTAGGAACATGACATGATATATGGCATGTCCATAACTTGGGGTAGATCCAGACACGCCGTTATCGTTAGTTCGTTACTGTAGCCTCGGTGTCAAACCAATCACCATATTACATCGCCATGCCTGGCAGTCCTGTACTTTATCTGTTCCCATCTATCTTTCACAACTTGGATGAGGGCTCGGGTCTCTCATAACCTGGGTTTGGGATTAAATAAGTATTTTGTGTCCGGGGGGGGGGGGGGGGGGGGGTCAGAAGGGTCTGAATGTCCCCTCACTATTGGGGGGATGACTGGTGCATTTATTAATTTATTTTCCCCTACCGGCGCTGTTCTAGCACTGTTCTCCTTTTGTTGCGTAATTGTCGTCGTGTTTTGACTGCATGCTTGCCTCTCACCGCAATGAGCCAATGACCATTCTGCACAGTTGCTCTCTCAACCCGATCAAGGTGTCAAAGAAGCTAAAACAAAGTACGGTATAGAGCGACGCAGGCCACTGGTCGTTCTGAAAGGGGGCGGGACTGCGACGCTCTATAGGTGTGAAAACAGCAGATGCCTGCGGGGCTCGGGCTGCTGTGATAAACGGGCTGACCAGGGATCAGATAACGGCAGCGCATTATACTGTATGATGTTATTTCAGTTATTTCAGTTAAAGTGAAATCCGAGAGACTGGAGCACGCATGCACAAAGAGCATCAAACCTCCGTGGAATCAATGGTGTGATCATTATGTATGACATCACTTATTCATCGAGGTGAAAACATGTGATTTAATGTTATTCCATGAAATAATGGGTGCCGCGGGTGTGTCTTTTTATGCTGGCTCCACTCGGATCTCAGACCAATTTCAGGGGTCCATTAGGGTTTGAGAACCCTAATTGAACCCGTAAAGGTCTGTCTGTCTGTCTAATATGTTCATTATTTATTCATCCATTTGGTTACACTCTTCGGAGCTACACGAAAAACCGTAGACGTCACGAGTCACGACGTCATCCCCTGAATGTAGAGAGATTGTAGTTACAGAACTACTAGAAGGCTTTTATTTTTGAAAAATAAAACATATATACACTACAGTATATATTTGATAAACATTATTGTTTTGTAATCTATTAAATAGGTAGTTCAATTAACTGCTGCTATACTCTACAATCGTTCATAATCCTATATTAAAATGGGTGGCCGCCGGTGTGTGTGTGTGTGTGTGTGTGTGTGTGTGGGTGGGTTGTTAGGATTGAGGTGACTTCTGGAAACGTTGATATGTTTTTGTGTGGTTCAGGAATATCAACTTTCAATGTATTTGTGGTTGGTTTGCAGCCAGAAACATATCAACGTGTCCTCCAGCAACACCCAGGCTGCCAACCAAGCTCCCGGTGACTGGCTGTGAATGGCAGAAAGTGTATTTTTAACTTGTTCGGTTTCTTAAAGTATTCTTAACGAGTAAAGTTTGTATCACTGTTGTTGTGCCATGCGGGGAGCAGTTTGTATATCCCCTCTTGCATTGCATGTTCCAACTGCTGTCATCTCTTTCTCTCTCTCCTTCTTTCTCTCTATTCCCGTGTAGATCTCTCTCATCTCCTTCTATTTTTGTTCTCCTCTCTCACTACGTTCTTCTTGCTCGTCCACGTTCTGCGTGCCTTTGACGGGAAAGAATATAAAAACTAATGAGGAGACAGCTTAAAAAGCTTTGCTTTCATATCAGCCAGATGGCGCGTGAGTGCGTGCGTGCGTGCGTGTGTGTGTTTTAACTTGTGTGTTTCTGTGGAGAAAGAGATGGCAGCAGAACATTCACTGGAGATTCTTCCTTGCCTACTCTCTGAGTCAGATAAACCCCATCATTGAGTAGATAATGACTACACACACACAGCCAGTATGGTCTAATTGGTATACTTTGGCATTTTGTTTAAACATAGCAATTTGTGACTCAACATTGACAGCGGCTGTTTACCACCCAGTTGTTGCCAATGTACTGTTTGTGAACATACCAGAAACATCCTGTGTCCAATGTAGTTGACCTGATCCTTTCAGGAAGAGCCAGACCCATATCTCTGAAATGATGTGACCTGATTTGACATGCATAGAAGAAATATAATAGAATAAAAACTGCAACACGTTCTCCAGAATGAAGTGAATGGACCGACACATTCTTTTGACGTGACATTTCAACAGTTCACTCATTCTGCCTCCGTCAGCAAACTGACTGTTTAGGGACTGATTATGTCACCACGGTGCATTATTGTACACTGCCATTGTGACGTGGATCTTAAAGGACCACTTCACCACTTTTCAACCTATCTTCATATACTAGGTCCTCACTAATAAATACCTTCAATTCCACACCCTCGCAGGGATTACAGTGCCCGGTATCGAGTCGGTCGGACCCACGGTTCTTAATCAGAACCACCACAAAATGCTCTGGTCAGGCTCTACCAGTGGGCCTAATGAGCCAAAGTCCCCTCACATGTGCAATGTCCAGCCAATTGATTGCCATGGCAACCCCACACCTGCAAATTTATTACTAAAGGCTCATTCATAGTCTGGATTTTCGGTGGTGAGGTGACCACCGCTCTGGTGGTGAGTTAACCACCAGAGCTGAAATAACTTTTTTTTTGATTGATTGAAATATTTATTAACAGTTTGCAGAATTACAGTACATTTCAAGCACAAACTCAATACAAAGACTGTTAACTGTGAGTGGACGACCCAATTAAGCATTACACTTGAGTGTTGAGCGGTGGTGAGTAAAAACAGAGAGAAGGGCTGGAGCGGTGGCGGTGGCGGTGGTTTGCTCTTCACCGCGGCTCGTGACGTCATGTTGTAGTTCGGTGGTCACCTATAACCGAACATCCAGACTATGAATAACACTTTAACCAGTCCACTTTTCACAGTCAGTTTGCACTCTTCAGACACAGGCAGACTGGCAGATACAGAGATCTCCATGTGGGACACAGAGAGTTAAAACGGGTGCTATGACAACGGGTATTATTAGGTTCCCAAGTTGTATCGTTCTCAAGTAGGCCGGTGGCCGACAGGCACATACAGGTCTAGTAATACCAGGTATTGTAGTTTATATCATTTTAATCGATGATTAGTCACCTTTACAACGAGGTGTAGCTTATAAGGATCGGGTGTTCGTGGGATGAGCAACACGGCTACAAATGTGGGTAGCGCCTCCAAAACATTAGCCAAAATGTCAAATGGTTGATATTCAAGCCTTGCTTCAATATGTGTTCAAAACAACACGTATTAGCCATTTTTACACTTTATTAATATTTTACACTCGTTGTCCTCATTGAAGGCAATGTCAAATGCAGTGAGATATTATCAGGATGAGATTGGGATGAGATTGAGGACCTAACGCCATCCTCCAGGATGACAACGCTCGCCCCTACAGAGCCAGCATCATCACAGTGTAGCCTACCTACAGAATTTGGGAGTGAAGTAGATGGAATGGACTGCCGTCGGTCCAGACCTCAACCCATTTGAACACTTGTTGGATCAGTTTGGATGCGCTGTATGTGCTAAAGTGACCAACAGAACCACATTGGTCAAAACATGGTTAAGGAATGGGATGCCATCCCACAGCATGGATTGATTGATTGATTGAAATATTTATTAACAGTTTGCAGAATTACAGTACATTTCAAGCACATCTCAATACAAAGACTGACAACTGTGAGTGGACGACCCAATAAAGCATTACACTTGTTTACAAGAGGGTCCAGCAAAATGTGGCTAGTTTTGGTGACCAGCATGGTGCCAAGCTGCAGCTGCTTTTGGATCTTCAACCCCCACGCTATACTGAGTTCCCTAACACAGAGTGTAAAATTAATAAAGTGTAAAAATGGCTGGCGTCAATTAGATCCTCTATTTTTTCAATAAATGCCAGCGCTGCAAGTGTTGAAGAGAAACCTGGTTATAGGGGATGGAGAGAGAGAGAGAGAGAGAGAGAGAGAGAGAGAGAGAGAGAGAAAAAAAGATGGGCGACTGACTGAGCTATGAAGAACTATTTTTATCCTCAACCCTTGCTCTCCTGGGAAGGAAGGCTGGTACTGCTCTAATGAGAGAGAGAGAGAGAAGAGAGGCTAACGGAGAAATATTTCTAAAGAGGAGAGTGCAGGCGGTGGGGGGAGAAGAACTTAGGGGAGGAGAGAGAAACGGCATAAGAAGGAGCCATAAGAGCGAGAAAGAGGAGGCCAGTATCATGTAGGCGCTACTCGCCTAGCAGGCGCTAATGGATGCTTAATTGGCTCCATTCTGTCGTTCCGTTCAGAGCAGAGCTGTGCAGGAGATGTCCACTCTGACCCTATAAGCTCTGTGTGTCTGAAGGTAATACTTACTGTATGCATGCAGCGTGTGCGCACGCTTGGAGCTATGTTTTCACAGACTTGATGCCTACGAGTGTATGCCGGTTGCAACTGGAAAAGGTGCAGTCTCCTTGGAGCACAGGTCTCCGCCAAGCCGGGTTGCTTACCCGGGGCGACTGTGGCTCAAGAGGTAGAGCAGGTCGTCCATTGATCCATGGGTCGGCGGTTCGAATCCCGGCTCCTCCTGTCTACATGTCGAAGTGTTCTTGGGCAAGACACTGAAACCCAAATTGCTCCAGATGTGCTGGTTGGTACCTTGGTCACCCAATCTATGTAAAGCGCCTTGGTTAAAGGCGCTATATAAATGCACCATTTACCATTTACCCTACCCAGGTCCCGCAAACTACATGTAGGACTTGGACAACATTGCAGGAGTAGTAGCAGAAAGGGTGCTTAGAAGAAAACTCGCTATGGCAATCGGCACGATCAGCACAAACGGTGCCGGAGATTTGAATTGTTCACACTTCACAGACAGATGGACGTACACAAGGACCAACAGGAGCGCAAACAAAGTCTGGTGTGAGCCAGACACACATATCCATTATTCATTGATGTAGACATCACTGAATAATGCATATGTATACATTATCGCACGCACGCATGCACCTAATTACTTGAATGTAACTGTGCATAACACAGTTACATTTTGCATTTTGTAATGAAGTAATGAATCACTAATTAAAATAAAAAGTCCCCTACAATGAGATTTACGTGTAAGAGTAATAGGCTTGTCTCTGCGTTGTGTATACAGTAGTTGCCTGACTGTTCAGTTTTAGTGTACCGACTGTCTTACGATGTCACCACTGCCCAGGTGGCCCAGTCTTGAAGTGCTGACTGACTGTCAGCCCATTAGTGTGTTGACTATATTTGTGGTGCCTCGTCAGCCATCTGCTAATTACCATTACTCTCCTCGACACCAGTAGGAGGAGGCAGACGGTGTTTATTAATGTTCAGTCAAGCCTACATTGTGTTAAAACTTTAACTAACACAGCTGGCGCAAAATAGAGGCGGACAACTTGAATCACTGCGGTGTGGTTACAGGACGATTACTTACGCCTGTGATGTCTACTCTCAAGACACAGGCCTCTGGGACATACGGTACACCTCCACTGTATTCCTAATGAAGATGCCTGTTGTTTTCCATCCTGCTGTGTATGTGCGCGCACGTGTGCGGTATCACGACTTGATCCTAATAAACTAGTAAATAAACGTAACTGAACTCTAAGGAAGAAATCTCTCAGATCGGCTATGTTCACTGCTTTCTTCATTCATTCTTGGATTTGTTGTTTTATTTTAAAATGTATGTACAATTACAGCATGGGTTTTCAACCGGTGGTCCCTGAAAAAAAAAAGTGCTTTCAAAGTGCTTTATTTTTTAAATCACAAAGTGTTTCAGTTATTAATAACAGCGTGAACAAAAGCCAGATGTAGTCCTATTTGACAGTGCAGTGCAGAAACATAATTGCCTTGATGCATAACGAACATCACTGCAGCATCACCGCTGAATACAGACAGACACCCACTGGGTCTGGAGTCATTTCTCTCCAAAAGCCCTAGAATATGATGGAATATGATTAAAGATTATTGTGATTATGCAGCTATTGCATGCTCAATTATTTCCCCATATATTATGATATGTATCTTGCGGAGTTAGTTCAGTCAGGTATACTTGAGTGGCTTCATGCTGTGCTCAAGGGCGCATACTGTACATATATACCCGAGGGGTTAATAATATGCTGCATTACTATTTTGGGTGTATTCAGTGTTTGCAAGACCCTCTTAATTGTCATCATAGATTAATTTCAGTGGAAGTTGCTCAGTGGCGTTTTTGAAGCACCCGGAAGACTGCCGGAAGTGTAATTGTAACTCAATGGCTCGAGCGAGCGGAAGTTTAGCCTAGCCCAGCCCCGGACCTCAATTTTAAGGTCCAGGCTTACGCACGTGACGTCATGAACGTCCATCCACCTCCATTAAAGTGCTGCCAGTAGGTAGTGGCATCTTCAACGTTGGATAGCCTATACTGTGGGCTTGCTTGTCATAGGCTGATGTGGCAGTCAGCTGACCAATTGGGCGGGGTATTTAACCCCTCATAGACTGCATGCTCTTGGTTCCAGGTTGATATGTGATGTTTGCTCCCAGCACCACCGGTGGGCTCTGTTATTTCTGTTCCCCATGTTATGAGGGGGTTGTTATTGTACTGTATATCTATCTCCCTGTTCTTAACCCATTCTGAACGGGCACCCATTTTGGTGTTAGCATCATGTTATGCTTTAGCTATTGAAAAATAGCAGATCTACAAGCTCATAGCGCGCCACCGAGTGGCGCGCTACGAGCTTGTAGGTCTGCTATTTTTGAAAAATCGAAGAACGACTGACATTTTTAGAATCTGATCTCAGGTCAGAATGGGTTAATCAGACCAGTGTGTGTCCAGTGGAAACCTCGTATGAATCTGATCTCAGGTCAGAATGGGTTAACTGGTTCAGACCGCATGACGTCATAACTAATACGACGGATTCAGAGTACGCACGTCCGACTCCTAGCGCATTTTCATTGATATCAAACGAGAGAAAAATATTCAGATTATCCTTTTTATTTTATTTTTTTTAGTTGGCCTCCAAGGTCACCATACTCTTTTGTTCATCCGCGGTCCCGTTCACTTCCCTGTTTACCGCTGCAGAAAGAAACCCTTGTATCTCCTAATCTAGGGAGCTCTCTGTGGTTTGCCCGGGGTGCCATATCTTCTCGGCACCCCGGGGCTTCCATTTTGAAAGAAATCCCGGTGCTCATTGTGTTAATTTTTAATGATGGTGTTTAATTGTGCCGAGCAGGGAGAAAAATGTAGCAGAGCCGATCGCCAAGATAAAATATTATATGCACACTTGTATTCTCATTCCATAATAAATATTGGTTAAATCTATTCGTGAGTTATCTGACTGAACTTTGATTTGCGGGCTGGCCACCCATCTCGCGGGACAGCCCTCGAAAAAGCACTGCTGTTTGGGAACCAGTGCTCTAGTAGTCTACATTTACCTGGGCAAGTTAACTGAGCATGCATTATATTATATAATCTAGCCTTTGGGGAGTGGATGCTTGCAGGAGGAGGTTTCCATACTGTATTCATACAAATTCACACAGTATTCAGACATTCCCAGAGCTTGCAGGCAGCACAACCTTGTAACGGCAGCCCCAACACGGCTCCCTCAGGCTGTCGCGGGGGTTCAGGCTCTGCTTGAGGGGACATCGCCTTAGCCTACATTGCAGTACACTTGTGTGAATGAGAGCAGCCTCTGGTCATGTGTTTCTAACCAACACTAGGGCTGTCACCGTTACACATTTTAAGTTGTAATTGTCACATTCATTGTTTGTTTTTTTTGGCATGGATATGGATGAAGAATACATTTCTGTTTGTCTGGTAAATGCACAGGGCAAATTTTACAAATAACTGAAATATACAAATAAATGACTGACATGCATCTATCTATAAAGGCACCAAGTCGCATGTGGGTACTTCTTTATCTACGTCTGTAATCCTCACGTCTGTATGTACGTCTGTAATCCTCACGTCTGTATGGACGTCTGTAATCCACGTAACCCGAGAACCGTTCCCCCCACCGACTTCAAATTCGACACACGCGTTCCACACCACCACAGGGAGTGCAGTGCCCGGTTGTCCAGAACTAGCACAAAAGCCTCTACCCGGTTCTTATAAATTAGCTTGTGGCTTTTTTAATGTACAGTATGCAAATGTTTCAACATGGAACGTTTTGGAAACAATTATGACGTTGGTTATTGCAAAATTGCAATTATTTTTGCAAGAATCCCTAAAACCCCTGTCTGTAGAGAACCCAGGGCAGGGTCTGGAGAGAACAGACAGAGGGAAATACAAAACGATTAACTGAATAGATCAGTGGTTTTCAACCCTTTTCATATCAAAAACCCTTATTTATTTTCCACATTCTGTATTGACGTTGGTACCATAGGGGAGATAACTAGAAGAAGTGCCCCTCGGGGCACAGGTCTCCACCACGATTGATTTTTGGATAAAATCTGAAGGACTAATATAAAAAAATAATGTTGCACATAAATGGGCCAACTGGTGGCGCTCGAAAAGGCAGAATTGAAAAATGCAGGCCAGAGGTTTTTCCTTTAGGGAGTGTGCACACATTTTGTGCATACAAAGTTTTATGCAGATTGGTGCATGTAAAGACGTGTCTTGGCCTGTTATAGCGCCACCATGAGGCTGATTTGAAAAAAACTGTAAACCCGTAAACTGACTTCGCCAGATTGCGGCAGTACGGAGTTCACCAGTTCCCTCCTCCTCCAGATGGTGGCAGTACTGAGTTCACCAGTTCCCTCCTCCTCCAGATGGTGGCAGTACTGAGTTCACCAGTTCCCTCCTCCTCCTGCATCTGGGATCTCTGGCAGAAACGATGAACCTGGAAGCAGCGGGACAAAGATGTGATATCTCCATAATAATCTCGAGTTGTAGTCTTGTTAGGTTGTGTTTACATTAGAGTTGTAGTCTTGTTAGGTTGTGTTTACATTAGAGTTGTAGTCTTGTTAGGTTGTGTTTACATTAGAGTTGTAGTCTTGTTGGGTTGTGTTTACATTAGAGTTGTAGTCTTGTTAGGTTGTGTTTACATTAGAGTTGTAGTCTTGTTAGGTTGTGTTTACATTAGAGTTGTAGTCTTGTTGGGTTGTGTTTACATTAGAGTTGTAGTCTTGTTGGGTTGTGTTTACATTAGAGTTGTAGTCTTGTTGGGTTGTGTTTACATTAGAGTTGTAGTCTTGTTGGGTTGTGTTTACATTAGAGTTGTAGTCTTGTTAGGTTGTGTTTACATTAGAGTTGTAGTCCTGTTAGGTTGTGTTTACATTAGAGTTGTAGTCTTGTTAGGTTGTGTTTACATTAGAGTTGTAGTCTTGTTAGGTTGTGTTTACATTAGAGTTGTAGTCTTGTTAGGTTGTGTTTACATTAGAGTTGTAGTCTTGTTGGGTTGTGTTTACATTAGAGTTGTAGTCTTGTTAGGTTGTGTTTACATTGAGCTGTGTCACAGCTTCAATATGTCATCAGTCTCGCGTTGATCCCGCCTCTAGCGGCCTCATACAGCCGCATATCGCTCCGGCCATGTATGCCCCACAGAATAAAATAGATACAAAAATATAGGAGTGAGTGATGGCGACGACAAAAAGATGGATAGATAGTGAAGGGACGGTGAAGGGACAGTGAAGGGCAAGATGAAAGGTTGAGATTGAAAAGGAGCAATAATTCAGCGCAGAGAGTAACAAGAGGTGATGGACAGGAGAGGGAGAGACGGGCGTACGATGGAAGACAGACTGACAGACTGATGGACCTGGAGGAGGCATGCAGCCAGTTCATGGTTTATTCAGTGCAACCAGGGCCACATTAAGCCATTCCATGACCCTGGGCTCAGAGGCGTATCTACAATAAGGCGTCCGCCTGTCCAAATCCATTTCTGGCCTGGCCTAAATCCATACAATGAGAAAACAAGAGGACAAAAACAAGACCTGAGAACTATTAATGCACGCTCAATCACCCATTGGAATGTAAATGCATGCCTTTGTATATACTCGTCTGGCAGGTATATCTCTTTGAAAACCTTTAGTGCTACGATTGTGCACGGGGAGACGACAATTAACACATCTTGCCTGCCCAAAAAGTAATTCCTGGATACTCCACTGTCTGGGCTATCCCTGTCTTGGTGCCCTGCTGCGCACCGCAGCCCGTCCCCAACACACACGCACACATGCACGCAAAAGCACACACGCAAAAACACACACACAAAAACACACAAGCAAAAACACAAACACACACACACACACACACACACACACACACATGCATACTCACCCATGCACGCAGATTTACACAGCAGTGCATTGGGGTCCAGGCAACAGAACCACTCTATTGTAGTCGTGCTGCATTAAGACAGAGTTCTCTATTAGACTAGCTTCTAGGCTGTCAGCTTCATATAGCCATGATGAAACAGCCTGTCAGCACTTAGAACTATTTATACTCATGAACGTGAATAAATTATACCTGACTCATACCGGTAATGTCAAAGGGGCCTTTTTTTTATTTCCCCTTCTTGCTCTTCCTGGAGGCAAATTCACCAACGAGGGCCTTCAGAATGTGATTAGTGCAGTAGATCATGCTCAGCTGACCGTTGAGCGCCGTCAAACTGTCTGGCCGTCAGTAGATCATGCTCAGCTGACCGTTGAGCACTGTCAAACTGCCTGGCCGTCAGTGATTGAGATCCTCCGTCTATGTTTGATAATCGCCCACTTGGAAAGGGATCTTTCCCCGGTGGCTTTTCTGGCAGGCAGTACGTTACAGCTATGGCCTGACTGAGTGCTCTGTCAACACTGGGGGGGAAGCACGTTGGAGCCATTTCTCTCTTTGTTAATATGAAGGTTCCGCATTGACTGCACTGCTTGAGAAACTCAACAAATTGAGTTAGTTCATCAGGGAAATCATGTAGATCAATGTTAGACTCTCTCTCTGCAATTTGAGATTCGCTGCAGGATTTTACTTTTCTTCTTCAAAGTGCTCTCTCTCTCCTCTATGCCTCCTAACTGTAGACCCTTTATATCTGTGTCTTACTGCAGTGGTTCTCAAACATTTTTGACTCTGGGCACCCCTGTAAATAAGGTCTACATCCACGGCACCCCTGATTCCATGAGGTCCGTTCAGAGACAGGGAGCGAGTGACGCAGGCGTTGTCGCCTGGATCAGCGACAGGTCTGCTCATGAGGGGCGCGGGACGCAATGCTTGAACCCCAGCATTGCTATTCTGGGGGGGAATAGATGGAAAAATAACTCAAGTACAGTGCAACTCTGGTATGTTTACTAAGCCTAGAGGGTCTAAGTGATTTAACTGAAGTGATATTGATGAATTCCAAATGTGATCAAAGTATTCTGAGGCACCCCTCAGACTGGCGTCTAGGCAACCTAGAGGTGCCACAGCACCCACTTTGAGAAACCCTGTCCTACTGTCTGGGGACAAGATCTACAAGCTCACAACGCATCACAGAGCTTGTACATCTGCTATTTTCAACCAAAACATATGACATGTCTTTCTACTGGATGTCTTGTCTCCCTAACATTTTAGTTTAGTTTCTTATTTGTTGACGAAATTCTCAGTATATTTAGTCATATCTTTAGTCAAGTTTTCGAAAGTGAAAAAAGGTAGTCGAAAGAATAAAATCACACCCGTGTGAAGTAAGTGGTGCAACTCCGTGTGGGGGTTCCCGGTGGGTCCCGGGAACTTCCAGACCCCCAGGAACGCGCTCAGGGGGCTGGGCCGGTCCCGGCGAGCAGCTCCCCGTCCGAAACGGTTGAGAAATTAGTTATTTTATTTATTTATAATGGTTGTTAGTTTTATGGGCCCAAAGCGAAGGTTGTGAAATTTGCACAAGAGGATAATGTCACCGTTCATTATGGGCAGTGTTCATTAACAATGTATGAGATACAATTGGGGTTTTTACGGAGTTCCTACGATGGAAAGGACTTGTTCAAACTTCAAAGCCCTCATAACAGCAGGGAAACGTCATTACATCATCTACAATACAGGAAAGTAGGGGATCGTTGGAGTCATCGTGTTATATGCTATAATAGCGTTGAAATCTGTTTTCTATGGGCAAAGGTGTGTGTGTGCTGGCTACAGGGCTGGGGAGGGTGTGTGTGTGTGCTGGCTACAGGGCTGTGGAGGGGAGGGTGTGTGTGTGTGCTGGCTACAGGGCTGTGGAGGGGAGGGTGTGTGTGTGTGTGTGCTGGCTACAGGGCTGTGGAGGGGAGGGTGTGTGTGTGTGCTGGCTACAGGGCTGTGGAGGGGAGGGTGTGTGTGTGTGCTGGCTACAGGGCTGTGGAGGGGAGGGTGTGTGTGTGCTGGCTACAAGGCTGTGGAGGGGAGGGTGTGTGTGTGTGCTGGCTACAGGGCTGTGGAGGGGAGGGTGTGTGTGTGCTGGCTACAAGGCTGTGGAGGGGAGGGTGTGTGCGCTGGCTACAGGGCTGGGGAGGGGAGGGTGTGTGTGTGCTGGCTACAGGGCTGGGGAGGGTGTGTGTGTGTGTGTGTGTGCTACAGGGCTGTGGAGGGAAGGGTGTGTGCTACAGGCCTGTGGAGGGGAGGGTGTGTGTGTGTGTGTGTGTGTGAATGCTACAGGGCTGTGGAGGGAAGGGTGTGTGCTACAGGCCTGGGGAGGGTGTGTGTGTGTGTGTGTGTGTGTGTGTGTGTGTGTGTGAGTGCTACAGGGCTGTGGAGGGAAGGGTGTGTGTGTGTGTGTGTGTGTGTGTGTGTGTGTGTGTGTGTGTGTGTGTGTGTGTGTGTGTGTGTGTGTGTGTGTGTGTGTGTGTGTGTGTGTGTGTGTGTGTGTGTGTGTGTGTGTGTGTGTGTGTGTGTGTGTGTGTGTGTGTGTGTGTGTGTGTGTGTGTGTGTGTGTGTGTGTGTGTGTGTGTGTGTGTGTGTGTGTGTGTGTGTGTGTGTGTGTGTGTGTGTGTGTGTGTGTGTGTGTGTGTGTGTGTGTGTGTGTGTGTGTGTGTGTGTGTGTGTGTGTGTGTGTGTGTGTGTGTGTGTGTGTGTGTGTGTGTGTGTGTGTGCTACAGGGCTGTGGAGGGGAGGGTGTGTGCTACAGGCCTGTGGAGGGTGTGTGTGTGTGTGAGTGCTACAGGGCTGTGGAGGGGAGGGTGTGTGTGTGTGTGAGCGCTACAGGGCTGTGGGGGGAGGTTGGTTTGATCCCAGAGGCTTTGCTTAATTAAAACTCACTGTGGGTTTGGAGCACTGAAGTCACAATCCAATTGGCTGCCAGAGCTCTGGGCTCTGCTTTTTTTCTTCCTTAAGTCTTTTCTTCTCTCCCACTCTCCTTCTGTGCTCTCACACGCACGCACACACGCACGCACACACGCACACACACATGCACACACACACACACACACACACACACACACACACACACACACACACACACACACACACACACACACGCACATGCACACACACACACACACGCACACACGCACACACACATGTCCTTCTCCAACCTGATTCTTCCACTGAATAATTAGCTTTAGCCAGACTTTAGCCACTACTAGACTAAAGACGGTAAATATTTTCATGGAAAAAATGTAAACCGGGATTCACATTTGATGGAAGAATCGTGCAGCACTGTGTGTGTGTGTGTGTGTGCTTAAACGTCTAATACTGCAAAGATTACTTTACATTTTCACATTTAAACTTAAGTGGCAGCATTACGGGAAGAAGATGAGAGGCGAGAATCACAGTACTTAACCCATTCTTAACCCCTTTTGGTGTTGGCATTATGTTATGCTTTAGCTATAGAAGATCTATAGCAGATCTACAAGCTCGTAGCGCGCCACCGAGTGGCGCGCTACGAGCTTGTAGGTCTGCTATTTTTGAAAAATCAAAGAACGACTGACATAGAAACATAGCTTTTTCAGAAAACATTTTTTTAAATCTGATCTCGGGTCAATAACTAGAACCCTTTATATTGGTCTGCAAGCATGGCTCTAGTGCTATACAATTTACAATTTAGGCATTTAGCAGACGCTCTTAATCCAGAGCGACTTACATTAAGCAAGAACAAAAAAGCATGGGAATACATCACATAAAGACATTTATCATGAAACATGCTATAAGTCTGTATCAAATGCTATCTAAGTCTACAGAATTGCTATCTAAGGGGGTGGGGTAAGTGCTATGGGCCATGATGGAGTCTGAAAAGGTGGGTTTTCAGACTACGGCGGAAGATTGGGAGTGATGCTGCAGTTCTGACTGCAATGGGAAGTGCATTCCACAGTTTTGGAGCCAGAAGGGAGAAGAGTTTGGGACGTGTGGAGTGTTGTCCCGGCGTTTTTAGTGAGGGTACTTCCAGCTTCCCTGCGTTGGCTGATCTGAGTGAGCGGGAGGGTTTGTAGGGTTCGATCATACTTGCAAGATATGGGGGAGCCATACCTTTGGTTGCTTTGAATGCCAGCATCAGAGTTTTGCTATAGCTGCTAGGTACTGTGGAGAGCCTGGTCACGTGAGGGTTAAGACTCAGAGGCACCTGGAACGCAGAGACAGGGAAAGGTAGATGGAGGAGGAGACCGAGGGGGTTTGAGGTCTCTTTGTTTGGCTCTGTGAATTTGTGAATTCGGATCAAAGGGAAAAGGGAGCTATAAAAACCCGTTTGAACTAAGACGTTTTCCTCATCCAGACACCTTGAGCCCTCCGCTGGGCCCGGGTGGATCCAGCCTCCTTTCAACCCATTTTGTGGGCATTTGTGTACATTTTCAAACGTTTGTATAACATCAGAAAAAAGCTGAAAGGCTCTTTCAATTCAAAATGCACTGTGAGTACTTTTTGTAGGTGAAAAAAACAAACACTCGGGGCCCTATTTTGGGGAAACGGGTGAACTGGCGTGAAGCACAGTCAATGGTGGGGTGGGTGGGACGTTGAGAGAGACAACTTGGTAGACGCTGGGGCAGAGTGGTCTACAGCCCGGGGCAGAGTGGTCTACAGCCCGGGCAGAGTGGTCTACAGCCCAGGGCAGAGTGGTCTACAGCCCGGGCAGAGTGGTCTACAGCCCCTTTTGGTGTTAGCATCATGTTATGCTTTAGCTATTGAAAAATAGCAGATCTACAAGCTCGTAGCGCGCCACTCGGTGGCGCGCTTATGAGCTTGTAGGTCTGCTATTTTTGAAAAATCGAAGAACGACATTTTTTAAATCTGATCTCGGGTCAAAATGCGTTCCTCTGTGAAAACTAAAGCCCAGTTAATCAGCCCAATTAACAATCGCCAAATAACCCACACGGGCAGATGTCTGCGGAAGGACCTCCTTGGCAGGCTTCTCAGGGTCACCCTGCCCTGACCCTGACCCAGACGCTGGTCTGGATGTCGGAGGTCATTTCTTGTGTCTTTGACCATGATGGATGATGCTAATTCTGCTCCTCCTCGACCCCACATTTGCGTTGCGTTGCTGTTTTGCAAACAACACACGTCCGTCCCCCTCATGGCCGCACCTCCCCGCGCACACCGGTGGGTCTTCAAAATGCAAAACACACGCGGGGCACGGCGGGACACAACCCACCAGTCGCCTCTGGAAATTGTCAATTAGCCTCTTGGCTCGTGGCAATCTGCCTGCCAAAAAATAGGACCTGAGGCCGATTGTAAATGTAATACATCATGGCCTCGTTGTCTGGTATGAGATGCCTGTTATTTATGGATGTTGGCACAACTCTATCGATTTTCCTAACAGTTTAACCCATTCTGAACTGAGATCAGATTCATACGAGGTTTCCACTGGACACACACTGGTCTGATTAACCCATTCTGACCTGAGATCAGATTTAAAAAAATGTCAGTCGTTCTTCGATTTTTCAAAAATAGCAGACCTACAAGCTCGTAGCGCGCCACTCGGTGGCGCGCTATGAGCTTGTAGATCTGCTATTTTTCAATAGCTAAAGCATAACATGATGCTGAACACCAAAACGGGTTCCCGGTCAGAATGGGTTAAGTGTCCTTAGCAAAAGTATTACATTAAAATAAAATATCCCTCGGCCTGTGGTGGTGACAAATTGTACATTGATTTCACTTGAAAATGAATTTATGAATATAATTGATCTTCACCCAAGACAGAAGTGGGTGTATGCCGTTTTTGGAGCCCACTGTAGTGACAGATTAAATCTCAATCAAATGATCAAAGTGTGTGTGTGTGTGTGTGTGTGTGTGT
This sequence comes from Protomyctophum bolini, assembly GCF_963924005.1. Classification (NCBI taxonomy): domain Eukaryota; kingdom Metazoa; phylum Chordata; class Actinopteri; order Myctophiformes; family Myctophidae; genus Protomyctophum; species Protomyctophum bolini. Next base: position 43,986,576 of record NC_137865.1, read on the forward strand.
GTGTGTGAGAGAGAGAGAGAGAGAGAGAGACTGACTTTGGGTAAAAATATTGTGCATTTTCTGTCAGAGATAGTTGTACATCCATATTTATATAGGAGACTTTAGCTGTATACTTTTAAAAGTTGACGGCATGACCGAAAGAATAAGGTCACAAATACAAGCGGCCGAAATGAGTTTTTTTTGGTGGCTGGCATCTCTCTCAGAGATAGGGTGAGAGGTTCAGTCACAGTTTACTGAGTCTATATCGAGTTAACCCATTCTGACCTGAGATCAGATTCATACGAGGTTTCCACTGGACATACACTGGTCTGATTAACACATTCTGACCTGAGATCAGATTCTAAAAATGTCAGTCGTTCTTCGATTTTTCAAAAAAAGCAGACCTACAAGCTCGTAGCGCGCCACTCGGTGGCGCGCTATGAGCTTGTAGATCTGCTATTTTTCAACACCTAAAGCATAACATGATGCTAACACCAAAATGGGTTCCCGTTCAGAATGAGTTAATGTTTTCAGTAGTTTTGGATCAGTTACAGTGCTCAAGTATTCTGCATGTGTATTCTTTGTTTAGAGCTCTCTCTCTCTCTCTCTCTGGATATCAATATGTAAAAGGATATCTAAAAGTGCTCATTCCAGTTCACCTTCCAATCGTCTCCTCGTAACGTTTATCCCTAAGTTGACTTACTATACTGCCCTCCTCTATTTCATTTCATACCCCCTCCATCGCCCCCTTTCATCTCTCCTCTGCTACTCCATTCCTTCCTCCTCCTTCGCTCTATTCCTCTGCCTGTTTATCAGTCTAAAGCCCTGCCCCCCCCCCCCCCCCCTCCCACTGAGCCCCTCCCTTTCCCAGTATCCGCAGTATGAGGTGCAGCAGGGAGTTGTCTTTTACATAACGGAGGGGGTTTAATTGGGTCCTGGCACTCGTGTGGCAGGAGTCCTACGACCAGCCGGTTGCACTTGGCAACCGTTTCTGCATGTGAACTGTGCTCTCCCTGTGGGGATGAGTGGGCCTTTGGCACAAATTGTTTTCTTTCTCTTCCTGCCATCGTCTTCCTCTTATCTGCCTTCCATCTCTCTCTGCAGCCTCCGCTGTGCCCAGCTTTTCATGATCGCATCTCGTTCTTCTCGCTTTTTCACCCTGCCCAGGCGTCTACCCTGGCCATTCTCCCTGGCAGTGTGCATTTCCACTCCAGAGAGAGGCCAGACAATGCATGATTAGATACAACGGAAGATTTGGAGCACCGGGAGACCTCCCCATCATAATCATTATTATTCGAATTTGACCTAATTATCATGGATCCCCCCCCCCCCCTCTCTCTCTCTCTGTTTCGTGGAGTCGAAAGCCTACTATCCGTGTTTTTGCGTGGTGCAACCACTCCACTCCTATACGGAGCTTTGTGTGTCTCTGGGTGTGTCCGAGCACGAAAATAGCCTTTGGTTGGTTTCCATCACCAAGTGTCACTGTTGCGCAGCCTAACACACACACACACACACACACACACACACACACACACACACACACACACACACACACACACTATTTGATGCTTTTGGGGGGGACAGTTACAGTACAGTACAGTACACTACACACGGTAACTGTCATTTCTCAACCGTTCCGAACGTGGGGCGGCTCGCCGGAACCGGCCCAGCCCCCTGGGCTCGTTCCTGTGGGTCTGGAAGTTCTGCGGACCCCCCGGGGACACACCGGGGTGTGTGTGTGTGTGTGTGTGCACGCGCAATGGGAGCGGGGTGTGGCCTAAAATGTGATGTAATTTGCGTCACCGTGAAATGTTGTGCAATAACATGATATTTCATGCAAATGCAAACTGTACAGTAGTTCAATTCAATTCAATTCAATTTTCAATTCAATTTTATTATAGTGTCAAATCACAACAAGTTGTCTCAAGACACTTTACAACCAACAAAGATCCACCCAGAGCAAGCAACATTGCGACAATGGTAACGAAAAACTCCCCTTTAGGAAGAAACGTCAGGCAGTTATGACGTTAGTTATGACTGTTGCATGGGTGAAACAGTGGGTTATGTCTGGACAGGCATGCTGTAGGTGTTGTGCATGGTGAGGTGTGTGTAGGTGTTGTGCATGGTGAGGTGTGTGTAGGTGTTGTGCATGGTGGTGAGATGTGTTATGTCTGAACAGGCCTGCTGTAGGTGTATGTGTTGTGCATGGTGAGATGTGGACAGGCATGCTGTAGGTGTAGGTGTTGTGCATGGTGGTGAGATGTGTGCAAACGGTGAGGTTTGGTAGGAGAAGACGAACAAAGGCGCACGTATTGACGGGGGCGCGCCGCTTTGATTAGCGTGGCAAGATGTCTGAAGAGATAACGGGATGAAAACAAGATGTCTGAAGAGATAACGGGATCAAACTAAACTACTAAAGGTTGAGGAAATGAAAGGACTAAACCAATGTGCTCCAACCCTGTAATCAGTCTCTCCTCCAGTGCAATCATTGAATCACTGATCTGACCTTTCAGCTCCAATCACTTTACACCCAAACACACATCCAGCTCCCTGTTGATCAACGCACGCACATGCACACACACACACACACACACACATACACACACACACACACACACACACACACACACACACACACACACGTGCATGCCCATAATGACCTTCTTGAGAATCTAAACCGTGATGAGATCAGACCTGTGTGTGATGATAACACTCCCCAGATGCCAGATGCAAAAGAGCGCAAGAGGGGGACAGAGAGAAAAGTTTACTTTACATGAGAAAATTGTCACAAACTTAAAAAATAACAGAAAATAGTATGACTAGCACTAGATGAGGGGTGCAGTTCACTGCAGTAGGATCCATAGGGAATAAGGCATTGACCCATTTAGACCTGGTACGTACTACGTATATGTGTCGCCTTAGCTTTTAACCACTTTAACCATTATTTTAAACTTGAGCAGATCTAAAAGCTCATAGCGCGGCACTCAGTATGAGCTTGTAGATCTGCTATTTTTGAAAAAGCGTGAAAATGTGTTCAAATCTTTGGATGTGTATTCTTTCACGGCAAACGTTTTTAACACAAATATTTGCTTCTGGGGGTGATTCCCTGGAACAAAATACGGATAATACAGATAATTCTGGGGGTCTTTAACATTAACAAGTTTGAGCATCACTGATGAATTTTTCAGAAAACGATCAGGATTTCAGAAGATATTTTGTAGAAACTTGTTAAGGGATGGAGACATGCAGCCTATATACTGTGGATGAGACACTCGGCTGTTAACATCTTCAGTTCTTTCAAAGAACATTTGGCTATCATCTCACGTGTGTCAGCAGCATATCATATCTGTTACAGTAGATACCGTCGATAGAACAGTGACAGCTGTAGTGTAACGACCTGTGTCGGGGCGTGTGTGAGTAGGCGGCACTGGAGCGGTTTGGAAAGATTGGATTTTTTAAAGTAGCGGAGGAGTGAGTTTATGGAAAGGTTGGAGCGGAACTCGGAGCTGATGGGAACGCCTGCGTGCTCCAAGCCACTCCGCCCGGGGCCGTATGTTTGAGCATGCCCTTTGCCCGGTCACGGTGACCGGGCAAAGGGTAACAATGAGTGCACAACGCACGTCCTTCATCTCTTAACTCCTTGGACGCCAGAGGGCGGTATAGGTGCTTTAGCAGGTGCCAGCCGAATTTGCAACATGAGAGAAGAAGGGCGCGGTCTTGTTGATTTGGTGAAAGTGAAACTAATCGAGCCTGCGCGGCTCTGCGGAGGCCCAACGAGGCCTGCTAGCGATGCGATCAGTGTTTTCATTAGGCCCAACGAGGCCTCCTAGCGATGCGATCAGTGTTTTCATTAGGCCCAACGAGGCCTCCTAGCGATGCGATCAGTGTTTTCATTAGCCTGGAGGTTGGATTAATGATTTATTACACGCCGATCATGCCTACAGTATTTTCATCTCATTTTGAGCCATAAATAAATACTAAATAATTAATGAATTCTGAACTGATTGCTGCCATTCTAATTCCATTCTATTCAATCATTTCAATGCTAATTGTAAAGTTAATTATTTGTGTCAGTTATCAGCATGAGCGGAGCCGGAGAGCCAACATGAGAGCCTCCTTGAGCGTGGAGCGGCTTTTCCTCCCACTGCACTCCGCTCGCTTCTAATCTGGACTGTAGGCTCCACAGCACGTACTGTACTAAACGGACCAGAGTCCCCTGAGCAGGGGTTGACACCTTGCAGTCCCCTGGGCAGACTCCCCTGAGCAGGGGTTGACACCTTGCAGTCCCCTGGGCAGACTCCCCTGAGCAGGGGTTGACACCTTGCAGTCCCCTGGGCAGACTCCCCTGAGCAGGGGTTGACACCTTACAGTCCCCTGGGCAGAGTCCCCTGAGCAGGGGTTGACACCTTGCAGTCCCCTGGGCAGAGTCCCCTGAGCAGGGGTTGACACCTTGCAGTCCCCTGGGCAGAGTCCCCTGAGCAGGGGTTGACACCTTGCAGTCCCCTGGGCAGACTCCCCTGGGCAGGGGTTGACACTAAGGTCTTAGAGGCAATTGCCTGTTGGGCATTGGGCAAGGTCATGTTCTACTTTGCCAAAGTGAGCAAGTGGGCATGACACCCACTTGCCTGAAAAGTTAACTATCCATTACAATATGATAGATACAAATTGTAATTACTGTTCAATTTAACACATTTATTTTTTCCCTTTCTGGGACTGTGCGATAAAATATGTTCACACCTCAATCTTTATGCCAAATAGATAATTAGCCAATAGATAATTTAGTGAATACAGAACAGTATAGATAAACAGTGCTCTTATATTCCATTCCACAGACCAGAAGACTGGCCACGGTCAGGTGTTTAGACAGATCTCTAGACGGTTGCGTCCCCTCTCAAACCAGCACAGGTCGGGCAACCTGAACTCCCCCTGAACTCCCCCCTGCCCCAATGTTTTATTTATCTGCCAGGGGCAGGTGGGCAATTAACCCTTAGTGTCAAGGTCTTTCTTCGGTGCTATCCTTTTGGACCATTTGTGCTTGACTGTACCCCTGCACTGTTTAAAATGTATTGTCTAATACAATTATCAATCAATCAAAATGCCTGCCTGGGGGTTTGTACTATACTGTAGCAGGCTCCCTCCTTTTTCCCCCACTAACCCAAATCTCTTTGCTGAAAATAGCCCATCGACAAGCTCACAATCCGTTGCGATCCATTGTTGTGAGTTTGTAGATCTGGTTCATGTGGGTTCATGTGGTTAAAGGCGCAGTGAAACGGAAATGGTGAACAACTTGAAAATGGTGTTTCCACATGAAACACCGGTCTGAAGTTTCTGAACCAATCAGAGTGTCGCATCCCTTCAGGCGATGGGACGGTAGCTAGGGACGGTGGCTAATGCTATGCGCAACAGCGTGGTGTTGTTTGTTTATAAATCAGACGGTCGCCCAGCACAACCAGTTTACTGTTATGTGGCTTATTTCTACCCTATAATGTTTTCAGAAACATATTTTAGCGTGATGATTAAGTTGAAACCGAGTAATACACTGTCTGAATGTTATCTTGAATGGAAATAAAAACGGAGTAATCTGTAATCAGAAGCAGCTGTGTTGCATGGATGCGCAGACATGGGGAATTAAACATGTGAGCTTCATTTTTATTGGCTTTTATCGATGTGTACCTCTACACGTCATCACGCAGCACGTTTTCGTTTTAATAAATAAATAATACAATCGTTTTTATGGACCTTTGATATAAAAACACACAGAAATGAGAATTTTCCCATTTTTTTGGCATCCATTGTTAGGTATGCCCATATGATGACCACGGATATGGTCTAAAAGTGTGAAAAACTTATTTTTCATTTCACTGCGCCTTTAATGTGCAAATATTGTCCCATCAGGAATAAACGCATCAATGCTGCAGAAACCTCATATCTCCATACTTTGTATGTTAAAAATGTATGCCCTACTTTATATCGCTTCAATGCTTTTCAACCCATTTTGGGCGGGAACCCCTTTTGGTGTTTTAAACATGTTATAATTTAGCTATTGAAAAATAGCAGATCTACAAGCTCATAGCGCGCCACTCCTGAAAAATCGTGAAAATGTGGTACAAATCTTTGAATTTATACTCTTTCAGAGCGAACGTTTTTAACTCAAATCTTTGCTTCTGAAGGGTCCCTGGAACAACATATTTTCAGTTGGGGGTCGGTGGTCAATTACATATACAGTATATTTTTTGGGGTCCTTGACATGAAATATTGAGTACCACTGATACAGAAACATGAGGTATTTTAGAAAATGTCAGGAGTTGGGAGGCATTTTTTAAATATCGATGTCAGGCCTAAATGGGTTAACCCCATCGGGGGCCCTGGTCGCTTCGCTCTACAGCCTAGAGGCGCTTGTTGACGATGGGCACATTTTATTAATGGATTAAATAGGCCCGGGCCCTCAAGGTGTTAATGTGTGAAGGACAATTTAAAAAAGGAATGGTTTTGGACATACCCGGTTTCCACCCGACAGCGGCACCATGTTTAATGTCACCATGTCAACTAGTGTTTGCTCATTACTTGGCGGCGCCTGTCTGTCCCGTCAAGTTTGGCGTGAAAACAAGAATGGAGATGAAAAAAAAAAAAAACGTCCGTCCGGCCCATGCATGTGAAGACTAATTACTGTACCGGCTCCAACCGGAGGATGTAGATTTTTTAGACAGAGAAAGCAATTAGTCACGGCCCAGTCAACAAAGTGGAAGGAACAACCACCTGCCATCGCAGGCCTCCTTCCAGATAGTTTGCACCGTTTCCCTAACAGGGGAGGAAGTGCTTTCTCCTTCGGCGCGTGACCAAGTCAGAAAGCTCTGTATCAAGTAGAGGAGGTGTAAAAAAAGTTCTCAAACTTTTAACTTAACCAACTTGCTTAACCCATTTAGACCTGAAGAAAAAGTTTTCTAAATCATGACAATTTTCGGAAAGATTTGAGGCACATTTACGCTATGAGCTTGTAGATCTGCTATTTTTCAATAGCTAAATTATAGCATAATGTTTAAAACGCCAAAAGGGGTTAAGTAAAAGTCTCAGTACTGCAGTGTAGAACTACTTCGGAATTCAAAATGTACTTGAGTAAAAGTACAAAAGTGTTGGCTTCGAAATGCACTTAAAGTACCAAAAGTAGAAAGTATTCGTTATGCAGAATGTCCCATTTCATGTTTTCAAATGTATAAAAATCCTACAATATTTGCTTCTGAGATGTAGTGTAAAAGTAAAAGTAAAGCTATTGGCAATAGTCAAGTAAAATACAAATACCTCAAAATTATATTATTTAGCTCCGCCATGTTCGAATGCTCCTGCTTCCCTGTAAAAATAAATGAAACGAAAGAAAGCAGCAAATGGGGGAAAAACACTCATCTTTTACTTTCTCTAATTGAACATCTAAATGCTCACGGCATGTGTCCATTTGATTGACTATAGCAGTGTGTCGCGGAGCTTTGGTGTGCCGTTTGATGTGTCCAGATGTTCCGCCTGATTTGGGAGGCGGCCTTTTTTCCGACAGCATTCTAGCCGACGGGGCAACGATCCGATCCGCAGCGGGGGGGGGGGGGGGGGGGGGACATTCTCTGCGATGCGAAAAAGCGATGGTCCGACATGCGCTGCTCCCGTGCTTGCGGTTAGGGTTAGGTTATAGGGTTGAGGTTTCGGATCAATATGCTGTCGGAAAAAAAAAGACCTGCACCCCCTGATTTGACCGAAATTAACACTATCCCTCCCCCGAAACGAAAGCAATGGCTACTGAGCTGCAGGCTTCCTATTGTTGCGTCGTTGTTGTAAAACTATAAAACAAAAGTTGTCCTTTCAAGTAAATGTACTTAGTTACTTCCCTCCACTGCGGAGGAGTGCGTGCGTGCGTGCGTGGCGTGCAGTGCAGGCTACAGTAACCATGGTGACCCTACCGGCTAAAATGGCTTGATTGACAGGCCAGATAAACAGATGCAGAGCCGCCGCTCTGTCTGTTTGTTCTTCTATGAGCCTCCATCCTGGGGGATGATGATCTGGCAGCGGCTGCTAATGCCTGGCTGCTTCTATCTCCACTAATGAGCATGGCTCATGGAGCTGCCCGTCACTCAGGTGCTACGGCTGTGAGTTTACTGTACACACACGTGCAGTCAGTAGTTACATAATCACTCGGGTGGTACGGCTGTGTTTGTTTCTCATACACACGTACAGTAGTGTTACATAATCACTCGGGTGGTACGGCTGTGTGTGTGTTTCTCATACAGTAGTTACATAATCATCGTCGCTGTCCGCTGGAAAACCTCATGTGTTTTTTTATTTCTTTCGGGAAATGGTACAAAACTTTTCAGAAATGGTGAAAAAAAAGATGATCTACGTTAAGCTCGCAACGTGTCGCAATCGATCTTGTAGAGCAGCTATTTTCACTACTTTTGCTTGTACAGTAGGACGAAGTAGGACATTCTGACGAAAAAAACTAAAAAGTTGAAATATGGAGATACAAGGTTTCTGCTGGACGGCAACTGTGTGTGTGTGTGTGTGTGTGCGTGCGTGCGACTGTGCGTGCGTCCATGTTTGTTTTTTCAACTGTTCAGTTACAAGCCTGGTAGCACCAGGGACCTTTAACAGATGACATTTAGATGGCTCATAATTAACACTGTGTGTGTGTGTGTGTGTGTGTGTGTGTGTGTGTGTCATATGCATGAAAGCTTCTTCTGAAGGCCTGTTTCCAGAAAAGAACACACAAAACTAATGAGCGCCCAGCCCCAATCTGAAAGTTTAAAAAAATCCTTTGATATGTTATCCCTATTTCCATATAGTAAAATATTTTTTGGGTTAGGTTAATAGGTTATTGTGCTACTTTCTGCACTGCTACTTTCTGCAAATTTGATGCAGTTCTAAAATGTTTCCACACTGTAGACTTTCTGTATGCGGAAATATTGTACAGCTGAGTTATGAGTACAGTACATACCTTTTATATTATTAAGACATTACTCGTCAGGATTGGTATTGATTAGACCTGCAGTACAAGAGTACAGTTTTCCCAAAATGTTGTGAGCTTTTTTTAATGTAGATCAGCTATTATAGCTAAATGATTTATCGCACAATGAAGTAAATTATGTAGCGCTTAAGTGGGTAAAAACATTGAAGGTGTCCAAAACAATACTGCTTTTTTCTTTTTACATTTCAGTTTTTGATGATCTGATTTGTAGTAACACACAAATAAAATGTAAACACATAAATTGACTGCACACACACACACACACACACACACACACACACTCACTCACTCACTCACTCACTCACTCACACTCACTACAATGAACTTCATCCATTCACACAGCGATGGCGGAGGACAGCATGCAAGGCACCAACCTGCTCATCGGTCATCAGTTAGGGCGCGGTCATTTTGGGGGCGTTTTTTTGTATTTTCTAGAGGCGCTATTGGTGTAGATTTTCGTCTTACACAAACATTAAATTCCCATTGACAATGAATGGACAATGGCCTATGGGTGGGGTTCAGTGTCTTGCTCAAAGACACTTGGACACTTGGGGGAATCCGGGAATCGGGCCTGGCTGGAACCCTCTGATTCCAAGACGGCCGCTCTACCTCCTGAGCCATCGATTCGCCACTATACTTTACTATTACCTTGATAATTACACAGCGCAACTTGATAAAACCACCTTCTTGCTGAAACAGTGTTATTCGTCTCAGATCTCGTATATTCCATACTGTACGGTCAGAGTGCACGCTCGTATTTTGGCAGGATATCACAGCTGTTTCCTCTACTGTGGATACGCAACAGCTCACGTACTGTTCACCTCGCAGCTGGCATCTGCTACAGCGTCTGTTGCATTGGCTCACTTAAGAATAAACCACAGACATTGCTTCCTTCAGAAGGTAGGGAGTCCCTACGCAAGATATCCCGCCAAATGGACTAGTTCCAACATCCAGCGCGACACAAACCTCTACCAAAGTGAGCTTTAAATCAGTTTCAAAACCCACAGACGGACTTATAGCCACCCTACGTTGGTCATGTCATTTTACAATGTTTAAAAAATAGCAATGTGGCCCATATATGCTCTAGAGTAGAGTCTACTGCAAGGCACAGGGGAGAGAGGGGGAGCCTCCTTACTGGCCTACCGGCATGTGCACTTAAGCCTCTCCAATTCTCACATGGCTCCCCCCTCCTCCGCTCCCTCCATTGGCTCCCTGTTGTTGCTAAAGAGATGGCACCCCCATATCTTCAAAGTCTCATCCAACCTTACAACTCACCCCCCGCAACTGGATTAATAGCGTCTGCTAAATGCCTAAATTGTACAGTATACTGCTTAATTTGTACTCCATTGCATGACAGAGTCGGGTGCCGTAAATGACAGATCTACAAGCTCACAACGTGTCGGAGATAAAAGATCTGCCATTTGTGGCACGCTACGCCATTGTAGACTTAGTAAACTGTATACATTACGGGCGAAGCCGCAACGCCTGAAGTGAAGTCAGGTGTGGAGTGATTAAAGTGATTCTCCAAACTGCAATAGCAAGATTATTCTACAGAACGAGCAGTACAGGACATGCCAGTGAGCTGCTATTTATGGCACAAAGAGCTCTGCTGTTACTGTATGCCACCGTATGACAGTCGACTCTCAGCGTTACTGTATCAGACCGTATATCATTATCCACGATCCATCCAAATGCCATCTTCTATCTCCCCGGACAACCAAACCCCAAACCTCTGCTGGAACATTCCGTCACCACTGTCTGAAAGGATTTTATTGTCTAATACAGATTTAGATGCGTGCGTGCGTGCGTGTGGCCCATTAACTCTGATCCGAGCCATTGACAGACAATGAACACTTCTAGTTCTACCCCTTCCTCTCTCTCTCTCTCTCTCTCTCTCCATCTCTCTCTCCCACTTGTAATCTTCCATCTCTTAGAGAAATGCAGGAGCGAGAGAGTTTGTGAAGAAAGGGTTATGAGAAGGAAAGGGAGTTTGTGAAGAAAGGGTTATGAGAAGGAAAGGGAGTTTGTGAAGAAAGGGTTATGAGAAGGAAAGGGAGTTTGTGAGGAAAGGGTTATGAGAAGGAAAGGTGGTACTAGTGGAACACACAGAAAGAGAGAGAGAGAGAGAGCCGAGAAGGTACAGAGATTGAGAACATATAATTAAAACGGCTTTTATCCTCCGTGCAAATGAAAGGGACAGTATTTGATTAGTCGTGGACCGTGGTGCAGGACCAGGTGGGGAAGGGGGAGAGGGGGGTGTGATGGGGAAAAGGGTGGCGGGTTGATATACGTACTGGAGGTGAGATGCAGGATGATGGAGAGAGTGTGAGATGGTGGGGAGTCGATGAAAAGGAACAGAAGAATGGAGGTGGTGGGTGGAATGAGATAAAAAAAAAGGGATTTGTGAGTGTTCAGAGCAAGAGAGAGAGAGTGGGGGAGCAATTAATGACCGTGTATATTTATGCTTTGCAATTATGGTCTCCACCAGGCCGAAGGCATGGGGAGAGAGTATGTTTTGCACTCCGTCCGTGTGTGTGTGTGTGTCCGTCCGTCCGTGTGTGTGTCCGTTCGTCCGCAATATATCCCACCCATTTCACATTGGCCTGTTATAGCGCTACCAACAGGGGGATTTTTGCAAAACACATTTTTGAAACAAAATGCCTCAACTCATCCAATTGACATCCAAGGCGTAAGAAGAAATGGCACCCTTTTCACATTGGCCTTTTGTAGCGCCACCAGGAGGCCACAACCTGACCTGCCCTGACCTGTGCCCCGAGGGGCACTTAATCTAGTTTAATTTCCACTCATCCATTTTCTATTTCATACATCGTCTCCATCACATCTTTCCCCAGGACTCCTTCCGTTTATAATCTCGCTCTTTGGATCTCTATCTCTACCCCCAGTGCACTTCTTTTCACCTGACAATGTGTCATTGCCAGGTGAGAGAGAGAGTGCACACTTTTTGTCAACGGGACAAGAAGAAGTGCACTTTAATTGGCACTGTCATGGCGCTCTCTGTGCTGAAACGATTTCAACCATTTGGTTTACCACCTCTTTTGTTGCGTAGATGAATGTCTTGTGTGAAACCATCTGAAAAAGGGTGTGCCTTTAACCACACTTATGATGCCTAGGACGTCCACACACGTCCTATCAAATGAATCAGCGGGGGTTCCTGGAACGTGTGGGGACGTCTTACAGTCTTTTTCTATCAATATAAAACGGGATTGCTAAAATCAATTTTTTTACAGTGGGCCGCTGCTAGGCCACGCCTTGCTCAGCCCCGCCCGGACCTGTTTTGCTGCGTGCAAAGCCATTTACTTCCTGGTTCAGGGTCTGACAAACGTCCTTATTTTCTCTGAATCTACGCTGCCTCCGCGCAGATTGATCATAACCGTGATGTTCTGTCCTAATTTCTGACTTCATCATGCATCTCGGTTAGAATATGAACGCTTCTAAAGAGAGATCAGGTTTATGCTGGCAATAATAATGGAAGATTTCACCTCCCGGTTTTGGTTTAGAGTTGGGGTAGAAAAACAATGGGGGCCTCTGCGCCTTTGGGCTTGGCCCCTGAAATGTTGTTATCTAAAGCTCATCCAAAGATCATTGGATTCCTGTTTGATATAGCTGACAACCTAGAGTCCATAAGGTGATTGATCTGCTGAATGGGGCACATTGTGCTTAAATCAAACGATTATGTGGATTATTTTAGTTTGGATTGTGTTGATTCCTTGCGCTGAGTAGAGTGGACGCCAGTCCTATAGTCAATCAAATGGACACATACCATGAGCATTTAGATTTTCAAGTCTAGAGATCCAACATATCTGTGTTTCTGCTGGACTGTAACAGAGGTTTAGGTTGCTGAGTTAAAAATGTCCTTATTTCATTCACTGTTTCTTTCAGATTGTATACTTTGGAGTAAAATGAGGAATGGTAGCCCGACCCATGTTGGTCTCACCGCTATATCGGCCATCAGGGCTTTTTTGAAAACATCATATCAGCATCTGCAGTTTTGCCACCGATGTGGCCTTATGGTATTTTTTATCTTCATTAATTAACGCTACTTGACTTCTAGAACTTTGGAAGTGCCGTTTTACAAGAACTACCCAGCAGAGCAGGGGCATTCAACTAGATTAGGCAGGGAGACACAATACAAAAAATGTTGTGTGCTAATAGGTCCAAACAATGGGACATATTACGTCCATCTTATTGGGGCCTGCTTCGTACTGCATTCATGCATTTTGATGTTTGATATGATATTGTCTGTGGCTGTGCCAGTCCTTTTTATAGTGCACAGGCTTTGATTTTGATATTAATTAAGACAATAGGAAGTAGACATTTCGGTATGTTCTGTGCACGGCTGCCTGGCATGGAAGGTAGCTCTTAGTGAGGATACAATTGGAGGCAGAGCGGCAAGGTGAAGTATTTACTTGTTCGTGAATGAGAGGTTTTTGCATTTTATTTGAGGCAGCACCTGCAGGCTAATGAGAGCACAAGCCCTAAACCATTAGTTGAGAGTTAGACCATCTTTCAGCCCTAATTTAGGACCAATGAAAGTTAAACGTTTCTGCGTAAAACCTTCAAGTGGACGGAGATGGAAAAGATGGAATCCACTCAAAACTAAAACACACGAGCTAATGGCTGCAGATGGAGAACGCATTGTTCTTTGCATTGTAATTGGACAACATCCCCTCAAAACGCAGAAGAATACAGAAGCTCCAAATTGACGGAGATGGCATGTGATGGATGAACTGCACTCACGGACATTTTGCTTTCACCATTGCTTTCAAGTTCTTTATATGCCACTATTTATTTCTGCATGTTTCGCATGACATTTTGCAAGGCAGAATTGGAAGGCAGAAAACATGCCATCTGAACTCCTGTCCCGCATGCACTCAAAAAGATCATGCACAGCCTCACTGGCAGGCAGTTTAATAACCCATTTAGTCCTGAGGTTGATTCTACAAAATGCCTTCTAAATCCTGACAGTATTCTGAAAAACCTATGTTTCTATGTCAGTGGTTCTCAAATGTTTTCATGTCAAGGACCCACAAAAACTATATGTAATTGGCCGTCGACGCTCTGAAAGAATATATATTCAAAGATATCCACCACATTTTCACGATATTTCAAAAATAGCAGATCTACAGGCTCGGTAGCGCTGCACTGAGTGCCGCACTAGGAGCTTGCATGATCTGCTATTTTTCAATAGCTAAAGTATAACATAATGCTTAAAACACCAAAATACCAAAAACTGCAGAACTGCTGGGGTTCCATGTGACAACATTAATGACGTTGCACAACTTTGATCCCATTTAGCAACTTGACATTCTATTATATTCCATTAAGCTGCATAAAAGAATATCGAGGACAGTTTTTTCAATTTGTGTGTGTGTGTGTGCGTGTGTGTGTGTGTGTCACATCATAATATTTGCACATAGACGCATGCATTTCACCTCTACACACACACACACACACACACACACACACACACACACACACACACTACACACGCACGCACTACTCACACATTTCTAATAAATAACATTACATTCTTCCGGGAGATTGATGATAATTACGTGTCGTCCCATTCCCCCACTGTGGCAGAGAAGACTGTAGATAAGAGAGACTAATGTTCCTCCATGCCACTAATGTTCTCATGCAGACAGTCTTACTTACCCCGAGGTAACCTCTTGTCACCAAGGAGTAGGTGATGATCATAGCACTAATTATGACATGGCTTCCTTGCATTTTATGGACACTTTCCATGTCTATAATTACAAACATATATACTTCTTAAATCAATAAAAGGCTCCTAACCCTGTATAATTAATGAATCATAGTTACTCAGTTACTCGTAATGCTTATGTCACGGCCGAAAGCTCTGCTATGAATTATTAAGGAAACGTGTGCAGTTAAAACAAACCTCTGGGCATATAAGTCGGCAACCTCCAGCAGTGAAAGTATACAGAACATTCAGTCAGTCAGCACGTTTAGCAGACGGCTGTCTGTGATGATGGTGATGGTGATGATTATGATTATGATTATGATGATGATGATGATGATGATGCAAGCGTGAATGCCGTCCGTCCGGCAGGCCTGTGACCCCAGTGGTGGAACAAAGTATTCAAATGTTTTACTTAAGTAAAAGTAGCAATACTGCTCACAGTATTGTGAGCTTGTAGATCGGCTATTTTTCAAACGGCCGGGCTGACGTGGTTGATGCATGTTTTGTAATAACCATCCATCCATCCATCCATCCATCTTCAACCGCTTATCTGTAATCTGTTATCTCCCTGCTCGGCACAATTAAACACCATCATTAACATTCAGAGCAGTGAGATAGATTTACAATAACAACCCCCCCCCCCCCATGGGGAACATAAATAACAGAGCCCACCGGTGGTGCTGGGGTGGCGGTGGGAGCAAACATCGCCAGGAACCATATGCAGAAGAGCATGCAGTCTAAATACCCCGCCCAATTGGTCAGCTGACTGGCACATGATCTTAAATACCCCGCTTCAGCGTATGACATGGGGGTCTGGCACACACTGAATACACCCACATAGTAATGCAGCATATTAACCCCTCGAGTATATGTATGCGCCCTTGAGCACAAATTTAAAAAATAATAGACAAATTGAAATGTGTATCTGTCATGTGCATGCTACTGATGCATGTGTATTGGTTACTGAGTGCAGAGGTGAAATGAACAAAAGGAGTGAAGGAATCAATATGTGCGTGCGTGCATATGTGCGTGCGTGCCTATGTGTGTGGGGCGACAGGAAAAGATTGTGACATCCTGAAAGCTGGGTCAATACCCCTCTTGTTGCCATGACGACCCAGCATCCAGTGCCCCAAAATAATGCTAAACGGAGAGGAAAGCGAATGAGCTCTGAGCGACGAGCATAGAGAGAGAGACACACAGAGACAGAGGAGAAATGACAAGCACGACAGAAAAGGCAAGACAACTGTTTCCAAGTAAAAGTGTGCTGTGTCCTTTTTACTCCATGCGTTTCTCAGTAGGTAGACGGAAAATCTAATTGCTCCCATTAGCCTGCCTACCCCCCACACACACACAGAGAGAGAGAGAGAGAGAGAGAGAGAGCCGTCTAACCCCCGTGGTATCCTGTCGGCTTCAGAACACATGGCCTCCCTGGGTGCTCGTAAGACATTGAACCAACCGACCCAGAGCAGGATGAACATGGATTTGTTTCTCTCCCTATTAGCCAAAGGTTTTATGGAGGAGAGAGACTTATTCTTTTTTTTAATAAGTGGTGTATGGTGGTTGTTCCTTCGGCCCCCATAGACCAGTGGTTCCCAAAAATGTCAGGCCAAGACCCAAAAGAGAGATTAGATGTTTGCCCTGCCAGACCCCCAAACTCTGAAAATAGCAGATCTACAAGCACGCCTCATGAAGAGGACTGCCACTTGACTACACATTGCTCCGCCTCCAACACAGACGGGGAACAAGCAGAAACATAAGACGCACACAAGCCCTAATGCAGAAACTGAGGCACACGAGCGGTTTTAGCTGCATGGCTGCGTATGGGCGGGCGAGTACGTGCAGGGGGAGGTGTGTGCTGTTGGTGGGGTCACCAAAAAAAGTAGGACAACTCTCCCAACGGACCAAAAACCTCAACTCAGGGCCAGGGGGGAGTCTTAATAAGGAGTAGTACTCTTACAATAGCTGGGTGCAGCTAATCTTGAATAATAATATGAATAAGAAAGGAATATCCGCACTCTCTTGAGTAGTTTCTTCTGAACTTGTTTTATTTTGGGCAAACAAAGCAGCAGCAAATCTACCAAAAAATGTCCCTCGTGATATGGCTGCCGTGGTATAAAAAAGTTTGCGAACGCCTGGATTAGACTAGGGTTCACTGAGCATGCATGAGTCACATTTACCCACTGGGGGACAGGTCTCCATTCCACTGGGGGACAGGTCTCCATTCCACTGGGGGACAGGTCTCCATTCCACTGGGGGACAGGTCTCCATTCCCCGAGGGGACAGGCCTCCATTCCGAACCCCCACCATTCTGAAATGTATTTTTCGGAATAGTGGTGCTTAAAAAACACCACCATTCCGAAATTCACTACACTAAAGCCACCCACCTCCACCCACTTTCACCCACCTCCACCCACTGGTTATTGAGTAAGTGTATATCTTTTAGCAGCAAGAGATGGGAGAAGCATTGTTAACTTCTAGGCTTTTGGCAGTTTGATGATGGAAAAAGA
The DNA here is from genome assembly GCF_963924005.1 of Protomyctophum bolini. NCBI lineage: Eukaryota > Metazoa > Chordata > Actinopteri > Myctophiformes > Myctophidae > Protomyctophum > Protomyctophum bolini. Next base: position 44,003,788 of record NC_137865.1, read on the forward strand.
AACTTGTGTAACTAACTTCTGAGTCGTGGAGGGAAAAATAATGAATAAGAAAATGGCTAAATGGAGCCTATACAATGTGGATATGGTAATGTGGGAGACCTCTTCAGCTTGAATGTGTCTGTATCCCTAATAAGACACGTGCATTAATTGGAGGCATTTCAAAGTCAGCACGACGATGCACCAAGCCCCCAGGACAGGGGGAGAATTATTGAAGCACTGATTTCCAAGTGGCCAAATGTGGTATCGCAAGTTTGGGCTGGTTGGGGCCCGCAACACAAACGAGTGAAATGTTTTTTTTGACCAATGAAATGAGCTCGACTCACAGGCTTTTGCGCGGAGGTAGTTTGTGACATAGACGCATAAAGGACACTAGGCTACTGCACATGCAACTGGGCCCCATGATGTCATTAAAACAGTGTGCCCAACAGTGTACCCGTTAAGGGAGTATGCGCAGGGGTATCCGGTCCGCACTACCTATATGGAAAAGATATTTGTGTTGCTGCTGCAGACATTATTCTTACAGTAACAGGGCTACATAGCTTCTAGCATGCAGCAAACTGGGTCAAAGCTGAATTAAATACCACTGCTTCTACTTTCATTATGGCTGCACTGGAACGGGGTGGGCTGGGTAACTGTACGCGACTACAGTAGTGGCTCCAGAGGGAGAGTGGAATTGGCTCAGTATAAAACAAGGCGTGCCATTAAAAGCTGCGTCTCTGCTGAACAAAATTAATGCTTGCGCCAACGGAGAGGCCATGCCAAAACACAACGCTTTGTGTCTGCTATTGCTTTTTGAGTGTGAGGCGTGAGATTGACAGCCACCACTGTAACACTACCTAAACGAGGAGTATAGAATGGAATTGGAACAAACTGTAGTGTAGAGAGTGAGGCCTCATTCACACGTATCAAACACTAATCAAGCAAATGTTTGGTCGTTTTGTTTGGTTAATTTTAGGCCACCACAATGCTTTTCCAATGGGAGTCACATGGTTTGACCAAACATTTTTGTTTGATCGGGGGGGAGGGGCAGAACACCACCGGCAATCAGCAATCAAACACAAATGTTTGTTGTGGTGGCCTAAAAAAACAAAAAAACATTAGCTTGATTAGTATTTGATACACGTGAATGAAAGAGGTTTTGTTTGCTCGTGCGTGTTCAGAAGGCTGTGCAGTACAGACTGCACAGTATTGGTGGTAACAAACAGACAGTATTTAGGTTGTCCTAAATTAAAGTGAAATGCAAAAGACTATGGTGGAAACGGTATGGTAAAAGAAGTAGCATTAATAGAAATACAATTATACAAACTGCCAGCACATGTATACAAATATGCATATGATTCTTCAAACCAAACACTTCGTCCTGGTTTCTCAGAGCACTGCAGTTGTCCAAACCTACTCATGTGTACAGTCAGTCACGCTGTGAGTGAGGGTGTGGTGGTGGGGGGGGGGGGGGGGATTACTATGTTATATCTTCAGCTCTGCACAGTGAGATCCGAGGGCTGACCAGGCAAAAGAGGAAGCATTAGAGGAGGTATTCAAGCCCTACCCTAAACTCATATGACCTCAGGGCTTGAAGTTCTCAGTCCTGGGGACGCATTTCTCAGTCCTGAGGATTTCATATGGGTCATTCGATTTGATCAGTGCAGATTTGCAAAAAAAACATTTTCAGTCTTGGGATTTTTTTTGGCTTTAACCCATTCTGACCGGGCACCCATTTTGGTGTTAGCATCATGTCGTGCTTTAGCTACTGAAAAATAGCAGATCTACAAGCTCATATCGCGCCACCGAGTGGCGCGCTACGAGCTTGTAGGTCTGCTATTTTTGAAAAATCGAAGAGCGACTGACATTTTCAGAATCTGATCTCAGGTCAGAATGGGTTGATCAGACCAGTGTGTGTCCAGTGGAAACCTCGTATGAATCTGATCTCAGGTCAGAATGGGTTAAGCCCTGTGACCTACTCAAACCCCACTCCAGTTGATTGATTGATTTGAAGTATTTATTAGCAGTTTTACAGAACTACAGTATACATTTCATGCACAACTCCATACAAAAACTGTTAACTGTGGGACGACACCATAAAGCATTACACTTAGAAAAAGAACATACAGTGAGGGGAAAAGGGGTGGGTGGGGGGATTCAGATTTTACGGGGGCCAGTTTAGAATTGCAGCCAGTGCACTATGGCTACTAGTGGCTGCATTCATTCAGTCTGCCTGCCTGCCTTTCTCTTTCGGGGGGGGAGGGGGGGGTGTCTGGGTACCCCAAAATTACAGCGAAATTAAAAAGAAATACCTCAATTTTGTATGTGACGGCTGCAATGATGATATGATATGATATGATGATATGATATCAAGCCTCGCCGTCGTTTTTGTGACATGAACAACTGCAATACGATCAAACAACATATGGAAACCATAGTTACATGATGGAAAACCTATAAAAATAGCTAACTATTATGGTCACACCTGACTGCCTCCATTTCTTCTACACACCAGATGGCAATATGGTGGTCTATTTTTTTGTCTTTTTTTATTGAATCGTAAAATATAAATTATTGCAATATTACAGCAGTAATTGTATGTGTGGTGGCAATGTGGCTATGTCGTGGGATCTACCTGCCTTTCCAGGCGCATATGGAACAGAGCTGTGTTCATTTTGATAGCAAATTTTGGTCTCATAGTCTTTTGAATACAATTTCATTTAGGCTAGTTTTAGTCATATTTTCATCTGAATTTTAGTCGACTAAATATACGATTTTATTCGACTAAATCTACAGTTGATTTTGTCGACTAAAATGTGTTTTGGCCGGCCTTGATGGCGTCATAATGTCAGATTGTATACTTTGTTGCATGCTGAAAATAGCCGATCTACAAGCTCACAATGCTCCACAGCGCGACGTGTCTCGAGCTTGTAGATCTGCTATTTTCACAGCGCAACACCCGAGCACAACCAAACATAAATACAATGACTTGTCTTTTAGTTCTACTGGATCTCTTCTCCACTAGTGGAAAAAAGTTGACGGAATTGTCAATATATTTTAATTTAGTCTTGGTTTTAGTCATCACAGCTTAGTTTTAATTTCATTTTTGACAGTGAAACAAGGTAGTCGACAAACATTTTTTTTCATGCCATAGTTTTAGTCTTCAAAATCAACACTTTCAGGCAGAGCAGCAAGACGAGCCATGCTGGCTATACTGCAGAACAGAGAGCAGCAGAATGACATCATGCCACTGATCAGATCAGACACTGCAGGGCGGAGGTGGTTTTACACAGGCAAGCGTGCCACACAAAGAGATGTGTCCTCGAGTGCACAATTCATAGCAGTGGTTCCCAAACTTTTTCATATCAAGGACCCCCGAATTGATACGAATTAGGCTATTTATTGGCATTTTTACATCTGGGACCTCGATTTATATTCATAAGCATAACGGTTGACAATAAAGGAGACATGACTCCGCATGACAAAGCGTCTGTGGTTTCATATTGCAGTAAACGCCTATTGAAACAGCCCACTTAAGTATTCAGACCAGGTTCATATGGGTCCATTTATGGCCTTTCTGAAACTGTATTGACCATTGATCACCAAGACGGTTCATATAAAGATATGACTTTCAGACGGGAATCCTGGCAAATAAGCGCACTAGGAAGGAGTTATTATGCCAAGCTATGTACTGTAGTAGTAATAGGTTTCGAACGGTCTACCTTTTTATGGCAATTGATATCAAATCAAAGGTTATTCATATAACACATTCACATTGGCCGAGGGCAAACCACGTGCTGAACAAGTACATGTACAAACAATGAATGACATTAAAGAGCAAACGGAGCCGAAGAAACCAAAACCAACATACAGTACATGGTATATATAATAGTCAAACAACATGAAACACCAGGGAGAAAAAGTGGGTCTTTTATTTTTGATTTAAAAACAGCCAGGGACTGGGCAGAGCGAATGGGAAGAGGCAGGTCATTCCACAGTATGGGACTCACTGGCACCAGCCACGGCAAAGGCTCGGTCACCTCTAGTGACACGTGAGGTTCCGAGCACAGTCTGAGTCAAGAGCAGCTGGTCAGCCGACCATGCTGTTGGGCTGCCTATACCGTAGGGGCCCGGACCACTGTAGGGGCCCGGACCACTGTAGGGGCCCGGAACGCTACGCCAGTGGTCCAGGCCCCAAGCAGACTCGCAGCTCGGTGTCAGCGAGGATGAAATTTAGCTTCGGCTAACTCTGGCCCGTTTACATTGATGTGAAAACTGACATGTTGATTAATGAGCTTTGTCCCTGTCAAATAAATAAATAAATAAAATTAAACTCTACATCGATCTAATTGGGCAACTTCACCCTTGCTGATGACAATACGAGCTATTGTTTACGCCAGTTAGTCATGGATGTGTAGCCATCACATTAACAGAAAAAAACTCATGTGCAGCTGTGCAGTTTTAATTGGGCCCTCTCTCAGTAGAAACTGCTACCATGTTGAACCCAAATGCAGTGGGACCATCATCCCTCTACTTATACTCTGGGTAACAGCAAGCCCCTTCTTAACCCCTCCTGCAAAAGTGCAATTTCATAAATTATTCAAAACTTTAAGTAACTTGGGTATTTTTTTAACTTGCGTTAAAAATACAATTCATTATACTGTTTTGGTCAGCGGCAACAACGGCACAAACATCCCTTCTGGTCAGACGAAGGAGGAGCCAGGCCCGGGGGGGCAACCCACAGTGCCTGGAGCCTCCTAGTGTCACCAGCACCTGCTGCTAACATCTCACCAGCCTAAATCCCAAAGAGACGGTAGCATGCCACTTGGACACAGGCCTCGGTCGGGTCGCCTGGAGGAGGGCGTCTGTTTTGCAAGACCCGAAACACCCAGTGACTCCAGGAAACAACACTGATGAATATATGAATTCATTTATCGCCAAAATCGCTTTTTCATGCCTGTTTTCTAATGGCGCTCAGTGACGAGATCGCCTTTTCACGCCTTTTTTAATTAATTAAAATTAATGAATCAATTAATTACCATGATCAACTCAATCAAGTGTCCTGTATACGCTCATAACACTCTGGTAGTTCTTCATACAATTTAAGTTCAAAAATTGTGAACTATCCCCTTAAATTGAAAGCCGATTTGGCCGGAAACTGAGAATCGGGAAGTAAAAATCCGGTATGTGACTTGTCATAATCCCAAAACATACTTTTTGTAAACTAGGATATCGTTTAGAGAAATGAGCTGAAAATCAAGCTCATTTTTGGTCTAAAAAGAAATCAAAGATATTAGCGTTTGAAAATCTGCCGGACTTATGCCGTCTATGGGGATTGGGGACGCAGATTTTAGGACTGCTAGCGGAGTGTTATGAGCGTATATACAGGACACTTGATTGAGTTGATCATCGTAATTAATTGATTCATTAATTTTTATTAATCTAAAAAGGCGTGAAAAGGCGATCTCGTCTCTGAGCGCCATTAGAAAACAGGCGTGAAACGGCGATTTTGGCGATAAATTAATTCATATAAAAAAAAATTAAATATATAAAATCACACCTGTGTGAACTGAGTGGTGCAACTATACATTCACTCGTATTGTAGTACTGTAATCATACTGTACTCGTAAGCTGTGCTCGTACTGTACTCGTACTGTGTGTGTACTGTACACCACTTGTGTGTGTGTGTGTGTGTGTTGCAAAGCATTTGCCTTCAATGAGTGCTTCCGCGTGCGTAACATAAGTCCCGGAAATGACGCGCTGTGATTGGCCAGTTGTCACTTGAGTGACAGCGAGAGACATGGAGGAGTCGCATGAGTGACGTCACTAGGGCAGCGACGCAGCGTGCCTTCAGCACTTCTAAATAAGAAAGCTACGGAGAACTGTTGCTTTGTGTTCACTCTTTAATGTTTTCTGTCGGTCATCTAATCCCCCCTGGCTCTGATGTTGTATTAATAACTTTGTTGTTTGTCTTATTTTGTATTGTAATGTACACTAGGTATATTGTCATGACTGTTATAAAGATTTGTTTAAAAAAAAAAAGAAAAGCCTTCAGCACTGCACTTCCACTTGACTTCCTGCCTTCATTGGGAGACATGTCGCTCCAATGAACTGCAACGGCCTGTGAGGCATCTATATTTTATAATATCTGTGTGTGTGTGTGTGTGTGTGTGTGTGTGTGTGTGTGTGTGTGTGTGTGTGTGTGTGTGTGTGTGTGTGTGTGTGTGTGTGTGTGTGTGTGTGTGTGTGTGTGTGTGTGTGTGTGTGTGTGTGTGTGTGTGTGTGTGTGTGTGTGTGTGTGTGTGTGTGTGTGTGTGTGTGTGTGTGTGTGTGTGTGTGTGTGTGTGTGTGTGTGTGTGTGTGTGTGTTTCCCTGTGTGTCTTGTAGATGATGGTAAGCTGTCTCTGGATGAGTTCCAGGCATTCTTCTCAGATGGAACGCTGAACGAAAAAGAACTGGAAAAGCTGTTTCACACCATCGACTCTGATAATACCAGGTTAGCGCTCCCTGTGTGTGTGTGTGTGTGTGTGTGTGTGTGCTCTTTCCACCAAGGCTGCTGTTCTCACTATTAATTATAGAAATGAACAGAGATGAAGTTATTTTCCTGCTCCACTGTCTTGTGTACCACTGAAAATATGTATAATTTATCCAGCATACAGTTTACAATGGAGAACCACTTCCTAATGGCAAGGGCACTGAAAACAATGCGATGGACAATGTCATTTTGTCAATAGTTCTGTCACTCACTGCTCTGTCTGACACTCCATTGTGACAGACGGGGCCATTCTTTGTTTTGATTGATTGGCCATCATTAACGCATTATAAACACAGGCATTTATAATGCCATTAAGTCACCTCAGCGACAGCATACTGTAGCTGTAATCAGGGAAAGTGCTTTGACACAGTGGGATGTGTCTGCTCTTTTGCTCTTATGCATCAGAATAGACGTGTTAATTTGCATCACTTATGAATCCTGCTGGACTTGAAATGGAATCAAACAGAATAGACTCATCCGTAAAGCTGACCCTTTACGGATGAGTGAAATTTGGCCAATTGCCATTATTAGAGTAGCTTTTTTTCTCTTTTCTTTTTTCACGACCCATTTTTGTAACCCATTTTTCACCCCTGTGTAATCAATTATCTAATGTGCCGTCTCTATTAATATATACTCTTAAGATCAGGCTGGCCAGAGGGAGGCAGTTTAGAGACCGGGATTACTGCATGTTTTTTGTGAGGGTACCTATAGTACCTACCCATGGGGGCACGGGGAGAACATGCAAACTCCACACAGAAAGGTTATTTTCTTTTCTTTTCTTTTCTTTTCTTTTCTTTTGTGTTTACCATCAATCCTGTGTGAAGTGAATTCATTCTGAAAGTTTGACTCACCAAAGTTTCCTCTCATTAGAGTAGCAGTACAGAATACAGATCACGCCGAGGTTGCCAGGTGTCAGAGCTGGTATGCAGGGGAGGAAGTAGTACTCGGATCTTTGACTTAACCCATTTTGACCTGAGATCAGATTCTAAAAATGTCTTATATATCCTATCCTGACAATTTTCTGAAAAAGCTGTGTTTCTATGTCAGTCGTTCTTAGATTTTTCAAAAATAGAGTGGCGCGCTATGAGCTTGTAGATCTGCTATTTTTCAATAGCTAAAGCATAACATAATGCTAACACCAAAAGGGGTTCCCGCCCAAAATGGGTCAAAGTACAAAGCATCAACATATACTAAAATTACTTTAATATGTACTGCATATGGCATCTTTTAAAGGTAGAGCTCATTTTAATGTTGGTACATACTTCTACTGGGTCATTTACAATGATGCAGAGATTACACGTACAGTAATATAAGAACGACAAAGAAAGAGAATACTTATATGTTGATAACAATCAGTTAAGTAAATCCGTCCAGCTTCTGCCCTAATGGCAAGAGGGTGCAAATTAAGCAATATGCCCGTTTATCCGTACGGCGTCTGCCTTCTCCTACCAAACCACTCCGTTAGCCAAACCGCTCCGTTAGCACACATCTCGCCATGCACAAAAGAATCCTGCATGCCACCCGAATCCATATGCACTACATTGCTTCCACACAACTGTCATATTTACTGTACAAATATAACTTTTGTCTGATACACTGCGCAACATTTCGCTGTGATGCAAATTACATCACAAATTCCCCATTCACCGACCCCCTTTGAGTTCTAGCTCCTAAAATGGCCAATCTGTAATACGGTGCCAAAGGTTCTGAGCTTTCCAGGACAGATCTGGCACCGGGAACCTGAAGGACTGACTAGCAGTCATTCAATAAAGTGAGTTAAAATTTGATTAGGGTTATAATAAGATGGATGTAATTATAAGCCCACGCACCTTATCATACAAGACTCCGTTACCCTGTGAAGGCCTTGAATTTATTGAGATTTTTTGTTTGTTCATGTCACATGCCTCCATGAACAATGAACAATCCCAAAATGAGGAAAATATTTGCAATAGCAAAATGATGTAAATTCACACAACTCTCACAATGTCCTGCATACTGTCGTACGTTCAGTATTTCCCAAACACTGCACGTTTGCTCAAACTTTAATATTTAACCCATTCTGACCTGAGATCAGATTCATACAAGGTTTCCACGGGACACACACTGGTCTGATTAACCCATTCTGACCTGAGATCAGATTCTAAAAATGTCAGTCGTTCTTCGAATTTTTCAAAAAATAGCAGACCTACAAGCTCGTATCGCGCCACTCGGTGGCGCGATATGAGCTTGTAGATCTGCTATTTTTCAATAGCTAAAGCATAACATGACGCTAACACCAAAATGGGTGCCCGTTCAGAATGGGTTAAAACACTTCCCAGTGTAAACAGTCTCATGCTTGAAGGAGCAGGCCTGGGCAATGGCGCCTTTCAACGTTTCAACACGAGCCGAGTTGACATAAAGAAATATTATTCATTAAATATTCACTACAATAGAAATACTGAATAATCAAGGTAAAGTTATGAATGCATAAAAGTAAATTATGCATTACAAAAAAGGGTTTGTAGAACACATTTATGTTCTGTATTGTTGTTGTATTCGTTTCTGTCCTTTCGCCTCCGATGTCCCCTCTCTCTTTCTGTCTCCCCAGCTCTCATTTATATTTATTTCTCTTTGACCTTGTGAGGGAGACGGGGCACATTACACACAATACACCTGCTCTGAAGGGAATAGGGCAGCGCATGACATACGCATGCAGAGACGGCCACAGAAAACAAATACAACTGCTGACAATGATGATCGTCAGACTGATTCTGAAACAAATTCACCTCAGTTATTTGTTTACATATTTCTCCTGTTTTCTCACCCCCATCACCGTTGCCCTCTCTCGCCCTCTCTCATTCCCGCTACGGCGTTTTATTTACATGTACTGTATATTTATTTGTACATTAAAACACAGAACACTACACCCCCTCCCCTCCCCTGAAATAATAACAACAAATGGAATGAACACAATATAACGCTTTCATCATGATGAAACAAGGCTAATAATAGACAATTAGTTGAATACAATACAGCCTAAACCAGATTTACTAAAAAGGGTGGGGTGGGGTGGACGTGGGTGGGGGAAAAGCAAAGCGAAGTTTCTTTGTTTACCCAGGGAAGTGGACTAAGCTCGAGATGCTTGTTTACAGGCACGCCCTGCTCATAGAACATTTCATGGTAGGGGTTCAATGCCTTGCTCAAGGGCACTTGAGCAAGTTTCTTTGTTTACCCAGGGAAGTGGACTAAGCTCGAGATGCTTGTTTACAGCCACGCCCTGCTCATAGAACATTTCATGGTAGGGGTTCAATGCCTTGCTCAAGGGCACTTGACAAGGGCCCAAGTCTAGTCCCATTTCAAATGACCTTATACATGAGTCTGAAAAATAATGATATGACCTCCATTGCAGCTCGACAGGGGGTTGGAGGTCGGAGACTTTCCATTCCAAAATAATACATTCACAGCCGTATATAAAGGTTACAGCTTACGATAAGAGTATGAAAAAGAAAAAGTACTGTTGTGTACAGCAAAAACAAGGAAAAATAAAACTAAACAAGAAGAAGCATCAATAATACAGAGCAAAGGTAAACAATGAAAAATAGAGGATAGGCCCTATAGCTAACAGCTAGAGGGAAAAGAGACATTGTGTTGTGCAACAACATTCATGAATCTCTAGCCAACCCCAATATGGACCAGGACCAATGCACCCTTGTCATCACCCTGGCACACATTGGGCTCTGTGTTCATTTGACCCCATCTAACATGAGTAATGATGTCCAGTATTAAAGTCCTATTGATCTTGAGTTGAACTTGAATGAGCCTGGTTTTGAGTTCCTTGGGACATCTTTTGGATGTGTCGAAGACCCCAAAGATTTGGACTAACAAGTGTCTCTAAGGTGTGATGCGACGTTTCCAAAAACTAGGTGGGTCGGTTGATATTAGAACATTACATCATGAAAGGATTTAAATGTACTGCGGTCATAGAGCTCCTTATGCACCATGACACCCCTACCGAGTACCGACCCATGGTCTCCAGATGTTCATATGCAATGTTTAGGAGTTAAAGGGATATTCCACGTTAAAAGAAAAAACGTTTGGTCATTTCATCGTCTACTCGGGCTTATCTGAACACTCCAGACAGTTTTTAAGTTGCTCGATTCAATATTCAGATATTAGATATTCTTTTAAGCTGCCCCTCCCCCTTCCTATTACAAACCCATTGTAACTTCAAACTCCATTTTAACCCATTCTAACCGGGAACCCGTTTTGGTGTCGGCATCATGTTATGCTTTAGCTATTGAAAAATAGCAGATCTACAAGCTCATAGCGACTGACATTTTTAGAATCTGATCTCAGGTCAGAATGGGTTAACCATGATAGATTCATCGTAATACCCGTCCTTTTTTCTGGTGACTGATATTGTCCTTCAAATACATGAGGGGGCCGTGCTTTTCATTTACTGGTTTCACACCACAATTGGAGCAACAACAACAACATAATTCCACTCTCTTCCATGCCCACTGCATGTGTACTGTAAGAGAAAGGGATTAATCATGTGGGAGTTTAGTGGAAAATAATGCAATGGGGAGCAGAGCACGCTACACAGTGAGCTCTTGAGGTCTTGGTGTGGCTCATTTTTTATTCATTTGAAAAGTTGTGAAATTGGACTTTCTGTATAATGAGTACTTTCTACATTTGGTACATTTTGATGCCAATACCTTTTGTACATTATAGAATTCCGGGCTTTTACTTGTAACAGTCAGTACGTCTTCTACATTGCACTATTGAGGACGGGGACCCCTTTTGGCCGTTTTAAGCATTATTTATGTTATACTTCAGCTATTTGTAGATCTGCTATTTTTTTGTAACTCAAATCTTTGCTTCTGGGGGGTCCCTGGAACAACATACTTTCAGATGGGGGTCCGCAGCCAAATACAGATAATTCTGGGGGTCCTTGACATAATAAAGGTTGAGCACCACTGGCACTGACATAGAAACATAGGTTTTTCAGAAAACTGTTAGGACTGAGGCCGATTCTAAAACAAATTATTCTTAATCCTATTAAGTTCAAAATGCGGGTACTTTTTCTTCCACTGCTCTCAGCATCATAACGTCAATAACTCAATGCATATATAGTTCAGAACGCCCAGCTCAACTTGATCTACTGGCCTTTTGCAGCAGCATTTACTCTGTTCAGCCTGAGGCCTTTGTTTGTTTATCATTGCAAATAAATTACACCATCTGATCTAACTGCCTAAAACTTTTACCGCAAGTGGAATTATGATTAGGAGTGCTTGCACATAAAGGGTAAACTCCTTGGTGTCCATTTATCCATTTGTAACTCGGGAGAGTTGCGGATCCATTTGGTTTCAGTAACACTGAAGATTCTTCTGTGTAGTATAGGGAGACGAGTTACTCAGCTTCTCTTTTTATTTATTTATCTTTTGCCTTTTTTTTTGTTGCTTTTTTATCTCTCCATCTGCACGCACGCTCCATCTGTGGCAGACAGTTGGCCAAGCGAGCAGGGACCTCCTCAGAGCTCTGTAGCTCTTTGAGCCAGTGGAACATTCACTGCCAAATGAGTCCTGATGCACTGCACTGCACTGCAAGGGTCCAGTCCCATTCCTGTCAGTCCTGTTCCATAGCCCCTGCCTGGCAACTGTGCGTGCGTGCGTGCGTGCGTGCGTGCGTGTGTGTCCCACTGTCCCTATCTGACGGCGTGCGTGCGTGTGTCTCTGTCCCTATCTGACGGCGTGCGTGCGTGTGTCTCTGTCATGCCAAAGCTGTTCCTCTGTTTCTGATCCTGCTCTTTTCCATCCTCTCTTGTCCCTCTCCCCTTCCCTTCTCTCCTTTCCTACCTTCCTTCCTTCCTTCCCGTTCTCTCTCCTTCCTTCCGCTGCCCCTGTGCTGTGATGTACTAGTAATGTTGACACTAAGGAGCTCTGCGGTAAGTCAAGTGCAAGTGCACATGCATGCATACAATGCAATATGCACGCGTGCACACACACACACACACACACACACACACACACACACACACACACACACACACACACACACACACACACACACACACCACATCCTCTTCCACCCACCCCACCAACCACCACAGTCACCAGCTGTTACACAATGGAGAAAGAAGGGCACAGTGCAAATACTTCATTGTCATTACTGGTACGTGACAGATTAGGAAGCATAGACAAGTTGAGTCTAGATGTGAATATAAGTGCTAAGGTGAAAACCAGGCATACTTAATGAACGGGTGGGTGTGGCCTCATAAAAACATAGTTTTAGCACTTTCTGTACACTTTATTGAAAGAAATCTTCCTCCTAGTATCATAGTACCTGAGGATCATGTTTTAGGGGGAACAAAACGGCACTCCATCTTTAAAGTAGGGGTGTTGTAGATGTCTTAGTGCAGGGTTCCCCAATTAATTTTCCTCAAGGGCCATATTTTGACTAGCGTACCAGGCTGGGGGCCTTCATTTATAAATGAATAGAAACCAATCCAATTGCCGTCTTGATTGGGAGGCACACTATTTTCCGACAGCATTCTAGCCGACGGGGCAACGGTCCGCTCCACAGCGGGGGGACCGTCGCTGCGATGCGAAAAAGCGATGGTCCGACATGCGCTGCTCCCGTGCTTGCGGTTAGGGTTAGGTTAGGATTGAGGTTTCGGATCAATATGCTGTCGGAAAAAAGACCTGCACCCGTCTTGATTTAGGCTGCATATCATCTGGACATCTCAATACAAACCTGCACAGGGAGTTACAGTATATAAGACATTAATGAGAGTCTGTGAGGTCAGATCAACATATGGAATGTCAGAACAGGTCTAAGGGTGGTAGCGGGGATATTCTCTTGAGTGTGTGTGTGTGTGTACACACAAGAGTTTGAGGGGCAGGTCTAGAGTTTGAATGGACAGGTATCAGACAGTCAAAAGGGAGACGTCGAAGAGGAAGGATGGATGGGGAAGGATCAACATGGAATGTCAGAACCTGTTCTGACATTCCATATGGGCTTAATTGCGACAGCAGATCGCATTTACTATGACATCAGATGTCATAGTGATGTCACGAGACTTGGGCACCATATGGGTGCTTTCCCATGTATGGCGAGTTTGAGTGACACACTGACTGTCTGACTGACGGAAATTGCACGTTTTCATAGTAAATGCAACCTATGGTCGCAAAAATATGGATAACTCTAACCCCGACTCTTACTTAAACCTAACGAATAAATGCTTAATCCTATCCCTAAACCCAACCTGGATGTTCTGTAGACCGTACTCTAAAAATCTCTTTTAACCCATTCTGACCGGGAACCCGTTTTGGTGTTCAGCATCATGTTATGCTTTAGCTATTGAAAAATAGCAGATCTACAAGCTCATAGCGCGCCACTGAGTGGCGCGCTACGAGCTTGTAGGTCTGCTATTTTTGAAAAATCGAGAAGAACGACTGACATTTTTTTAGAATCTGATCTCAGGTCAGAATGGGTTAATCAGACCAGTGTGTGTCCAGTGGAAACCTCGTATGAATCTGATCTCAGGTCAGAATGGGTTAACCATGAAACCAAATATTTTCTTATGAGGACCAGGAAACGGCTAATGTCTGTTTCTCAAATTGTACTATCGTTAAGTCCTCAAAAGTATAGTCACACTGTCACACACACTGTCACACACACACACACACACACACACACACACACACACACACACACACACACACACACACACACACACATGCACACACACACTCGTCGTCCGAGTACCGCTTCATTACAGATTAAATCAATAACATAAAACATGAAAGATCAAACATAGATTGTACTCTGTTTCAATCAGACTCAGCTGCTCACTTAAGCACTAATATATCGGCTCATATCCTGTTCCCGTCTGTCTTTGTAATGTGTGCGTGCGTGTGTGTGTGTGTGTGTGTGTGTGTGTGTGTGTGTGTGTGTGTGTGTGCGTGTGTGTGTGTGTGTGTGCGTGCGTGTTTTTAGATTACTTTGCCAAGCACATGGGAGACTATGAGGGAGTGCTGGCGTCTCTGGAGACTCTGAACCTGTCCATCCTCAAAGCCATGGACTTCACTAAGAAGGTCAGTGTACTGTATGTACTGTATGTACTGTATCTGTATGTCGACGCACTCACTGCCGGGTATCAATTCTTGCTTAACCGTCAGCAACTGAAACCCTTATTTTGAAGGTTGCGTCGGAAACCGAAACGTGAACCGGATGTATAGCTCGCCATTTCCTTCACCCAGAAAATACATTTTGTGGCCGTGGTCGTCTGGTTCTTTGCTTATGGGCCGTTGAGTGAAGCTTGTTTTGACCAGGCAGGGCGCAGATATATATATATATTTTCTGTATGTGATAACGTAGAAGCAAGCGAAATTTTCACTTCTGGTTAATTTCCTGTTCTATCTGTTACTTAGCAACTTGGAGCCACGTAGACGTTGGCGAAGAGCGCAATTTATCATAAACCGCTATAAAGACAACCTGACGTAAACCTATGTCAACAGTGTTGAATGTGTTTAACACTATAGTATTGATTAAACTCTGTCTCCAGCATATCTTCTCCCTTAACACTCGCATGACTGTAGTTTTTTGATTGATTGATTCTTTATTTAAGTGTCATGCTTCCGAAGAAGCCCAGCCCATTATGGACTTACAGGACACTATTTACAGTTTACATAAACAATGACAATAAACCGACATGACGGTTTGCAAACAAGGATCAAGTGAATACCAAACTGACTAATACACTCTAGATCCTTACATGGCAGATTACATAATATACAACATAAAATAAAATACATTAGGCCTGTGACAGGAGACACATGTACCTACTTGAAGAGCTGGGATTGTCTTCTACTCCAGGCTCTAGAAACAAACTGCCAGGCACCACACAAGCTGACTTCAGGTCAAAATGACCTTTTTTCTTCCTGTGATGTTATTAGCTACTGTCTCCCCTTGGAGACGCCTTGACATATTATTCTCCCCCCAGCGGGATGGAGCCATTGTCTTTTAAATATCGACTACTTGAACAATGGGCTGTCTGGAGGTGTGAAGCTCACTGCCGTGGGAGAGAAAGGGTGACAGGGGTTTGATTGATTGAAATATTTTAAAAACAGTTTGCAGAATTACAGTACATTTCAAGCACAAACTCAATAAAAAGACTGTTAACTGTGAGTGGACGACCCAATTAAGCATTACACGTGTTTACAAGAGTGTCCACCTTGTTCAATTCATCAAAACATTTAGAGACGTACAAATAGACACTTCTATATAGTCAAAGAACGGAACAGGAATTCATCATAAAGGAGGTAAAAAGGGAAAAGAAACATATACAGTGAGGGGAAAAAGGGGTGGGCGGTGGGGGGGGGGGGATTCAGATTTTTCTAACTGGACTTAACTCAGAGGACGGCCACATGAAGTCTCGGATCCACACTGAAGCCTGTGTGGATCCCTGGCGCCGGGAATCCACAGGGGCTTCAGTGTGGGTGTGGGTGTGTGCGCATTTGCGCACTCGCAACATGGCACTATGTTACCCTTCCGTTTCTCGCTACAGTGTCTCCATGTTCCAGATCTCTTTTTCAGCTGCAGGGCATTTAGTGTGTGGTGCACACATTTGTGTGCGTACACAAATGCGCACGGACGCAGGCGCACGCACACACACACACACACACACACACACACACACACACACACACACACACACACACACACACACACACACACACACACACACACACACACACACAGTATCTGAGTTACACACACAGCCCTTGGCTAGCTAATTTCCAATGAGCAGCCTTTGTTTAATCAATTTAGCCCACTCTCAACACTTTCTCTATCACTACTCTGTCTCTGTATCTTAAACACACACACACACAAGCGCGCGCGCACACACACACACACACCACACACACACACACACACACACACACACACACGTGTGTGTATCATTATGCTGTCCAGTGAGAGCTTAACAGTAATGTGTTGAGACTGAGCACACTGGAGTCGCTGCACTGTGCACAGCCCCTATTGACTGCTAAAATATTGATGAAGGGTGTGTGTGTGTGCGTGTGCGTGCGTGTATGCACGTGTGCGTCGTTGTCATGTGTGAGCCAGAGAGGCCAGAGAGGAAGAGAAAATAGGAGTTTTTGCAGCAGAAGCCCGTGGCTGACAGTGAAAGGGGGGGAGGTTGTGGGAGCCTTTGATTCAGTACAGTAGAATGTCTGTAAATAGGAGTGCCCTGCTATAGCTGAATCATTTAGCAACTTCTATTTTTATACCGTATTCTTCTGTTATTCTCCCTTGCTGGCGCGCGCACACTCTCTCTTTGCCACTCCTTGTTCTGCCTTTTCTCTCTCTTTCTGTCTGTCCCTCTCTCTTTCTGTCTGTCTGTCCCTCTCCCTTCTCTCTCTTTCTGTCTGTCCCTCTCTCTTTTCTCTCTCTTTCTGTCTGTCCCTCTCCCTTCTCTCTCTTTCTGTCTGTCCCTCTCCCTTCTCTCTCTTTCTGTCTGTCCCTCTGTCTCTCTGTCTCACTGGCACATCAGCCGGTTCTGTTCTTCCCTCCATAACCCATGCAGCCCACACCCAGCTCTTAACAATGGACTGTAGAGATGGAAGGATGGATGGAGTGTGAGGAAGGAATGAATGTGGAAGCTCTGCTGTAGTACTACATGTGTTTCTCACATTAGACCCCGTTGACCACTGGCGATGACTCTGTGGCTTCAGGTACATTCGTATGAATGAATGAATGGACCATTGTAAGTGCTTGGAATAGGCACATAGTGCATAGAAAAGTGCTATAAAAATGCAATTAATATTAATTAATCCAGTGTGGTGAAGAGATGAACACTACGCTCAGGTGTAGCGTGTAGCCCTTTCTTGATCACTTTTGGCTCGACAGAAGTTGTGTGCGTGCGTGCGCTCGCTCGTGTGTGTGTGTGTTTTTTTTGGGGGGGGGGAGGGGACTTAATTTGCAGTCACTGCATGGTGAACCAGATGTAAAGAGACAGACTGGGGGATATTTGCAGAGTAATGTTAGCCTCAGTCCTCTGCAGCCCCTTCTAGCGAGAGCACTTAGCGTTTACTATCCAGCGAGGATTGATCAGCTGTGTCTGTTCTCCAATGAACACTGGCATGGATGAATAGGGCTAGAATACTGTCTCTGTTCTCTGGACATTAACTGCTGCGGGAATAATGACACTAAAGCACTTTGTTGAAAACCAAGTCTAGGTCAGAGGAAGATAAATGCCTGTTCATTCCAAGTTCCTTGCAAAGTAAAATGTACTGAACAAAAGACTATAGGATGGGGTTGGATGGGGCGTGACTAAAAGCGGGGGCTCATTTTGGTCAGTTGCCTCTGCACAATATCAAAAAGTAAATGGTAGACGTTTATTAATCCCACGGGGGAAATTAATTTTCAGCGCCGCGGCTGCTCAGACGGCCATGAGGAGCTGTTCTGGGATAAGTGTCTTGCTCAAGGACACTTCACTGTATATATATATAACGGGCCTCTCTAAGCTACGGCCTCCCCTGACAACAATAACTTTAATAGGTTTCAGAAATATATTTTGGAAATCACGGTCAATTGAGAAATGGTTTATAAAATACAGCAGCCAGCTAGATTAACAGCAGAGTACAGATCTGGGGGCTTAATCAAATCCTACTATAAATGCGCCACGTCTTTGTGTGCGTGCGTTTGTGTGTGTGTGTGTGTGTGTGTGTGTGTGTGTGTACGGTTGTAATGCACGTAACTCGAGAACCGTTTGCCCCACCGACAAATCAAATTCGCCAGTGGGCCTAATCAGCCTAAATCCCCTCACCTGTGCAATTTCCAGCCTCTGCCAATTGATTTCCATGGCAACCCCACACCTGCCAATTGATTACAGTCAATTTGCACTCTTCACACACAGGCAGACGGACAGATACAGAGATCTCCATGTGGGACACAGAAAAATGGTTGCTGCTATGACGACAGGTATTGCATAGTACAGATATCTCCATATACAGTATGGGCACAAAAGGGACACAGACAGATAGTTAAAACGGGTGCTATGACAAGTTGACAACGGGTATTATTAGGTTCCCATAGGTTGCATCGTTCCCAAGTAGGCCGGTTGCCGACGGGCACGTACAAGTCTAGTTGAATGAATGCAGAACGGTGTCATCGACATGCATCTGAATGTTGATCCAGAATGGCGTAGCACGCTCTGTCTTCAGCCATCCAAAATTCTCCCATGTCTCCCCCCCTTATCCACTCCCTCATTGGCTCCCAGTTGCTGCCTGCACAGAGCCCAGAAGTCTGATTCTGGCCTTTGAAGGCCAGCATCAAACCAAAGATACGGCAAACCAAAGATACGGCAACCCCATATCTTCAAAGTCTGATCGGACCCTACAACCCGCCCTGCATGCTCAGATCGGCCGACACAGAACATTCATTAAAACAGCCGGGACAACGCTCCACACATACCAGACTCTTCTCCCTTCTGGCTCCAAAACTATGGAATGCACTTCCCAATTGCAATCACAACTGCAGACTGACTCTCGATATTCTGCCGTAGTCTGAAAACCCACCTCTTCAGACTCCATCTTAACCCGTAGCACTTGCCTTATAGCCTCGATGAGGCTAAAGTTATGTCATTTAGATAGAATTGTATGTAGACATAGCACTCTATAGTGTATACTCGTAGCTTTACTGTACAGATTTTCTACTGGTAGATGCTAGGTTCTTAGCTTCCTTATGATTCTTGATTACTATTTATTTTGTAATGTATTTCATTTATTACCACGTGTTGTTCTTGCTTACTTTAAATCTTAAGAGCAACTGCTAAAAGCCTAAATTGTAAATGTTGAGGTGCTTTAGCTTTGGCTATAGCCATGCACATTTATAGCTTCAAACTCAATGAGATGTTCTGTGTCGTATTATCGTATAGAACATAACGAAGGTGGATTCGTGTGCACAAAGTATTTGTGCGATCAGAAATGCATTTGAGGAGAATCCGAAGAGAAGCGTTGAATGGTTCATGGCAGAGAGACCTTAGACCTTAGATGCCATCAGGGAGAAGTTTCGGTTCTTATAGAGCGTCGCAGTCCCGCCCCCTTTCATGACGACGCCAGGCCCGGGAAATGAATCCCAATGCATTTTCCAACTCTTGTCGTGACAAATCATGACAACACATACAATATTTTAGACCAAACTAATAATTACAAAGAAGGAAAAAAAAGAAAAAAATTGTTAAAACCTGCCGTTTTTTCCTACTTTCTAATTCTTTGTTTGGCCCGAAAAGTTGTGTGTGTTGTCATGATTTGTCACGACAAGAGTTGTCTTTTCCGCGGTGTAGACGTCTTTAAATAAATACTTTCTGAAAAGTCTATGAGGAAAATTAACTGGGATTTATTTTCCTGGTCTCTCGAGGGGGGCGGGACTGCGACGCTCTATTCGGTCTGGTTTCTGAAAGAAGAATGGGGAGTGGAGTGTGTTCAAAACATCACATCCCTGTCCTACCCTACCCTACCCATCTGTCCCTTTGCACACAGATGTTGATTGGGCTCCGTGAGTATGGAAGAACTGTGCTCCCTCCCTTCCGTGTCCGTACCTCTTGTACGGAACAGTGAGGCGGAATGATGTCGCAGTATTCCCAACGTGAACAGGCTGCGTAAAAAAAGAGTTTGCTGAGTAACGTCAACATTACTCAGCCTCTCCTTCCCCGTGTTACCCAAGGGATGATGAACAACACACTCATAATTCATGGAAATGTGGCATTTCCATTCACTTGCTGCAGTATTCATGGTTTTGTCAGCCAACGTATCAATTAGGGGGAAAAGCGATCATTGTCGCCACTCGCCACCTGTCTTAAGACAGCAAATTAAATTATGCAAATGACCAGATCATACAGAAAGCAATTATAGTGGTGATTAAATAAACGGATGCCATTTGGCCTCAGCAGCTTAGCCCAAGCTTGATTGTTATTGTTGTAATATTGTATTGTAATATTGTTAATATCTACTGTATGAGGGGGATCAGAAGATTATTGAGGAGTCATGCTGTAAATAATACTAAATGCAAATTGTAGAGGGTGGCTATTCTCCTTATTTTTGAGTGATGCTATAGCCACTCCTATAGTCTGTCTGTCTGTCTGTCTGTCTGTAGGAGCACGGAAGTACCACGACACTGTTGAGCAGTGTGTCACGCACGCACACATGCAGTTGCGCTCTCACACACAAAGGCTAGGGAGGAGGGCTTGTACAGTACACGTGTAGTACACACACAGCACCACTTCAGACGAGTCCGATTTTTGACAAATTAGTAAAACTGTAACTACTGTATGACTTTGAAACACCAACATTAATTTCACCAAAGGTTGTTCGGTTTCTCATCTCTCGCCATTTCCTGTCTAATTACTGAAATATCAATAATGGGATAAAAAGGCCAAAAATAGAGATCAAGGCAAGAAGAAAAAAAAATAATCTTGGTACACACACACACACCCACACACACACACACACACACACACACACACACACACACACACACACACTCAGACAGACCAAGGGGATCTCTTTTCCAGAAGAAAAAATAGGATAATAATAAGGTCATGACATTGTTTTCGTGTAGCTCCAAAGAGTGTAACAAAATGGATGAGTCCTCCTCAGAATGTAATTAACAAAGTATTAGCACCAAGTAGCACTGGTTAAAGATTAGATTGTAGCCTAAATATTAAAGTAATTTCCTAACTTTCTATTTAAGGCAAGGGACCTTCAAGCTCATAGGCCTACTCGTAAAAGTTAGAAGAACTACGTGAAACATTGGATTGCATAAACATCACTTGGTAATAAGGAAGTCAGAATAAACAATGATTAGAAAATAAATTATATAGTATACGCATAAGAGCTCTTCACGGCTTCAAAACGAACCCAAACTCTAATGGTCCCATGAAATTGGTTCTGAGATCAGTGGAGCCGACATAAAGAGACAAGAAAGACGCACCTTCCGCACCCCGTTATTTAATAGAATGACATTAAATTGCATGTTTTCACCTCAATGAATAAGTAAAGTAATCCATAATCACTCACACCATTGAGTCCATGGAGGTGTTATGTGCTTTGCGTTGCGTGCTCTCTCGGCTTTCACTTTAACTGATGGGGACGGTCTCCTGCAATGGTCTAATCTGATCCCTGATCAGCCAGTCACAGCGGCTCTTGATAGTTTCTAGCAGGCAGTCCGAGGCCCAGTACCGTTTCTTAATCTCACCTCAGAAGAATGTCCTGGAGGTGCCGAGGCATTCTTCGGTGCACGACACTATACAGTATACACATGCAGTCTCGCACGAATAGTTTTGCTTTGCAGGTTTCAAAACGGGACTAGAGCGGATATATGGACTTGTCGCAGAGTGTCATTAGGCTCACAGTCCAGTGAGACTGCCTCAGCTTAGCATATGGAGTCGGTGTTCCAGAGAGCGTGGAATGGCAGTTCCCTCATTGTGCCGTCCTCCTGTGATAGCGGCAGGGGAGGGGGGAGGGCTGGAGGGTGTTGGAGACGGGCAATTATGTGCTACAGTAGGTTCCCTGTTTCCAGTGGTGGAAAGTAACTACATTTACTTATATGTTCTGCTCTGGCATCCGGAAAGAGTGAGTGAGAGTGAGTGTGTGTGCCGCGAGATTACCTGTCCACAGATGGACGGACACACACAGAGAGAGAGAGAGAGACGGACTGCCTTCGGCCTGGTGGAGACAATGAAGGAACGATTTTATATTCATTTTGATTGAGGATGTCTGATAGCGTTACAGATAGACGCTGCTTTAATATTACGAATTTCAGGGACCATACCAACGTGTTAAAATCAGAAATAAATTAACATTTCAAATGTATAAACAAGACGTGGAAAAAAGCCATCAACTTGCTTGCTTGTCAACAGCACTGTCAGTGAGACACATTTTAATAACACGCCACATGACTCAACTTTACACTAGCATGTCTAAGCAGTCAATCTGACCCATTTTTAGATTTGGAAGTGGATTTCCTTTGCCCATGAAGTTCTGAGAAGGTTCCCCTTCCATGCCTTTTCCTAAATATTCGATTCAAATCATCTTTTTTTTCATCTGAAACGTTTTCTAAATATGATTTTAGGCATAATTGTACTATAATATGTCTGCTAGTTTTTGCCCAAAAAGACCGTTGTCACCCCGCAAGCAGTGAAGTTCACACCTCCCGACAGTTGGGAGACGGGCATTGTTTAAACTAATGGGTTGCATTTGCATTTCAACTGCCAATGCCTGCAGCCCTGCATACCAACTCATTCTATAAGTGTAAATATATAGGCCTACTTAGTACATTACAATTGTACTCAACATTTAGACTAAATGTTGTTTTAGAGGTTATATTACTTATATGGAGCAATAACAATATACGTGTCTGACGCACAGCTCTCTCCTTTTCTCTCTCCTTCCCTCTCTCGCGGAGGCACGTCTCATCCATGCAATGTTCATGGACAGTCGGACAGTGTAAATTACTACTCCAACCCAGACCCAGTGCCCACCTCTAAATGTTTCTGTTGTTGTTGTGTCAGTGAATCTCAGGAAAAAGACGCTCAACTTGAGAAATGATGTTTTTTTTTAACAGTGGGAGATATCCGAGTCAGTCCGACTCACTCACTCACGCAGTGGATTTGATTGACACCCGAACAGTAAAACACGTTGACATGACGATCTTTCCTTAATAAAACCTTCTTTTCATATGCTGTATAATCGGTTAATCACACAATCAAAGACCAAATAATTTGCAGGCAGCCGGCGTTAATTACCTCACGCATTCAAAAGGGTATTCAATAGCGCTCACATCGTCACTATAATTATAGTTTGGTAAACTGAAAAGAAAAAGAGTTGAAACAGTGCCCGCTGGCGCTGCCTTTAATTAGTTGGAATGTAACATTTAGAAGACAATAACAAGTCACCAACCCCCCCGCGGTGGATGGGAGAGGTGTGAAGATCATTAGAAGAGATGCAGGGAGAGAGCGGCCAATGGAATTGCACGAAAAACACGGTAATCTTGACCTTTCAGCCGTCAGAGTAGTAGGTGAGATGAGTTCAGTCATGCTGGTGTTAACAAACAAAACATTCTGCTACACAGACTAACTGTACATTAAGTCTGCGCGGTGTGCATGCATCCGTCCTTGTCCACACTTACTCTGGTGGTTTGTTTGAGCCTTCTCTCCGCCTGTGTCACTGTCCTTTGAACCGTTGAATCTGTCCTATCGAGTCTCTCTCCTCCCCTCCCCTCCGGAGACTCTAGGGGTATTGCTCATTTGCACGATCTGCAGCTTGCTTGGTGCCCTCTTGCGAGTGCTGCAACGAATACTGGAGAACTCGGGTCGCCGACTCTTCTTCATCTTTGCCGAGATTTCTTCCCCTTTCGCCGACTCTTCGTCACTTTCCGGTCCGAGTTCTGTCTGAGAACTCGGACGGAAAGTGACGAAGAGTCGCAGAAACGGGAAGAAATCTCGGCACTGGAGCGCGCATCTAGCTACTGCATGATGATCATGCACGCTGATCAGACAGCAGATCAATAAAAGCATGCAAAAGCATTCAGCTTTCACAAGTGTGCCCATATAGAGAAGGAAAATAATTAAGAATTCGGTGGCATTTCTCTCAGTCCCTGTCGCAGGGTAAACAAAACGTCATATAGCACATGGCTAATTGTACCGTGCCAGGGAGGAGGAGGAGGCGGAGCGGCTGTAACTTTCTCCAGGCCAATAATGGATTTAATCATTCCAAATAGGTCTCCATTCATTGCTACGGTCGACATGCTCGTCTCACTGTCACTCGCTTTTAGTTTTGACTAACGCAGGAGTTGGATAGTTGAGATTGTAGAGCTTGTAGATCTGTCTGTTTTTGCAGCTCCGGTGTCAGGGTAACAATAAGAAAAAATTATAGGCAGAGATGAAGTGAAGTTGAACAGCCAAGCAGCAGCAAGCTACGCTACGCTAAGCTAACATCACCACCACCATGGCTGGTGTTGTGTTAGCTTAGCAGCTAAGCCTTAGCTTCTTGCAATGCTATAGCGTTCTCACTGCGGTCTCACGGTGCAGGCACTGTGGGCTGCTGTTTGGAGAGGAGAGGCTACAGGCGGCTCAGCGGCTGCTATGACCAAATTGATTGTGTGCAACATGACAACTGTTTTAAAGTATTGTACAGTGACAACTATTGAAACTTTATTGTAAACAAACACTGCGGTCCACCCAGCTCCACCCCCCTGGCTACAGCAGGCAGCCAGCAGTGAGCCTGAGCACCGCGTCGAGCGTTGTTTCCTTCCTGAAAATGATCATTATCATCGCTCCCGTTGACTTTCATTCCCGTCCCGATCACTTGATTAATAATTTTTTGGTTGTGTTGCTTTAGCATCGTTAGCACAGTAGCTAGCAGTAGCTAACATTCAGAAACTTGCAGCTGCTGAAAGTGCCCCGAAACGTGGAGAATATTCGGCAGAATCTGAAGAAGAGTCGTCGCGCGGCGAATCTTCTTAAGAGTCTGCCGAATATTCTCCACGGTTTGCCGACTTGTCTTGAGAAGTCGGCAAAAAGGGTAAATCCGCCGAGTGTTCTTGTTACCGCTGCAACAGGGGTTGCTGGCCCCTGTTACCTGTTAGTGAATGTTGAAGACCGGAACATTATCAGTGTTTTAGAGATATTTGTCGGGACTCTGGACACACTTGCTTGAAATCGGGACAATCGCGGCCAAAGCGGACATCTGCAGCACCGCAGTTCATCCGCCACGATAACATCTATGCATTCACGCAGAATGATGCGCCGTCTTTGAAAACACGATCCAAGATATTGTGGTTCATAATTTGCCAGTAGTGTTTGAAAGCGAGACTGATGGTGAAGTAGTGTAGGTAAGGACATGTTGGATTAAACCCAGGTCTGAGAGCTCCATCTGCTCTTCTGGGCTACCAACCTTGCTAACATCCTGTTTCTCAATCCAGCAGATGACAGCTCTCAAAACCATTCAAATGGCAATGGAGAAACTACTCTTTGGGGAAACAGAAACACACAGGGTTATTTTTCCGACTTTTCTTGCCTTTAGGCTAAAGCTTTCAGGCTTATTGCAGATACCGAGCGGTTTCACAAAACACATTTAATTGGCTATTATATTAACAGGTGGAGATGAAGAGTGGAAGCTCCCGGGGAGGGGAGGAGAGAGAGAGAGAGAGAGATATGAAAACAAAAAGTCGTGAAAAGTGTGAACTCGTTAAGCATCACCTCATGTCATGCCTGTCCTGCATACACTGTCTTTAACGAGACACACTCATTATCTTCTTATTTATTTAAGATTTCAATCACACACACACGTACGCACACACACACTGCACACACACACTCTCACACTGCTTCTGAGTGATCCTTAGAACATTTCTGTTTAGTATTTTATTTTATTTGTTTGTCTCTTTCTTTCCTTACATAACATTTCCAGCAGCAACTTTAGGTTATTTTTAGAGTTGGAGCCACAGGTTACGAATCCAAGCTTACGCCTCTTGTCTCAAACTACTGGATGATGAAATGCTGGACACGTATCTCGCTCCTCATGGGACCACACTGTACACACAGATCAGCCCCGTGGTCATAATCTACACTTTTATCTACACTCAGGGGGGGGGTCTTGAATAATACATTTTAGTTACCAAAATCAACTGTATATTTTGTTGACTAACACTAAAACATTCCAGATGACTAATATGTGGCCAAAACAGAATTAGATTATATTCAACAAAATTTTGCTTAAAATCTGCAAGGATGCTGATGAATAGGAAGACGTGGGGATTGAGCAGGGAGACATGCAGTGATAGTACATTTATGGTTCAGTGAACGAGGTGTGCGGACTCAGGGAGACTGCAGTGATAGTACATTTATGGTTCAGTGAACGAGGTGTGCGGACTCAGGGAGACATGCAGTGATAGTACATTTATGGTTCAGTGAACGAGGTGTGCGGACTCAGGGAGACATGCAGTGATAGTACATTTATGGTTCAGTGAACGAGGTGTGCGGACTCAGGGAGACATGCAGTGATAGTACATTTATGGTTCAGTGAACGAGGTGTGCGGACTCAGGGAGACATGCAGTGATAGTACATTTATGGTTCAGTGAACGAGGTGTGCGGACTCAGGGAGACATGCAGTGATAGTACATTTATGGTTCAGTGAACGAGGTGTGCGGACTCAGGGAGACATGCAGTGATAGTAAATGTCTGGTTCAGTGAACGAGGTGTGCGGACTCAGGGAGACATGCAGTGATAGTAAATGTCTGGTTCAGTGAACGAGGTGTGCGGACTCAGGGAGACTGCAGTGATAGTAAATGTCTGGTTCAGTGAACGAGGTGTGCGGACTCAGGGAGACTGCAGTGATAGTAAATGTCTGGTTCAGTGAACGAGGTGTGCGGACTCAGGGAGACTGCAGTGATAGTAAATGTCTGGTTCAGTGAACGAGGTGTGCGGACTCAGGGAGACATGCAGTGATAGTACATTTATGGTTCAGTGAACGAGGTGTGCGGACTCAGGGAGACATGCAGTGATAGTACATTTATGGTTCAGTGAACGAGGTGTGTGGACTCAGGGAGACTGCAGTGATAGTAAATGTCTGGTTCAGTGAACGAGGTGTGCGGACTCAGGGAGACATGCAGTGATAGTAAATGTCTGGTTCAGTGAACGAGGTGTGCGGACTCAGGGAGACTGCAGTGATAGTAAATGTCTGGTTCAGTGAACGAGGTGTGCGGACTCAGGGAGACTGCAGTGATAGTAAATGTCTGGTTCAGTGAACGAGGTGTGCGGACTCAGGGAGACTGCAGTGATAGTAAATGTCTGGTTCAGTGAACGAGGTGTGCGGACTCAGGGAGACTGCAGTGATAGTAAATGTCTGGTTCAGTGAACGAGGTGTGCGGACTCAGGGAGACTGCAGTGATAGTAAATGTCTGGTTCAGTGAACGAGGTGTGCGGACTCAGGGAGACTGCAGTGATAGTAAATGTCTGGTTCAGTGAACGAGGTGTGCGGACTCAGGGAGACTGCAGTGATAGTAAATGTCTGGTTCAGTGAACGAGGTGTGCGGACTCAGGGAGACTGCAGTGATAGTAAATGTCTGGTTCAGTGAACGAGGTGTGCGGACTCAGGGAGACTGCAGTGATAGTAAATGTCTGGTTCAGTGAACGAGGTGTGCGGACTCAGGGAGACTGCAGTGATAGTAAATGTCTGGTTCAGTGAACGAGGTGTGCGGACTCAGGGAGACTGCAGTGATAGTAAATGTCTGGTTCAGTGAACGAGGTGTGCGGACTCAGGGAGACTGCAGTGATAGTAAATGTCTGGTTCAGTGAACGAGGTGTGCGGACTCAGGGAGACTGCAGTGATAGTAAATGTCTGGTTCAGTGAACGAGGTGTGCGGACTCAGGGAGACTGCAGTGATAGTAAATGTCTGGTTCAGTGAACGAGGTGTGCGGACTCAGGGAGACTGCAGTGATAGTAAATGTCTGGTTCAGTGAACGAGGTGTGCGGACTCAGGGAGACTGCAGTGATAGTAAATGTCTGGTTCAGTGAACGAGGTGTGCGGACTCAGGGAGACTGCAGTGATAGTAAATGTCTGGTTCAGTGAACGAGGTGTGCGGACTCAGGGAGACTGCAGTGATAGTAAATGTCTGGTTCAGTGAACGAGGTGTGCGGACTCAGGGAGACTGCAGTGATAGTAAATGTCTGGTTCAGTGAACGAGGTGTGCGGACTCAGGGAGACTGCAGTGATAGTAAATGTCTGGTTCAGTGAACGAGGTGTGCGGACTCAGGGAGACTGCAGTGATAGTAAATGTCTGGTTCAGTGAACGAGGTGTGCGGACTCAGGGAGACTGCAGTGATAGTAAATGTCTGGTTCAGTGAACGAGGTGTGCGGACTCAGGGAGACTGCAGTGATAGTAAATGTCTGGTTCAGTGAACGAGGTGTGCGGACTCAGGGAGACTGCAGTGATAGTAAATGTCTGGTTCAGTGAACGAGGTGTGCGGACTCAGGGAGACAGTGATAGTAAATGTCTTGTTCAGTGAACGAGGTGTGCAGACTCAGGGAGACTGCAGTGATAGTAAATGTCTGGTTCAGTGAACGAGGTGTGCAGACTCAGGGAGACTGCAGTGATAGTAAATGTCTGGTTCAGTGAACGAGGTGTGCGGACTCAGGGAGACTGCAGTGATAGTAAATGTCTTGTTCAGTGAACGAGGTGTGCAGACTCAGGGAGACTGCAGTGATAGTAAATGTCTGGTTCAGTGAACGAGGTGTGCGGACTCAGGGAGACAGTGATAGTAAATGTCTTGTTCAGTGAATGAGGTGTGCGGACTCAGGGAGACAGTGATAGTAAATGTCTGGTTCAGTGAAGGGGGTGTGCGGACTCAGGGAGACTGCAGTGATAGTAAATGTCTGGTTTAGTGAACAACGGGCACAGGATGTCACAGTGCAGTGCAGTATAGTGTCCTGGAGCAGTAGTGTCCCGACTCGCCATCATTTATTCAGCATCACTTAAGAGTTCACGGGGTTCAAGAAGAAGGCCTGTTCAAAGCATGGCCACTTAAATAGGTGTTGCACAGTAATTGTGTGTGTGCGTGCGTGCGACCGTGCGTGCGTGCCAGCATGTGAGCATGGATCTGGGTCTGCCTGCCTATATATCTTCTTGTCTGGCTGTTTAAGGCCGGGGCTCTACTGAGTGATTTAAAATTAACCGTGGCGAACGGGTGACACTGTTCAGACACAACCGTTGGCACTGGAGCACCTTTTTCATCATTGATTAAAAAGGGAACATTCTCTGCGTTTAAGTTACCGCGACTTTGACGGACGCCCGATGGCTGCAGCGGAGCATTGACGTAAAGGCACTGTTTCAGTGGGTCGAAACTCCAAACCCATTTGTCGGTCACGGATAATGGCAGAGAATGAAAATCCCTTTATCTTTGTGTTCCCTACATTTTGTATAATTAAAACATTTAGGATTTTTTAAGATATTTTCTTAAAGGGACACTTCACCCTTTTTGCAAAAAAATATATGTTAATGACGTTTAGAAGCTTTAGAACACTTTCCTGGGGGTCTTTATGTGTGTAATATGTGGTTTTAGATATTTTAGATTGTAGCAGTGAGCCTGTTGTCTCTGATGTCATGGACACTGGTCTCACTACCTTCCTGGACTACAATTCCCATAATTCTTTGGTGCACTGCTCCTCCTTGTGGATAGGGGGGGGGAGCTGTCTTACTGAGACATGTAGTCCAGGAAGGCAGTGAGCCCAGTGTCCATGACATCAGAGACACTGGGCTCACTGCTACAATCTAAACTATCTAAAACCACATATTACACACATAAAGACCCCCATGAAAGTGTTCTAAAGCTTCTTAACGTCATTAACATATATTTTTTTGCAAAAAGGGTGAAGTGTCCCTTTAAGATTTCCACACGGAAACAACATTTTTCAAAAAATATTTCATGAATTTAATAAAACAAAAATGTCTAAGATGTAGTAAATAGCAGTAGTGACTTGTAGATCTGCTATTTAGTTTGGGCTACGGGGCAAACATCAGATTTTCTCTGAGAGTGGACTCTCCCAGCCGGGGCCCGGTTGGAGGGGACCAGCTAGATGGTTCAATTAGTCTTTTGTTGCCCCTATACGACCGATTTGCACGCCAGGACCGCTGCGGCCCTCCACCAGAGTTTCCTCTGGCTTCGCCCTGTTCACCATCTGTCTGCTGACATGCCAACACTGCTGGCATGTCCGCATCTGTTTCTCTGCATGTGCGCTGTAATGAGTTTGCGTGTAATTGCATGCACTGGAAGTGTAGCATATGCTGCAGTGGCGCGCGCAGTTTGAAGTGTGTCTCCTCACCGAGGTGCGCCCCCAGTCAGGGACTAGTTGACTTGGATTATAGCTCTAGTCTACAGCCTGTAAAGCTAAGAGAGACCATACCCTACGAGTTACTAAATATCTGAAACACATTTACTTTTTTACACTTTCGTCTTTACTGCCTTGATTCCTCTTCCCCCTTTTTCCTCTTCACCCACTTTTTTTTACTTGTAAAACTGATGTGACGATAAAGCTGATTCTGGACTGTCGACACTGGCATGCTTCGGCTTCTTGGAACCTTGCGGTCGGGTGTTACCGTTTCCCTGGTAACCTGAAGGCTGCCACAGGACCCCACGGCTGGAGAATAATGAGACGTGGAGGTGGAGAGGCTAGAAGGAGTGCTAGAGGTGAGGCAGCGTTTGGCACGCAGCGATAGATCTTTCCTCTTAACTGCCGTCATTATCGGAGCGGATGGCAGCTGAAGAGCAGAGTTGACTGCAAGGAGTGGAATGCTTTCAGACTGCGAGCCTTCATCAGTCACCTCCGGTGATATTTCACTATATGGCGTGGCATTCTGCCTTGGAAAAATGCTGCATAGCCCCCTGTGTTTGATGTTTTTGGCAGATTTAGGCCTGCATGGTCTTATGAACTGTCTATCACCAATACAGGTTTTCTGGTTTGTGTAGACATTTATGGCCATGATCTGACGTTTCATTAAAAGTCAACCGAGGTAGTGTGTGTGTGTGTGTGTGTGTGTGTGTTCCCGATTTATAGCTGCGGATAAAAAGGATCTGAAGAGATAAGCTTGTGTGTGCTGGTGGTGA
Organism: Protomyctophum bolini; assembly: GCF_963924005.1. Classification (NCBI taxonomy): domain Eukaryota; kingdom Metazoa; phylum Chordata; class Actinopteri; order Myctophiformes; family Myctophidae; genus Protomyctophum; species Protomyctophum bolini. The sequence continues at coordinate 44,034,953 of NC_137865.1, forward strand.
ACAACACTCATTCCAGGGTGTTCAGTTGCTGTTGCACGGTGACTGCTCGTACAGTCAGGCTGCACTCTGGGCACGCCAGAAAGAAAATCTGAAAAGCGCCATACCAAAGTGATTTAACCCATTCTGAACGGGAACCCATTTTGGTGTTGGCATCATGTTATGCTTTAGCTATTGAAAAATAGCAGATCTACAAGCTCATATCGCGCCACCGAGTGGCGCGCTACGAGCTTGTAGGTCTGCTATTTTTGAAAAATTCGAAGAACGACTGACATTTTTAGAATCTGATCTCAGGTCAGAATGGGTTAATCAAACCAGTGTGTGTCCCGTGGAAACCTCGTATGAATCTGATCTCAGGTCAGAATGGGTTAAGAGGTTTTGCTAGTTGTCATAGCTGTTTATGTTGTGAAGGCCAAGCCCAATCATAATCGGACTTCATTGTCACATCGCGTTACAAGTACGGTGCCCGTGTAGCGCCATCTGTCACAGAACGACCAGGCACAGGCAGAGCAGTGAGAATCCAAAGGGTTTTTATTAACCCATTCTGACCTGAGATCAGATTCATACGAGGTTTCCACTGGACACACACTGGTCTGATTAACCCATTCTGACCTGAGATCAGATTCTAAAAATGTCAGTCATTCTTCGATTTTTCAAAAATAGCAGACCTACAAGCTCGTAGCGCGCCACTCGGTGGCGCGCTATGAGCTTGTAGATCTGCTATTTTTCAATAGCTAAAGCATAACATGATGCTAACACCAAAATGGGTGCCCGGTCAGAATGGGTTAACAAAGAACCCACACTGGGAAAGCCTTCAAAGCCACGAGGAACAAAATAACTCGAGGACTAGAAATACTTGTAGAACATTAACTTAGGTGAACACACAGGTGAACTGAAACACACAATCAACACTGGGATAGGCTAACAGGCAACAGAACACATGTGGCTAGGGTTACACTAATACAGGGAGGTGAGACAAGGCAGGGGACAGCAAACAAGGCAGACAGGAAATCACAGAACACTACTACAAATAAAAGTCCACGCAGACAAAGTCCAAGGGCAGAGGAAGGAGCGTACCGTGACGCCACCACTGGAGTTAAAAAGGATGGAGAGAGAGAAGACCGCGTGAAGTGCATAATATAACTACATTATACAATTTTGAGTGCATAATGAATACATAATAATACTAGGTGATGAATGTATGTGTATAAATATAGGGAGTCCCTCACACAACACAAATCAGTTCAGTCTGTGCAGTGTCACTAGACTCGGCTCTTGTTCAGCAGTCTGATTGCTGACAAGTGTCTGTTGAAGAGTCTGGTGGTACTGCTCCGGTAACGGTTGCCTGGCCGAGGAGCCGTTTCGACCGAAAATCAACCGATAATTCCCAGTAGGTTACTTATTATTACGCCGATTGTATCCAGCCGATCGGACCTACTGCATGTAGTCTGGAGCCTCCTGGCTGCGATTGGCGTTGATGACACGTTAACCGATCTTATCGGTCTACTCGGGTCTACTGGACATGCTGGGAGCCTAAAAATGACAAGCCTCCTCATACCCTCCCCTAAACTTAACCGCAAGCATGTCGCAGCGCGGTCCTAATATTAACGCATGTTCGCCAACCTTAATCCTGTCGTTTCTTTCATGGGCAGAGCGTGCCCATACTCGTCTAAAACAATGGTACTGATCCTAAGTGATCACTGCGGTCTATTGATAACAGTAAAACAATGGTACTGATCCTAAGTGATCACTGCGGTCTTGTCTATTGATAACAGTCGAAACGGGTGGAGCGAGGCTGCGGCAGCGGATTGAACAGGCTGTGGCTGTTTAGCCAGAATTATCGTCCGTAACTAATGAACCAATTTAAGCAATGGACAGATATTGAACCGTGCCTGGGGAGCAGTTATAGTTCAGTGCCTTAATTGCTCACAGACACTTCAACTCAATGTTGGAACGACCCAGGATCTAAAAAGGCATCTTAACCATACATTTAACTTTACCAGAAAAGTTCTCTTCTCCGTCTCTTTGAGGTTGAAATGAACCCAATAGTGCAACCGAAGTTCAGCGACCGTGTATGGCAAAATGTGGGCAGCTTTTATATGTCTGTACACAAATTATTCCTCTGTAGATATTGTTCTGTTCCAGTTCCAGTTTCATGCTGCGTATAGTACGCACACCGTAATAGGTGACTATCCGACTGTACCCTTTTTTCACAGCTCCCCACATCTCTTAATGATGCGAGCATGAATAATTTGTGTGCGTGTGCGTGCGTGCGTGCGTGCACACAGTACATGCATTCTGAAAGAAAGAAAGAGAGAAATTGAGCGAGAGAGAGAGTGACACAGAGATAGAAGAGAGATATAGTGTTTGTATTATCAGCTGGGTACATTGACTGATGAGGCTACACCCAACCCAACGCATGAATAATGCAGAAGAATGCAGGAGTGTGTGTGTGTGTGTGTGTGTGTTGTGAGAGAGAGGGAAGAAAAGAGGGTAAGATGGAAAAGAAAGGCAGAAAAGTGAGGGAATGGTTTGAGAGGATGATGGGATGACAGATAGATGGATAGATGCACACACACACATGCACACATTCTGTTCGCATATCATTTAGCAGCTATTGAACATGTGAGAGTACGTTAAGCGTGGCGAATGGCAATGCATGGGCTTACTGTAAAAGATGAGGAAAAGCTTCCCTTTGTCACATGGCCAACTGCCACATACTGTATGCAGCTGAATATTCATACTCCTGCCATTCCTTGATTCCCAGTCTCGGGTGTGGAATACCGTGGCAGGCGGAATGTGTTGTGATTCCAATCCAAATGGGACCTGATCCCAAACAACCAGCCTTGGTGTTTTGAGACGCAGCGAAGCCCATCTGGCAGGATTTATTTATAACCTGCTTCTTCTAAACATTTAGTTTGTGAGGAAGGAAGTTTAACCGCTTAACTTTTGAGTCTCCCGTGCAGGGCTCTATACCAGGACCCGTTCTGTTTCCGCTCTGGGTCGTTCAAATGTACCGCTTCTCAACATTCACCATACGAAATTGTTCCAACTTGTTTTCTGTGCTTACATAGATGATGTTGATTTATTTTCATTTGAAAGGGGCAGGCATTAAAGGACCACTTCACCACTTTTCAACCTATCTTCATATAATAGGTCCTCACTAATAATCATGATAAAATGGCGCAATTTCCTTCTACTCTGTCTGTGTCTCATAGGAGGGCCGTGGGCAGTTCAGAAACCGTCTTCCAGTGACATCATCGATGGGGAATACAAGCTAATAAGAACTGCAGACTTTCTAGTCCTGAAAAGTTGCAATGCGAAAAATGGAAGCCATCGTTCTCACGATAATGTAAATCTAAACATTTTTGTAAAAAAATATTGTTTAAAAAATAATCTGCCTAATGATGATGTCACTGGAAGACGGTTTCTAAACTGCCCACAGTCCTCCTATGAGACACAGACTGAGTAGAAAAAGATCGTGCCATTTTATCATGATTATTAGTGAGGACCTATTATATGAAGATAGGTTGAAAAGTGGTGAAGTGGTCC
>NC_137865.1:44043501-44169938 GCF_963924005.1 Protomyctophum bolini
GGGTTTTTCCTCTTATAGTCTGTATGGGAGGGGTTTTTCCTCTTATAGTCTGTATGGGAGGGGTTTTTCCTCTTATAGTCTGTATGGGAGGGGTTTTTCCTCTTATAGTCTGTACCGGAGGGGTTTTTCATCTTATAGTCTGTATGGGAGGGGTTTTTCCTCCTATAGTCTGTACCGGAGGGGTTTTTCATCTTATAGTCTGTATGAGGGGTTTTTCCTCCTATAGTCTGTATGGGAGGGGTTTTTCCTCTTATAGTCTGTATGGGAGGGGTTTTTCATCTTATAGTCTGTACCGGAGGGGTTTTTCATCTTATAGTCTGTATGGGAGGGGTTTTTCCTCCTATAGTCTGTACCGGAGGGGTTTTTCATCTTATAGTCTGTATGGGAGGGGTTTTTCCTCCTATAGTCTGTATGGGAGGGGTTTTTCCTCCTATAGTCTGTACTGGAGGGGTTTTTCATCTTATAGTCTGTATGGGAGGGGTTTTTCCTCCTATAGTCTGTATGGGAGGGGTTTTTCCTCCTATAGTCTGTACTGGAGGGGTTTTTCATCTTATAGTCTGTATGGGAGGGGTTTTTCCTCCTATAGTCTGTACTGGAGGGGTTTTTCCTCTTATAGTCTGTATGGGAGGGGTTTTTCCTCTTATAGTCTGTATGGGAGGGGTTTTTCCTCCTATAGTCTGTATGGGAGGGGTTTTTCCTCCTATAGTCTGTACTGGAGGGGTTTTTCCTCTTATAGTCTGTATGGGAGGGGTTTTTCCTCTTATAGTCTGTATGGGAGGGGTTTTTCCTCCTATAGTCTGTACTGGAGGGGTTTTTCCTCTTATAGTCTGTATGGGAGGGGTTTTTCCTCCTATAGTCTGTACTGGAGGGGTTTTTCCTCTTATAGTCTGTATGGGAGGGGTTTTACTGTACCGGAGGGGTTTTTCCTGCATTCCCCGCAGGACGGAAACACCCACCGTTATCCAATACATGGTCGTGATGTATTACGATATGCAGAGTGTGATGGATGGCCCCACAGGCTGAAGGCTGCTATACATTGATTTTATCACCTCTGTTTGGGAAGATGAATGGAATTAGCTGTTATTAGATCACGTCTATTGCTGCCTCTGTGGAATCCATGTCCGTACAAATGGTAAAAAAAAAGAAGCACATTGCGTGTGTGCGTGCATGTTAATGTGCAAGCAAGCAAAACAAGTTACTGTAAAAGCTGTCTGAAACATGGCATGTCCCATCTGTTTAAAAAAAGTTGTCTCATATTTTCTTTAGGAAGGAATGGTTTCATATTGTGGGCTCTAATTATTGTAAAACTTCTGAGCACAAAACTTTCAATACTAGCAAAAGGGAGTTCTTAGGCAACAGCTGTAACAAGGTCTGTAAATAGAAACTTTGGTCCAGGTGGTCATAGTGGCACACACGTGCCATTGTGTACACGCGCACTCTCTCTCAAATTCATGTTGTAATTTAGGCAGTACAAAATGTACAATTGCACTCTCTCTCAAATACATGTTGTAGGCAGTACAAGTGCACCCTCTCTCTCTCTCTCTCTCTCTCTCTCTCAAATACATGTTGTAGGCAGTACAAATGCACTCTCTCTCTAATACATGTATTATACATGTAGGCAATACAAATACATGTAGGCCCATGGCTCCGACATACGTGGCCTGTTAAAGCCCAACAACACACACCGTCTGTGAACGCCGTGCGTCAAAACAGCCGCCTCCGTTATTTTTCCGGCGTTATTCATCAGACGTGCGCTGGCGCGTGTTCACGCTGCGCCGCTGTTCTATTTTCGAGGCGTTGCCGCACGGCCTCCATTCGGGTATCTGTGGGCGTGGCTGGCAGGTCTGTACTAGCACGCCGTGTCCTGTGGGTGTTGCTGTGCGGCAATACTGTGCCATGTCGCTGCGCACCCGCTTCACAGACGGTGTGTGTTGGGCTTTAGACACATACGTGGCCGGTTAAGACACATACGTGGCCGGTTAACCCATTCTGACCTGAGATCAGATTCATACGAGGTTTCCACTGGACACACACTGGTCTGATTAACCCATTCTGACCTGAGATCAGATTCTAAAAATGTCAGATGTCGATTTTTCAAAAATAGCAGACCTACAAGCTCGTAGCACGCCACTCGGTGGCGCGCTATGAGCTTGTAGATCTGCTATTTTTCAATAGCTAAAGCATAACATGATGCGAACACCAAAAGGGGTTCCCGGTCAGAATGGGTTAAGACACATATGTGGCTGGTTAAGACTCACCAGCGGCTCCGACACCACGTGCGGTTAGGGTTAGCTTAGGGTGTTGGACCAAAGATATGCCCCAAGCCTTTTCAGCTCTCGACACAAAATGGTATTACTAGTGAACAGTGACAGGACATATTTTACTCACGAGTCGACCCAAAACAACATTGTTGGGAGCCACTGCAATAGAGTAGTTGGTCAGAGTTACAAAGCTCTCTCCTCTCGCCCTCCATCACTGCAGTTGTACTCACAGTGATGTACTGTAGATGTACAGTACGATATCATCTCTCCCATCCTCTCGCCCTCCATCTCCATCGCTGAAAAAAACACTCCCTCCCTTTCTGATTCAATCTATCTCCTTTCTTCAACTGATATACCCACTTCATCATCTGCACCCACGCCACCTCCCTCCGCTAGCCTAACTCTCTCTCTCTCTCTCTCTCTCTCTAGAAGGGTGTTGAAGGTGTAATCACTGATTACCACCTTCTGTAACCCACTGCCACCATTAATCAGGGGTGTGTGTGTGTGTGTGTGTGTGTGTGTGTGTCACTACGTGAAAATACAAAGTTCACAAACAAATGCCACACACACAGGCAAGCACACATGCACACACAACACATCAACAATCATGCACACAAAGGCTTATTGACCCAGCCGCCTCGGTCAATTGCCCTTCACAGATGCAATTTCTCCTCAAATCTGATCTCGTATATCTTGTCAGCTCCATTGTGCGATAAAAGCGCTGATTGAGGCTGACAAAAGGCCATTCTCTGCAGCATGCAGTGTTTTATGGCAGGCTATTATTTCAAATGAAGCCTGCATTATCTTAACCCATTTTGAACTGAGATCAGATTCTGAAAATGTCTTCTACATCCTCACAGTTTTCTGAAAAATCAGTGGTCAGTGGTTTTTCGATTTTTCTAAAATAGCAGACCTACAAGCTCGTTTAGCGCGCCACTCGGTGGCACGCTATGAGCTTGTAGATCTGCTATTTTTCAATAGCTAATATATATATATACGTACAATATACTGCATGGTTAACGAAACGGTAAAAGTATAATCTGATGAGCTCTGTTGTGTTCTTTCATCATGCAGAGCTTTACGTGGATGCAGAAACGACCACACACAAAATAACCCATTCTGACCGGGAACCCGTTTTGGTGTTAGCATCATGTTATGCTTTAGCTATTGAAAAATAGCAGATCTACAAGCTCATAGCGCGCCACCGAGTGGCGCGCTACGAGCTTGTAGGTCTGCTATTTTTTGAAAAATCGAAGAACGACTGACATTTTTAGAATCTGATCTCAGGTCAGAATGGGTTCATCAGACCAGTGTGTGTCCTAGTGGAAACCTCGTATGAATCTGATCTCAGGTCAGAATGGGATAAACAATAGAGGCAATCATTGGAGGGACAGAGTTTCCATTTATTTCCTCAGAGGGTCAGTGTTCTGTGTGAATTATAGATCACAGTGTTCTATCCTTTTGGTTTGGTGCCACTAGTCCCGCTGGGACCCTGCGACGCAGGGACGGGAATTACATGATGGACACATGGTGTAATGGAGGCAGACCCGCAGGCCGCTGCACTGCGCACACCGTCACAGATGTGGGCCGTGCACTGCACAATACGTACATGCATGTGTGCTGTGCATGGATGGACCCACATTCTCTATCAATTTCTCTCTGGACAATCTCATCCTCATGTATCTATACTGTAGATAAGATCTAGATTGCTGTCTTGGTGGAGCTTATAGACTGTCACTAGAGGAACAATGGTGTCCGTCAAGCTACTTGATGCGGTAACGGGTCATGTCGCCCCAATTCCATCTCGCCCCAGCTTTCTTCCGCCGACCTCACGCCGACAGCTCGGTGCGGCGGTTCTTGTATTCTTTATTTTGTTTTTACTGAGAATAAGGTTAGAAATAAGTTTAGGGTTAGGCATCGTTTTACTGGGGTTAAGTTTAGGAATAGGGTTAGGTTTAGGCATCGTTTTTACTGAGGTTGAGGTTAGGAATTAGGTTAGGTTTAACCGTTTAAGCATAATTCACTTAGATTACTTTAGGGAAACTTTGACAGAAAAAGACTCGCTCACCGTATACAAAATAGAAGTAAAACTCCTTAGGCTGAGACTTAAGAAAATATTTTTTCTTTTCTTTTATCATGCTCATAAAGTGCTCTGTGCTCAAAGTGCAATTAAAAAGCAAACGTTTCGGTCCTTCGTCAGTGCTATATGACGAGTGCACTGAGAACCAATTCTCAGTGCTTGGATTACTTTAGGAATACCAGGCTGCGATGTTGTACGCCGGCTGTACGCCCGGGGCGAGTTGGTAAAGGGGCGAGCAGTCTCGTATTCCCAAGATTTTGCAACCCATTTTTTCACCCTGCAGTGTCAGTTATCTAATGTAATCCTGGGTGCTACAGTTCCTCTGCCTGGGGAGCGCGACAGAGTCACTGACCTCACGCCTCCATCCTATGCATGAGGAGTCCAAGCGTTGCTTTTCACCTGACAGGGGGGGGGGAGTTTCCCCGGTTGGACGTAGCGCACGGAAGGAACACGTTATTCCAATCAGTTCCTTTCCCCTCCATCTGGCGCCCCGGCTGACCAGTGGGAGGCAGTATAGAGAACAGGATGCAATCTCAGAGTTGAGTTTCACCTTTCACCTCAGTCTCTCGCACACGCTCCCATGCACACCACTTGAGTAGAGTGAGTCCCTCTGTGCTCTATGCTAGTGTGTTTTCTGTTTTCTGTTACTATGGGGAAAGCTTTCGCAGAAAATAACGAGCTTACACGTACGTATACATACATGCAGTAGGCTACACGTTAGAATAAATAGCTGTATTTGCAGATTGAATTTCCAGATGTGATTACATGAATATTTAATAATTAACTCATTCTAACGCCAAATTATGTGCTGCTTGTTATGCCTTGCAGGGCACTTCAAATAGGTTCTGGACAAAATGTAATATTCCTCATGTCTGTTTATGCAGACTAATATTCCACTTTGCCAGTGGTAATTGAATCACGGGGTGATATTCATTGGAGTGTTCTTCAATCAGCACGTCCGCTGTAAGATCATTCTTATTTCTTGATGTCGAGCCCCATTGACTGTATTTCAATGTATACTTGATTTATATTTAAATTGTTTTTTTACTCCCATGGATTTGCAGAAGGATCTAATCACGCTGTAGTGCTGACAGGAATAACGTAGATGGATTGCTCTGCACAGATTCTTATTAGTATTTATCTGCGTGTGTGTGTGTGTATATGTGTTTGTCTGTGTCATCTGTAAGCGGGTTGCACACATGTCGGTATGCACACAGGTGTGTGTGTATGGGCATGTATAGTAATCTACAACAAAAGTAATTGGCTGTAATAATGAAAGTCAATACGGCTTCTTCGTGTGTGTTCCTGCTTCTTCTCGTGGGAGCCTTTGTACTTTGATTAGTGAGCAGCAGAGGGGCTGAGTGCACAGGAACTTTAATTGTCTCCCTGAATCATTGTACCGTGACTTCTGACAATAAAGCTGACCTGGCTGAATGGATCTGGAGTACATGCATAACCCATTACAGTAGCCCCGTTGACAGTAGGAGTCTCTTAAAGTTGACTTCCTGGACTATCCGTGTGGGAGATTGTTGGCCATAGAAATGTTTAATACCCAAGTGAAACTTTAATCTATGGTTTAGCTCTCTATAATATAAACTACACACAACAATATTATGCAGTGCTGGCAGCATACAGTAAAGAGTGTATTTATACATCTAAGTGACCTGTGTGTGCCGTGCGGTACATCTTGATGTGCTGTTGCACATAACTGCAGCTGGTGGTGTTGATTAGCAGAGTTGTTGCAAGGGGTTCCACCACCACTATTTGAAGCACTTCAAACGCTTTCACAATTTCACAAAGAAGGACTCCAATATTCATGCTCAGTGGAGCAGGTCTGTGGTTTGTCCCTTGAGGACTTTATTAAAGGGGAATAAAAACCGTATTAGCAGCAATGTAGCGCTGCAGCTAATGACATTAATAATTGGTGTTGACTACTGTCAATGCGTGAACATTTGCACACCAAAATCTAACGCATCATAAAACTGTGCTGTGGAAACAGCAGAGATACTTGGATTGGATTGATTGATTGATTATGGATGGATCATTAATGACAACTGCAACGTTTTATTGTTGACCCATTCTGAACGGGAACCCATTTTGGTGTTGGCATCAAGTTATGCTTTAACTATTGAAAAATAGCAGACCTACAAGCTCATAGCGCGCCACCGAGTGGCGCGCAACGAGCTTGTAGGTCTGCTATTTTTTGAAAAATCGAAGAACGACTGACATTTTTAGAATCTGATCTCAGGTCAGAATGGGTTAATCAGACCAGTGTGTGTGTCCAGTGGAAACCTCGTATGAATCTGATCTCAGGTCAGAATGGGTTAAGGCCAGGTGGTCAACGTGGGGCGGCAGTGGCTCAGTGGCTAGAGTGACCGGATGTTGAAACCCGGAGGTAGTGTCGAAGTGTCTAAACCCCTAATTGCTCCCGATGTGCAGGTTGGTGCCTTCAGCCTTGCATGGTTTCCCCCGGCATCGGTGTGTGAATGTCTGTGTGAATGGATGAATGTAATGCACAAGCTCTGTAAACCGCCTTGAATAAATTAAAGTATTTTTTTACATATGCCATAAAATGAAAAGAAAAATGATGCTCTGCTACCATCCACCATTACTTCACCATGATTACATCAAATAAAAGGGGAGAGGAAGAACAAAAACAAACAGTTTTACTGCTGAATCTGAAACAACATCCATTATACATGGGCAACTCATGCTTATAACAGTATGTATATTCAGTGAGTTTATTTTGTATTTATTTTTATAATCCTCCCTACTATAGAGTGTGCTGAGTGACCATATAGGTTTATAGGAGTAGGTTTCGTTGTTTGGCTAGGGTTAGCCAGCCTTCATCCAATCAGGATGGGAGGGGCCTTCCTCCAATCATGATAGTGTGGGCGGGCCTTGGTGCACGTGCTGTTGGCCTGTGTGTGTGTGTGTGTGTGTGTGTGTGTGTGTGTCCACTGTAGAGCGTGTGTGTGCATGTGCACGTTACCAGGGCGGACCTGCAGGGTTTTTTTTTCACCCAAATCACTGAATGCTCCTTTAAGACTGCTTGAGAGCACTTGGGCTCTCCCCAAAAGGTATACAACTTGTCAAATGAAAGTGTCAGGGGAACAAATGAGGGACACATCAAGTGCATCTCTGTGACATCTAAAACACAATGAAAACTAAAATAAAAAGTTTCTCTTCTTCTCCTCTCCCTTGCCTCTCATTTCCCCACCCCCGCCTTCCTTCAGGTGTATGAGCGAGGGACCAATGTGGAACAGTTTGTGACTCGTTTCCTGCTGAAGGAGTCGGCCAATCAGATTCAGTCCCTGCTGAACTCTGTGGAGAGTGCTGTGGATGCGATTGACGAGCAGCATAGCCAAACGTGAGTGTCAATACTGTGCCGTGCTGCATGTCATGCTCAGATGCATTCATGTGCTTGTGTGTGCGTGCGTGCGGGCACGCGTGTGCATCTGGGTATTAAGTTTAGAACTCTGGAGTGTCACCCGTCTGCCTGTCTTTCAAGAATGAGTCTCTACTGTTTACATTAACCAACACGCACACACACACACACACACGCACGCACACACACCGCTTCTCACCCTCCTCATTGTCGGGCTCTGCAGCATCTCTCATGTCTCTCTCCTATCCCTTGTGCGTCCTTTCGTCATCCGACTTTCCACATGCTGTCATGTTGTCCTTCCTTTCCAAATCCTTAAGGCATCCATCCCCTGTGCATTTTGCATTCCTCGCGCACTTCCTTTCCAATAAACCACATCCCCTCTCTCTCTGTTCCTCTGCAGTCACTACCCCCCCAAGACGAACCCACAGGTGCCAGAGAGGCATTATGACAATGTGGTCCCGGACTACCCGCCCAACAACAGGGTTAGTGCCAAGGATGCAAGGAACATCAACATGGCGTCAGGTGAGAAACAGGCACGCCGTAGTGACATAATACACGCGCACGGGTCGCCCACACACACACACACACACACACACACACACACGACTGTGGCTCAAGAGGCAGAGCAGGTCGTCCAATGATCCATGGGTCGGCGGTTGGAATCCCGGCTCCTCCTGTCTACATGTCGAAGTGTCCTTGGGCAAGACACTGAACCCCAAATTGTTCCCGATGTGCTGGTTGCATGGCTTCCGCTGCAATCGGTGTATGAATGTGTGTGTGTGAATCGGTGAATGTAATGCACAATCTATGTAAAGCGCCTTGGATAAAGGCACTATGTAAATGCACCATTTACCATTTACACACACACACACGCGAGTTTGCACTAACACATTATACATTCCGTTGATTCAAAATAGAATACAGCTTGAAAAAAGCCAGATTAAATGCCACGGAATGTCCCTACTTATCTACAAGCAACATCAATACTGCTGTAGGTGAAACAGTTTAACCCATTTAGGCCTGACGTCGAAATTCATAAAATGTCTTCTAAATCCTGACAGGATTTGAGACACATTTTCACGACTTTTCGAAAATAGCTAAATTATAAATTATTAAAACACCAAAATGGGTTAAGATGATATACGTAGTGCTCACACACAGGGAGAGAGGGTAAGAGGAAAATAAATGCTTTTAGGATGATGATTTGAGGAGACTTTCTGTATTAATGTATTTTTTTTATTTTAATTTTTTCGATATATACCACTTTATAAAACAGCATTTCATCAACATCCATTTTTTGACAGCGGCCATAGCTAGGCATTGCATTGCGTCGCTCAGCCCCTCCCGGACCTGGTTTACTTCCTGGTTTACGGCCCGACAAACGTCCTTATTTTCTCTGAATCTACGCTGCCTCTGCGTCAGATTGATCATAACGCCGATGTTCTGCCCTAATAATTTCTGACTTCATCATGCATCTCGGTTAGAATATGAACGCTTCTAAAGATAGATCAGTTTTACGTTAACAATGTAGTAATGGAAGATTTCACCTCCCATTGGGGGGAAATGGAAGGTGGGGGTTTTCAGAGTAACATCTGCCTCATCTGCTTGGCACCCCAACGCCTTTATTCTGAAAAAAATCCCCGGGCACCATAACTGTCGCACTGAACATCTCACACAGTTGAATTTCCGATGTTGAGTTCAAAGTAGTATGGATGCTGATTGGCCTGGTTGGGATTCAACTGAGACAACTTATTGATTGATTGATTGATTGATTGATTGAAGCACCCATGTATTTAAAAAAAAATTCCAATCAATGTATGCAAAAAAGAAAATGCTGGACCAAGTGTTATGCAATTGTGCAACGGTAAACAAAATGATTCTCCTTTTCAAAATGTACCCTTTCAACATTACACTAATGAGAGCTCATTCCCTCACTGATTTACACAGCCGTGGCTTTTCACCAACCGTCCCTTCCAATATCTGTTACTCGACGATGTACGCTTCCTATCGCCCTCTGCTCCCTTCCTCTACCACTTCTCATTTTCTCCCCTTCGTTGCTTTTTATGCTGAGGCCATCGATGTTGTGCCACATTGCATTAATACACATTTATACACAAACAGCATAGAGGATAATGATTCCCTTTGAGTTCTCTTCTTAACACCCACTCAAACAGCACTGAAATAATTTAATGCTGCCTTGAAAATCCAGTTCATTTTGTTAAAGCGTCCTTGCGGGTTCATGAAAGGAGCATTTCTAATAAAAACAACCACACATATTTTCAACATTATTCTATCCACTGTATAATTAAAGTAATTATACAAGGTGTCTTTCAGTAATCTAGTATACATGTACGTATAGTTACCATAGCTCATTTACAGTATGTCAGAAGGAATATTGCTGTGGTTCAAATATAAACCAGCACAGTTTTGCCTAATGTGAGTCTCTGGTGGCCTTAAACAAGAGGATAGAAGTGAGGTGTTCTAAACTACCTCCTCCTGGCCAGCCTGATGGAGGAGAAAGGAACTGGTCGGAATAACATGTTCCTTCTACGCCCCCAGTCCAACCGGGGAAACTCTCCTCTGTCAGGTGAAAAGAAACAGCTTGGACTCCTCATGCATAGATGGCAGCATGAGCTCAGTCCATGCCCCCCCCCCCCCCCCCATGTTGGCAGAGGAAGTGTAGCGCCCAGGATTACATTAGATAATTGATACTGGGTGAAAAAATGGGTTGAGAAATCGTGGGATAAAAATTATAGATTTTTACAGTAATCCTTAATCATATCCAAGGGCTTTTGGAGAGACTGCCTCCAGTAGGAGACTCCAGACTTTCGATTAGAGCACTGCATAGTGCGTGTGCGCGTGCGTGTCCAGATGGTGCTCGTTTTCGGTCGTTAATGTCAAGGCAATTATGTTAATCCCCGGTCAAATAGGTCTACATCTATTCTACGGTATAGCATATACCTTAACCCGTATAGACATTCTCCTGCTCATCACTGGACAGAAATGTATACATACATCTTCGTGTTTGAGCACAAAATGACCCTGCACTGACTAGACAATTGACACTGGGTGGAAGGAAATGGGTTACAGAAATCGTGAGGTGTAATTCCTGATATTGTTGATCATATACAGTTTAGTGTACTGTACGTAGCGCACGTGATAAGTGAGCATCAGTGAGGCAAGCTTTGCATCTTGACTTCATCATCAACGAGAATGTCTGTTCACATGCAGTATGTACGTTGATACAAGGCAACCAGCTGCATCTGAACAATTTTATGATGCAGTTTGCTTGTTTGGCACAAGTTGCTTGTTTGGCAGTTCCTTAAGAAAGACCTAGCCTCAGTACCAGGCTTTCATTTTCGCCGATGCAAAAAATTAAAGCCTGGAGGATTGGCCGGTCTGGTCTAAAAGTGGGAGTCAACCCTTCCGGTTGGGCGTGGCTACAAATTATGTGACGTAGCGCTGCACTAGTGGGGGAGAGGAGGGGCCGGGGGTGACTGACAGATCGGTGAAATCCAATCGGGGCATGCGCAAATCACTGCCGCGACCCGCCCCTCTAGACCAGAAACCTAACACATTAGCTCAGGCTAAGAAAGACCATGCTGTCAAGTTGTAGTCTTTTACTACAGCGACATGTTCCTAGCAATTCTGTTGTGAAAATAAATAGCTTGTTCTGAGAATTCCTTCATTTGTTGGAAGAGTCTTTGCTGTCAATGCAGTTTTGTCTTTTAATACAGCAACATATTTCTGATAAACATATTGTACTGGTGAAGTTGGAGTCGAATTACAGGCGATTAGACACACCAACGGAACGACATGCGGAAATAACGGTCGGACATGCGGTCGGACATGTGGTCGAACATGCGCTGCTCCCGTACTTGCGGTTAGGGTTAGGTTAGGGTTTGAGGTAGGTTGAAAGGAAAAGGAAAGGTACTATGTTTACCCAGGGTAACTGGACTAAGCTCAAGAACTTGTTTACAGCCAGGCCCTGCTCATGGAACATTTCATGGTAGGGGTTCAATGCCTTGTCCAAGAGCACTTCAGCGGCGGTAATTTTAACGTGCCGGTCAGGGGATACGAACTATAGCGACCTTCCGATATCAAGACCGCTCCGCAAACCGTTTGGCCACCGCTGCCCCTGTTGTCGGTCTAATGACAGTCAGACTAATAGTATGTCTAAGCTAAAGCCTGTACCCTGGGGCTCTATACTCTCCTGTAATTTAGGTCCACATTAGTAAAGCTACGTAAAACTGCTCGGTGGCATTTGAAGCACCCGGAAGTACCTCTACTTCCTGGGTGGCCTCAATATCGTGGTTCTGGGGGCTTGATAATTGCCCACAATATGTATATTTTCTCCATTAAGTGTCCATTAAATCTTTCACAGTGTACTTTTTTACATAGATTTGTTACATAGGGACTCAGTCAGAACGCATCACGCACCTACCTAAATGATAAATGGTGGATAAATTTATATAGCGCCTTTATCCAAGGCACTTTACATAGATTGTGCATTACATTCACCCATTCATGCACACATTCATACATCGATGGTACTGAAACCATGCAAGGCACCAACCTGCTCATCGGGAGCAATTAGGGTTCGTTGAGGGGGCGACTGTGGCTCAAGAGGTAGAGCAGGACGTCCAATGATCCATGGTTCGGCGGTTCGAATCCCGGCTCCTCCTGTCTACATGTCGAAGTGTCCTTGGGCAAGACACTGAACCCCAAATTGCTCCCGATGTGCTGGTTGGTGCCTTGCATGGCTTCCGCCGCAATCGGTGTGTGAATGGGTGAATGTAATGCACAATCTATGTAAAGGCGCTATATAAATGCACCATTTACCATTTTGCTCAAGGACACTTCAACACTGACTCTGGGGGAGCCCGGGTTCAAACTGGCAACCTTGCGGCTCCCATCCGGCCACTACATGAGCCACCGCCTCCCCTTTTTACCTACTTATTTAGGCCACACCCATTTCCGCTTAACTTGGATTTCCAGCATTTAGAATTTTCTTTAAAAACCCACTTTTGGCACATGTATCAAACAGATTTTTGTTATTCAATATACATTTGCTTTGTGGTATGATCTATATAGTCTACAAATTGTCCAATTGACCCTAAAGTAAGTGGTGTATTGAGGGGCCTCAGAGGAGGTCACCACCAGAAGCACTTTCACTTCAGCCCATATATGGTCGTGGGCACACTAGTACTCCTGGGCTCTCTCTCTCTCTCTCTCTCTCTCTCTCTCTCTCTCTTTTATTTTTTCACTTCAAAGGTTGTCGGAATGTACTGTCACATCAACACAAACTTGAAAGCAGGAGAACAGATCCAATGAATACTGTAGACAGGGTGGGGGAGGGGGGGAGCGGGGAGCCCCACTGGGCAGGCAGTATGGAAGGCAATCATTCCTCCATTGACAGGTGCTAAGATGAAGGGGTCCAGTGTGGCTCGCCACGGAATGAGCTCCCCTGGCTGTCCTCTCAAAACAAAGGTTTGAAAAGGAAACAAGAAAGCTGACCCCTGAGCACTCCAGAGTGACCTCATCCTGGAGCTTATATTGACATGGAATATATATAGTGGCCGTCATAGATGACAATAATGCATTGATCCTGCATCCGCCGTTTGCGGTCCGATTGTCCTATTGTTTTTGAACGATTGTAAAATACAATAAACGAAATTATTTATTTATTTATATATATATATATATATATATATATATATATATATACGTATAGACATCAAAAAGAGAAAAAAAACCTTCCAAGGATGGGACTGCACACTCCAGGGAACAGAG
Source organism: Protomyctophum bolini (assembly GCF_963924005.1). Classification (NCBI taxonomy): domain Eukaryota; kingdom Metazoa; phylum Chordata; class Actinopteri; order Myctophiformes; family Myctophidae; genus Protomyctophum; species Protomyctophum bolini. The sequence continues at coordinate 44,057,024 of NC_137865.1, forward strand.
ACGGACAACTTACTGCATCAACTTATTTATTAGAATTTATTAGCATTTATTAAATAAGTTTGATGCAGTAAGTTGTCCGTCTCTGTTCCCTGGAGTGTTCCGCAGTCCCTTCCTTGGAAGGTTTTTTCTCTCTTTTTGATATCTATGCCTGCTAACTATAGACTTGCACCTCCTACGGGTCTTTTTGGATGTGCAGGAGTCCCTTTTTTGTCTCATATATACACCGTATATTTGTGTTAACTCATGTCTCCGAACTGACAACGTAATGATAAAAGCCATTCAGTCCAGACAATCTCATATTTGAATTATGAATGTACGATAGTGTTAGAGACTATATTTGTCGATATAATAAACATAGACTGTTAAAGTCCGTTTTTTTTTTCTTTCTTTCTGTTCATCTTTTTTCTTCAAAAAAATTAAGAAAACACATGTACTTACAGTGTTCTCTGGTGGTCAGTCACATTCTCAGGGGCTTGTTAGTGAGTGTTATGGAGTGATCAGAAGCTACTGGTGTCAGAGCCATTATTGATTTATTGAATGACTAAAAGGGAAAAGAGAAATGGGAATGACCTTACGCATCTCCATTATAGTCTTTGACACGTTTGCCTGACCCATACTGAAATTATAATATTTTGAAACTTCTATCCATCCATCAATCTTCAACCTCTTATCCGTAGTCGGTTAACCACGCCGACAGCTCCAGTAGAGAGCTCCAGACTTCCCTCTCCAGAGCAACATTCTGGGGGATCCCGAGGCGTGCCATGGCCAGTTTGGAGATAATCCATCCATCTGTTCTGCCCGGGGGTCTCCTCCCAGTGGGACATGCATCAAGGACCTCCCTACAGGGAGACGCTCTGGAGGCATCCTTACAAGATGCCCGAACCACCTAAGCTGGTTCCTTTCTAAGGGAAGAAACAGCAGGTCTACTCCGAGTCTCTCTCACGTGATTGAACTTCTCACCTTCTCTCTAAGGGAGATGCCATTTCGGCCGCTTGTGTCCGCAACCTTATTCTTTCGGACTTGAGTCTTGACCCACACTTTATGACCACAGGTGAGAGTAGGAACGCAGAATGCTCTGTAGACAGAGCACCTTCTGGTGCTCCTATTCTCCGGCTGATCTCCTTCTCCGTCCTCCCCTCACTCATGAACAAGACCCCGAGATACTTAACTGTATCTGTGCCAAACGTATACTCGCAAAAATATATTAAGGTCACCTGGGCCTTCCACTACAAACACGAGATTTGATTAAAAATATGTATTTACCTTCTTCTTTTTTGCCTCGGTTAGTTTCCGCGACTAGCATCCATAGGCCTCTCATTGTAGAAACGGCGTCTTATTTATGCTTAGAATGGCATAAAATGCCATCTTTATATCTGCCATCTTTGCACCTATTAATATGTTAATCCACGCCACGCTAATCACCATCGCTGATCGCGGAGCTTATCCGCTCCCTTCCCTTCCCTATACACAACATATAGCTATAGGACTAATAAACCTGGACTACACAATCCATCGGTTTCCTGCTGAGAACCAGGGCCTCAGATTCTGGCATCCCTGCCGCCGTACACTCGACTGCGAACCAACCGATCCAGTGAAACGTATAAAAAGTTACCATTTTGGAAATATATTTAAAGATTAATAGACACTATACAAGCCAGTTTTTATTGATAGCACTGTCATGCATGGCTCAATTCCCATTACTGTAAATAGTGTCTATATCTACAAACCAGAGAGAATTATTTGCACCCCTTCCTAATTTCAGACTCCATTAAACATGAATTAAAGACAACACAGCTCTGAGCACATACGTCTCAGTGCGTGCGTTCATGTCTGCTTACACAGAACTAATCTCGTGAATGGCTGGACTGATGTATGCCAAATGTCTTGTGCACACTGCCAGTAGGCATGCAGGGCCACTAACATAGTAGATGCACTAATTTCTCATGTTTTTGTTATAATGGATGTCAATGGGGCCTGGATCGATCCGGACTGAAACTGTGCCCAAATTTGGAGATTACGGACACTTGATACGTCTCCCTACTATAGACGAATTCAGAAACAGGTCTCATGTTCGCAGCTTGCATATTTCCTGAGTGACTGATGTTAGTCTGCTCAAACGTTACTCTTTTACCTGCTTTTTACTAACACTAACTTTACAACGATGCCCAGAACATCGGAATGAACCTGTGTAGTTTATGGCTGCTCCAACAGTAGCAGTACAACATCAGCAGTACTCTAGTCTAAAGTGGTATCTGTCTCATTTCTCTCCAAAACCCTTGAATATGATTAAGGATATCATTCTGATAATTTCACACTTCATATCGCACACACCATACCTGTTACTTTCATTAGCTCTCTCTAAAAAAATTGGCCCTCGGGCCGCCAGGTGAATACCCCTGCCATATACTGTATAGTGTATGGAGTACACTGATGTCATCAATATGATCGAAAATAGACCCTTTGTAAACTTTCAGAGTTAACACTCTGGATTCTATAATTGTATCTTCCTTTAGGACGCTCATCTCACAGAATGCCAGAATATTTGCTAGCTGGTTTCTCGCTTTAGGTGAGACATGCTTGAGTTGACACATTTTTATTGAACTGCCACAGCCTGCAGAAATTAAATAGATTAAAACATATTTTTTGGAGCTCAGCAGCATTGCTTTTGTGACTCAATATTTGATGTGTGGTTCTTGGCCTTCATGTTGTGAATTGAAAGAGACAATGTGACCAAAGAAATGCAGGGCTCCCTCGTAAAAAAGCCATCTTGATCTCAATGGGATTCTCACCTGTATTAATAAAGGTTAAAAATGAAATAAAAAGCCTTGTCTACTAGGCATCTCTACGTCGTCCTCAAAGGAGAAAGTCAAAAGTCACTGAGTGCCTTCAATTGGTGATCTTCTTGGGGGTTGTAGGTTATGACCTCGGTTTTCTTTGTGTTTAGCATGAGGGCGATCTTGGCACACTCTTAATTCGACTCTGGCTGAGAGCTCCTATGCCCTACTTGATTAGATAGAAGGCAGATCTCATCACTGTAGTGCAGCAGGTCTGTCAGGGATTACCCCCACAAGGGTGCCTCGTAGACTGTCTCGATGTAGACCATCTGGGAGTAATGGTGAAGCCGAGGTCTTTTAATAGCCTGTCTTGGGCATAGATGCCTCACTGGCCGTTGCAGTTCATTGGAGCGACGTGTATCCCAATGAAGGCGGGAGTGCAGTGCTGAAGGTTTTTTTTTTTTTTTTTTTTTACAAATCTTTATAACAGTCATGACAATACATTACAATACAAAACAAGACTTAAACAAACACAAACAACAAAGTTATTAATACAACAATACAACATCAGAGCCAGGGGGGATTAGATGACTAACAGAAAACATTAAAGAGTGAACACAAAGCAACAGTTCTCCGCAGCTTTCTTATTTAGAAGTGCTGAAGGCACGCTGCGTCGCTGCTGCCCTATAGTGACGTCACTCATGCGACTCCTCCATGTCTCTCGCTGTCACTCAAGTGACTACTACTGGCCAATCACAGCTCGTCTTTTCCGGGACTTATGTTACGTTAAATGTGTGCCTTCAATGGTGACATCATGCGCCTCAGAGCCTGGAAAGGGCGTCTACGTTTATGTGTCTATGGTCTTGGGCATATACATTGAAAATGACATAGAGCCCCAATAATGTCTGCCCTAGACACTGGCAGGTAAATAAAACCTGGGGCATGTGGAGTTTGCTTTGGAGTTGCCCAAACTGCAAGTGCACATTTGAATAAACACAAGATATATAGCTAGTTTTTAGTTTAGTTAGAGTTTGTTCTTTTTTTTAATCATTATTACACCTCCTTACACGCTCAGGAGGTTTTTCCTGTGCTTTCACCCTTCATGACAAAGAACCGGCCAGGTTTGAAGAATTGTGTTGGCAATTGGCATAAAAAATAGGCTGCCACAAAATGCAGGGCAATGATGGTTTGACTGGGGGTGCTCAATCCCCGGAAAAAGGCTGTAAAAAAATGAACGTTCAGGATGGTAAACTCCATTCGTGGATATAATTTATAGAACAACTTGGGAGCTAATGCTTATTCATCATTGCAGCTTACTCTGATGGAGTATGAGCTGGAAAACACGCAGGGGACTAGTGTGCCATATCCAGAATATATGACTTTGTTTTTACTTCCTTTGTGTTTTTTGTAGAGCGAGCAAAAACAAATGTCTACTATTGGTTCATTCATCACATTTTCATAGCAGATTATTATTATTTTTCAAAAAAACAATATTGTGTTACGTTTGACATTCAAAGCAGGATTTCAGAAGGTATGTGCCCTTTTCAGATTGTGTGGCCTTTGTGAGGTTTTTCTGCAGTTTAATAGTGTTGCAGTGTAGTAGACATAAACCCTCGGGTCATTGTGTTGGCTAATCCGTTAAAGAGGTTTTAGACACAACGCTGGATGATATTCTCACAGCCTTTTCTTCAAAGCATTAGGAAAAGGCTCTTTACATGGGTCGGTGATGTTCACGGGGAGAGGGAGGGAGGGAGGAAAGCCAACCGGCCAGCCATTGTGGTGCATTACAGCAAATCTTTGCCATAATGTACATCGTGTACACATCGTGTATCTTTGGAGCATCATTAGAAAGGTCTTGGTCACATAATCTAGTTTTGTACTGCTTTTTATTTTTCTCATTCAGAAAATGGGATTCTTTTATGTAATAATTTCATGACTTGACATTCATGCATGCACAGAGACACACACACGCATGCACAGGACACACACACACACACACACTCACACTCACACTCACACTCACACTCTCATAGAATATTTAAACTGCTTGCGGACATACACCTACAGTAATTCCCTCATTGCAATCCTAGCTTAACTCTATGCTGTTAGGCTGCACTCATTGGGGTTTCCACCGGTGAAATATATCCTTGTGTTTAACTAATCGTTGCTTAGGGGATGACTAAGGAGTTGGATGTTGCCATAAGAAATACAAGGAATGGAATACTGCTTCTCCTATTTGTTTGGATGCTACTGTACTGTACTGTATGTTGTTGCCAGCTACTGCCTGTATTTGCTTTCCCTTTGTTTAGTATAGTCAACCTTTAATGAAATGTGACAGGTGTGTGAAATGGCACATCTGGCAGGTTTCGCCGGGAAGTTGAGTGAACTGCACTGTCACATTTCTGCTTTGCCAAAACCGGTTTCTCTGCCTCGTCTCTCTCTCTCTCGAGTTTCTCTACAAATGTCTTGCGGCTGTATCAAAAAAGCTCATTTCATGATGCAAGCTGTAGCCTATTTACATAACAACTCTTCATGCTTTCCAGATCTTTTCCTGACGGTTTCTTTAAAAGGCACGTTTTCCCTGCAGGTTTTATTCACTGATTAGCCTTGCTAATTCTATTGCTTTACTGAAAATAAGTGTCCAGCAGAGGAACTACAGGTAATCTGAATAGAATTAATAATAATAACACCTTGGAAAGCCCTGCTTTCTCACTAACGATGTTCTAACAATGCACTGACAATCTACTGAATTGCCGATGGCAGGACATGTGAAGTTCTCACAGGGCACATCTGTATGTGCAGAGTTTCACACATGTGCATGTGTGTGTTCTATGTAAGGTTAATGAATGACAGTGAATGCATGACTTCAGTAACATGAACACCAAATATTGCTCTGAGCCCTGTATAATAAAGACTCTATACTGTATGTGGCATAAACACCAGGCAACAAGGGATACGCCTTGACCTGTTAAATAGTCTCCCTATCTATAAAGGTCACACACCAGCTTTGAATGAATTGGCTCCCTCACTATAAAGCCCTATTCAGATACAGGAGTGTATACTGGGACTATTTGCCGTAGGATACTTGACTCCAGCTACACTCAGCTGACTCAAGGCCACACTCATTTTCATTAATAAGCCTAGCACATGTACAACCCATAACACACACTAGGACCATTATTAATACCTTATTTGATGACCGCTACCCTACTAATCGCGCGTGCACTTGGTGAATGACTGGTTTTGTTGTTTAAAGTCTATACAGTCTAGACCTAGAGTGTTGTTTTACAATGGTGTGGTTAGAGGTAACCCATTAAACTCTTTAAGATGCACTAACCTATATTTTACTCTAACAAGGAGGTCAAAACCCCAATGGTGGGATGAATCCCACAGTGTCAAAATAATTCTCTTGAAACAATTGCTTTAAATACAGGAAAGATATACGTTTTATTTTGGAATAGCAGTCATAGCTTTTAGTAAATACTCAGGTTGAAGCAGTTCAAATCAGCTAATACAAATTCATTAGTCAGTAGAATTAATCAAAACAATTATAATAACAATCATTACATCTAAACATTCACTTCCCACAAAGTTCCTGTCTCGATTCAAGGTTCGGTTCTACTTACAATCTATTCCATCGCCTCAGTCCTGATGATGCATTGAGTCCGGTGTGAGGATTTTAAGGTGATCAATCTCGTTCCTCGCCAGTATACAATTATTAGAATTTAGAGTTCCCGGGTTTAAAATCCCCAGATCTAATTCCCCATAATTGGGAGCCCCTTATGCCAATATGTTTCCATCAAGTTTGGCTAGATTTGAATACCCGCATCTATTAGTCTATCATCTTTAATGTCTTTTTTAGACTCTCAAGTATAACTTGGAAAAAATGACTAAGTATGATCTTTCAATAGCCTATCTATGGGTTCTGACTATACAGAACATACTAAATCGCTCAGGGTGAGAGGTCTTGAGAAATCTACAGTCCTGATTAAATGGAAACGAAGAAGCCCGCTGGTGACTTCGGTCACCCTTATTTATACGTTAATCCATAGGCCTTAACACCTCCTCTTTTCCGGACCCAGTACCATCATCTCTCAGCATTTTCATATCATGTTTTTACAGTCACACCATGTACTTTCTGCATTTCACCATACCATGACAGTGGTCAGTTGTCTTGACCACATGATTTACTTGTTCCCCTTTCTTCAGTTCGCAGATGTCAGAAAATAACCGTGTATCCTCCTGTTGTTTCAAAGGCAGGGCCCATGCCCATAGTGGCTATATTACCCCATTTCCTTGGGTTTTCCCCAGTCATATCCCTGTATATGCGTCCTAGGTCAATCACACCATATTCCTACGGTTTGCGTCTCCATCGTACTACTGTCTGCATCTCTGGGCTATCTGCAAGACCAGTAATCTGTTTCCCACAGATCACATAGTTAGCACCCAGAGTTACATATGCCATCGGTTAGTTTCCCTTTGCTCAAGTATTTAGTATCAGCTTTTTCATACAAAAATACTTCTGATGCTTCACTAATCACTATATACCTTTACCAGGTTCTATCTAACCGTATGACACCATTAATTTCTTTTCTTCTATAAGTGCATGCCTAAATGCATGTTAGACATTTTCTTCTTGCCTCTCCCTAGCCGCTAGGGCGGGGCGGAGGAAAGGCCTCAGGGCCTCACGGTTCTTCTTATCTACCTTCCGCTAACGAGGCCCCTCTAACCCCCCCCCCCCCCCCAACACTCTGAGCTAACCCAGTGCGTGTGTTTGCGTGCGTGCGTTTATTGCATGTGGGTGCAAGTGATTTGTGCGTGCGTGTGCGTGTCCGCGCGCGGAGTCAGCCTGCATGCGTGCATCCTCTCCTATATTTCGAGTTCATGCGACTTCATGGATTACTGACCTCTGCTCTGGGGCCCTTTGGAGTCCTGCTATCATCACGTGTAATATCCCCCATAAGTCTCTTGACTCACGAGATGATATGTCCTGATGTAGTAACAGTCTAACCTAATATATGGAGCACCTATGCCACCACACAGAAAAGGTTCAATTAGACTCGAGCAATCCATATTACTCAACCCTCGTTGACACACCACATAGAATAAGGAGGACTCCACCATTGATAGACCTCTGTTCAGCCATGCGCACGCACACACGCACACACACACACACACACACACACACACACACACACACACACACACACACACACACACACACACACACACACACACACACGTGCACACACAATGCTATTCAGTATATCCACATCTTCTCTACATCTACATGTTTTCCTGAAAAGGAACGGTTTATGGACATACGAGATTTCCACCTGACAGGCAGTGCCAACATCCACACATTGCTGTTTGCTTCTTTCAGTCCAGCTATGGCTTGGTGTCTTGATCAAAGACATGGCAGTGGTAATGGTTGGGGAAGGACAGACTGTGAGTGTGTGTGTGTGTGTGTGTGTGTGTGTGTGCGTGCGTTCTCTCTCATTGCGTTTCTCCCTCGTTACATCACTTTTCTCTCTTGCACCGCATTGCTCCCCGGTCCCATCCCACCTAACCCCCCCCCCTCTCTCTTCGCCTCACTTTTATTTTCACTACACTTATCTTACTGTACGTATAATTCTCTCCTGCAACATTCCACTGTTCTGCCTGCCACACGTTCCCCCTCCATCACCCTTCCTACTCGTATCCTCACGCCCTCTTATTTTCTCCTCCTTGCCACCCCCCCCGCCGCTCTCTCTCTCTCTCTCCCACGTAGGGTTACAGTACAGAGCGTAATGTAGTTTTGGCATCTCTGAAGGCCTCGGTATCAGCTGTGTTGTTGTCCACATGCCTAGACAGCTGTACTGATTAATGGCTCTCTGTAGCCAAGTCTTTCTCACAGAAGACGTCCATGCGCTATACGTCCACTCCCCCTGTCAGTTGATAAGACGTCCAGCCGTTATTTCACACTCCTGTGTGACGACTGACTGCTGGGCGAGCGCTGGCGCTTTGGCATGGGATAAACCTTGACCAATTTAAAAAAAAATCCTACTGTCTTGAAGGTAGAAACCTGAAGAGGTATTTGTCCTGTTGTTGGTGTCCTGTGAAGAGTTTTGAAGGTAGAGTTCTGGAGTTTTGGGATCATTCTGGAGATCAATCATTCTGTTGAGATGGTCGATTGTGATGTCAGTACAGATCATTTGATGAGGTCAGATCAACATATGGAATGAATTCTGTACTGGCCATATATTATGGAGCGGGTATTGAGTGTACAGGGTTTGATGAGGTCAGATCAACATATGGAATGAATTTTGTACTGGCCATATATATATGGATATATATGGAGCGGGTATTGAGTGTACAGGGTTTGATGAGGTCAGATCAACATATGGAATGAATTGGCCATATATGGAGCATGTCACGAGGCGTGACTGACGGACTGACTGACGGGAGATGCACAGCCCTCCTCTAAGATACAGGCCGAGTAGATAGATAACAAACTTGTGCTATTTTATCATGAATATTTGTGAGGACCAATTCTATGAATATATATAGGTTGAAACGTGGTGAAGTAAAGAGCGAGTGAAAGCGAATGTGTGAGCTAAAAATAGAACACTGGCCACTTTGAGCTGAACATTACATGGTTGAGGCACACACTGTACTGACGAGTCCTAATTGTAAATGAGCTGTTATTGTTCAACAACACGTCAGGTTCAGGCTCCGCTCCAGGTCTAATTTGGCGGAAGGAAAGCAGGTCGGGCGCGCGCGTGCGTGCGTGCGTGCGTGCGTGCGTGTGTGCTGTTTACACAAAATATGTGAATATGTTCGTCACCAGCGTTATAATGAGTGACTGTCATGGAGAACAGTATGTTAGCTATTATTGTCTCCATATGGTTTCCCAGTCTGCTGAGACAGCTGTCTGTACCGGCAGGAGACACAGCGAGACGGATATCATCGTCAAACAACAGGATACAATTAATGCCATCAGTCACGCTCATTATTTATTGTCCGTCCGGATGCCCCGTTTATAGTCGACGCCACGGAGCCAGTGTTGATTTCGTTCGACTAAAAACCAAAATCTAAACGGAACCTAAGCTATGGGGCTTAAACTGCGACTAAATATATTGACAATTTAAATTAAGTTACATTAAATGACAACTAAATCGGCTGTCAAAATCAACAGTGCACATGATTCATGGATGGTATTTGCAGAGGACAGTGAGGTTGGAAGTTGCAGGGTACCATTTGAGAGAAAGATCGAGGGATCATTCAATCCATAAATCAAACAAACGTTATTTATTATATTGCACCTTCCAGACAATTTAAAGTGATTTACAAGCGAAGGCCGCTGTCCTAGATATTGTCCCTGTGAGTGCCCTGGATTCAGGGCTCTTTCACACACATCGTCTTTTATTGTCACATCACTGGTTTACAGGTCAAAGAAGTGGGTGAAATCTTTTTTGGGCGGATATTAAGCCAGTATTTCTACGGATTCTGCCTGACCTCCATTACCGGGGGGGATGGCTGTGGGGTTCTTTGAAAGACACATACTGTCTAGGGTGGGATGAGGGATATAAGAAATAACAGGTTTTGACATTGTCCTAAATCAGTGATTCTCTAAGGTTTTAATTTCAACGACGCCCATTTGGGCATGTATTAGGTGGGAGTACAGGGTTTGATGAGATCTGGCCATATATGGAGTGTGTCTTGATTGTACAGCGTTTGATGAGGTCAGATCAACATATGGAATGTCAGAACAGGTCAGCTCCGTATATGGAGATCTAGAGGTGGCAGAGGGGGCAGTGTCTTGAGTGTACAGGGTTTGATGAGGGCCCAGGTAGGGCAGGGCAACAAGCCTTTTTTTTTTTTACAATGACAAAAAACAAAGACTGGACGACAACAAAAACAACCCACCCACACACACCCCAAGTACAGTACAAGTTCGATCTTGTATCATGTTCCAACATGATACAATATCCCATTTATTTATTAATCATGGTAATAAAGCCATAAAGGAACCTCATATTTTCTCATATGTTGCTGGATTCCTCCTTACATTGTATGCAATCTTTTCAGGAAGAATACATTTTTTCCCAGCTGTGCCAGCCAGAAAATTAATTAAATAAAGTATGTTCTTATGATGGCTTAATGTGAGTCCCTGTACACAGTACGTACTCCCAAAATCCAGATCCTACGATCGTGTATTATGTCACAATGTCAGAAATAGTATAGGGTGTGACAGTCACACCCTATACTATTTCTGACATTGTTTTAGCTAGAACTCCTCCAAGCATGGACAGCTCCACAGGATATATGAAGTAAATCTCCACCAGAGACTTTGCATCTCTGGTGTCACCACACCATTCTTCTGTTCTCCTTCAAGGTTTTTCTGTTCATGGGCGGTCCTTGTTTCCATACCAGGCAGGCAGTGACACAGTCTGACAAAAAGCTTTTATTGAAGTTGTTTATACCGGTGCTTGTGCTGAACCTCTTCAGGCGATGAAGCCTGAAGTCAATGTCATGTGGAGGACATTGACATTGGAGCTTTTATGTGGCGATGCAGTCATGAGTGTAAAGGAGAAAGGCCCAGCCAGCACGCATCCCGGGGGGGCTCCTGTGCTGAGGGGCACGGGGTCAGATGGGATGTTGTTGGCCATGTTGTTTGTCAGGACGTCTTAGTATCCATGGTCGCACATGGTGCAGCTCGAGGTCTCGAAGCTTTATGTCTTTCTGCATTTCTGGGACTATGGTGTTGAATGTTGAGCTGTTGTTGTTGTTATACTTTTGAGGCCATCAGGCTGAGGCTCTGAGCCACTCTGCTATACACTTACCCCCCTTTTGACCTCCTCCCACGGGGGAACCCCATCCGGGTCACGGCATGTAATATATAGTATATACCGATATGTAATATACATTTTGGTGTCTCTTTTTTGACTGTATGCAAATTGCCACGGATCCAGCAAGTCATCTAGAATGGAGCAGGTAATACTTTTGCTAGTAATAATCCTACATTGTTCACATATCTCTATATATGCTCATTCTGTGTGTCCACTCCTATTTGGTGGGAAGTGGGAACAACAACTCATAATAATAATAATAGTAGTGAAAGCTATTATCACAAACACAATGAGCTGCTGCTCCCTTGTTGTCCACAATAATGTTTTTGACATTACGGAATTTTCCCACAGGAGTTTCCTGTCCAATAGTTGAAATACCTGTGCAACCATTTGTGTGAATGTGGATTGTGTGTAACCACAGTTACTGCACGTAATGACAAATGTAACAAATAAGAATCTGTCCTAATAATCTGTCCTGGCTCCATAGCACAACAGATGTTCATTTCCCTGAGCCATTGGCTCGCTCGTGGTCTCGGAGTGTTTTTCCATGTTAGAGCAATTGTGCGCTTTGCTTGGAGTAGTGACATATTTATGAGAATTTGTTTATTCAAGGACAGTATCAGGACAGTTCTATATTCCTTTCCTTTACAAATGACAAATCGGCCTGCGATCTCCAGCTATTGCCATAGCAACAGAGCGCTGTTAGTTGACCATTGCAGGGGGGGGAGGGCACCGGGTCCTAATTGGTTAGTTTACCATTGCAGGGGGGAGGTTACCGGGTCCTAATTGGTTAGTTCACCATTGCAGGGGGGAGGTTACCGGGTCCTAATTGGTTAGTTCACCATTGCAGGGGGGGGGAGGGCACCGGGTCCTAATTGGTTAGTTCACCATTGCAGGGGGGGGAGGGCACCGGCTCCTAATTGGTTAGTTGACCATTGCAGGGGGGAGGTTACCGGGTCCTAATTGGTTAGTTCACCATTGCAGGGGGGGGGGGGGGGCACCGGCTCCTAATTGGTTAGTTGACCATTGCAGGGGGGGGGGGGGGGGCACTGGGTCCTAATTGGTTAGTTCACCATTGCAGGGGGGGGAGGCACCGGGTCCTAATTGGTTAGTTCACCATTGCAGGGGGGAGGGGCACTGTGTCCTGATTGGTTATTTGACCATTGCAGGGGGGAGGCACCGCTCCTAATTGGTTAGTTGACCATTGCAGGGGGGGGAGGCACCGGGTCCTAATTGGTTAGTTGACCATTGCAGGGGGGGGGAGGCACCGGGTCCTAATTGGTTAGTTGACCATTGCAAGGGGGGAGGGCACCGGCTCCTAATTGGTTAGTTGACCATTGCAGGGGGGGGAGGGCACCGGGTCCTAATTGGTTAGTTGACCATTGTAGGGGGGGGAGGCACCGGGTCCTAATTGGTTAGTTGACCATTGCAGGGGGGAGGGGCACCGGGTCCTGATTGGTTATTTGACCATTGCAGGGGGGAGGCACCGCTCCTAATTGGTTATTTGACCATTGCAGGGGGGAGGCACCGTGTCCTAATTGGTTAGTTGACCATTGCAGGGGGGGGGGCACCGGGTCCTAATTGGTTAGTTGACCATTCTAGGGGGGAGGCACTGGGTCCTAATTGGTTAGTTGACCATTGCAGGGGGGAGGCTAATTGGTTAGTTGACCATTGCAGGGGGGAGGCACCGGGTCCTAATTGGTTAGTTGACCATTCTAGGGGGGAGGCACTGGGTCCTAATTGGTTAGTTGACCATTGCAGGGGGGAGGCTAATTGGTTAGTTGACCATTGCAGGGGGGAGGCTAATTGGTTAGTTGACCATTGCAGGGGGGAGGCTGATTGGTTAGTTGACCATTGCAGGGGGGAGGGGCACCGGGTCCTAATTGGTTCGCTCTCAAATCTATGAGGAAGAACAGAGGCTCCCTAATTAGCTCTGAAGTGGTAGTCACCACTCACCAGTGGTGTAAAGTTTACTTTTACTCAAGTACTGTACTTACAACTTTGACTTGTTGAGGTATTTCATTTCCAATACTTTTACTTATCTACTCCACTCTACATCTTGGATCCACATATTGTACTTTTACTCTACTACATTTATTTGAAAACTTTAGTGACTTTGTAGATTTTACAAAACACACACTATCCACTTCAGCCCTATATACATTTCGGCCGTTTGAAACAATGTGTCACATTGTAGATCTGCTATTTTCACAATAATGAATAATAATGAATGGCATTTTCATTGTACTTTTCCAAGTGCTCAAAGCGCTCTACAATGAATGGTTCATTAATTCATTGGGAGGTGACCTTGTCTTGCCCAAGGACACTTTGGCATGTAGACACAGCAGGAGAAGGGATTCGAACCGCCAACCAACAGATCATTGGACGACCTGCTCTACCTCCTGAGCCACAGGAGCCACAAGATTCTTATACATTTGATATAGAAATGGGACATTCTGCATAATGAGTACTTTTTTCTTTTGGTACTTTAGTTAGGCACATTTTGATGCCAATAATACTTTTTAATTGCATTTTGAGTTCCGGATGTTCAAGGAGTATTTCTGCATTGCAGTACTGATACTTAAGTGGAGGAGACTACTGGCTCCCTAATTAACTCTGAAGTGGTAGTCAGTGGAAACTGGGGGGGGTGAGGGGTTACTATATGAATGAGGGGAAAGGTGGCGGGGCGGGGGGGGGGGGGGGGAGTAAAGAATGATGTTGCATTTCAGGGGGATAGACGTCACATAGAGAAGAAGAGGGGAAGGTATGAGATAGGGAGGGAGAGGATAAAATGAAAGGGACCAGAGACAGAATGTTCACTATCGTCCTAGTCATTTAACAATCTGCTCGTCATTATTTTTTAATGATCCTCTTTTAGCACACTGGTTCCCAAACACTGGGTCGGAGGTTCGGAACCCATTTGTGAGTCGCGGACACATTTTTATGGTCCCTTAGTATTGTTTTTAATTATTATTTCACATTTACAAAAAATAAATCAAAAATCCCCCAAAAAGCTAAAATGTTCATGATTTTTTTTTCAGTAAAGAAATGTAAGTAAAATAGAAGAAATTCCATAAACGGATGTTTAAGAGATACATTTATTTTTGTCAATTTGATAACGTGGAGGTCGACGGAAGGCGAATTTTTCACTTCCAGTTGATTTCGGTCTTATCTGTCGCCTAGTAACCTAGAACAGTTCATACGTTGGTGAAGAGCGCCAACGTATCATCTAACAACAGGGAATGTGTTTTGAAAATATGAAGTAAGTCTAAGTCAAGCCCCCGCAGCACACCTGGATATCCACAGTAAAAAGTCAGAATATAAACAGCCACTAATACAGACCAACCTCAAAGGAAGGACCTGGTGGGTTCCCATCCTTATATCTTCATTATGCTGTTTGAACAGGTCATGCTTCTTGCTGATAAACAAGTCTAATTGCCTATTTATCAGCCATGTTGGAAAGGTTTTGATGAAATATTCATGACGAACCAAATCGAAATGGAGGAAATGAACAGGAGTGGAGACGGAGAGAGACAGAGCCAGAGAAAGGGAGAGCCAGAGACACAGAGAGAGAGACAGACAGACAGACAGACAGAGGGAGAGAGACAGACAGACAGACAGAGAGAGAGAGACAGACAGACAGATGGAGAGAGACAGAGCCAGAGAAAGGGAGAACCAGAGACACAGAGAGAGAGAGAGACAGACAGAGGGAGAGAGACAGACAGACAGACAGACAGAGGGAGAGAGACAGACAGAGGGAGAGAGACAGAGAATGTGAAATGGAGCCTATATATGGAGGGAAATGTCGATCTTTTATCTGGATGCTATGACAACATTGATTTGAACTTTCATGCCCACTGAACTGAACTGAGCTGAGCTGAGCTGAACTGAACTGAGAGGGAGACGGACAGAGAGAGGGACATGCTAATAATACATGTACACTTATAATTGTGTGGGCATGGGTGTGAGCTGCTGGGGGTGGCATGTGGAACGGCTCTCTCCTTTTGTTGCTGCCGAGTCTCGACTGTGGCAGCCCGGCGGAGACTGTGTTCGTGGAATATGGCTCCCTCATACAGACTGTTCCTCCATGTGCTTCAGGGCTCTTGTGTGTCTGCTGTAGGTGGTCCATGTCTCTGCACCATATAGGAGCGTGGGCACTGGGCAGGATAGCTGCCTTATAGACAAGGAGCTTCGTCTTAGCCAACAGGTCGGAGTTTTGTAAGACTCTTTCACGAAGCTTTGCAAAAGCCCCACCTGCACAGATGATGTACTTCGCACGCACGCACGCACGCACGCACGCACGCACGCACGCACGCACGCACGCACAATGTTTCTCATTGCTACAGCAAATGAAGGATTCCTTTTTATGTGACAATTTAGACTTTTTAGACTCGGCGTACGTACCATTACTGGAGTGGTCAGGAACTAAACCTTGAAGCTCAGAGGACCTTCGAATAAAATCACAGTGCAGAAGAAAAAGAAAAGAAAAACTCAATGAAATTAATTTTGCTCCTGTGCCACCAAAATGTGGAACAGCATGTGAATCCCTTGACTCCTATACGGACGGCTGCATTGCACCCCCGTAAATCCTGAGTCCCTCCCACCACCCCTTAATTGTCCCCTTATACTGTAAACAACTGTATGTTTTTCCCTTTTTACTTCCATTATATGATGATTTCCTGTTGTTTTTTTTATACATAAGTGAATATTTGTACGTCTCTTAAATGTTCTGATGAATTGAAAATGGTGGACCCTGTTGTAAACAAGTGTAATGCTTAATAATGGTGCCGTTTTTGTACTGACTTGTGCTTTCGTTTGAAATGTACCCATTCTACATACTGTGAATTTAAAGAAATCACACCTGTGTGAAGTGAGGGGCGCTTTACCAGCCCTTAACATCTTAGAGATCATCACGATATCATAACGTAACATCATATGCCGATTTGCTCAGTGACCGACAAAACAAGCAGTAAACTCTGTTCACTGTTAATGTCATTTAATGTTTGTGTTAGTGACAAAACAAACATTAAACCTGTATATAGGAGGGGCTAGCGCCCCTCAAAAACCAATCATCAATCAATCAATCAATCAAAGCAACAAACAAAGGGCTTTAGCTGTGATTTTAAATAACTAATAGTGGCAGCAGTTTTCTGGGAGTTTGTTCCGGATAATGTGCAGTATAAATACTAAATGCTGCTTCTGCACGTTTAGTTCGGATTCTATGGAGAACAATCACTGATTCGACGCACAGGGAGCCAGTGTGAGGATTGAAGAACTGGACTGATGTGTTCCACTTTCTTGGTATTAATAAGGAGTCGGGCAGCAGAACATTCTGGACCTGTAAAGACACCGTTACAGTACAGTTACTGTACAGTTACAGTGGAGAGTAGCGGCTTTCGCAATGCATCCGTTCGCAATGTTCAATCATCTCCAAATTGGAATCACATGTCTCTATGGAGGCCTCTATGGAGCGAAGACTGTGACACAATATATACAGTATATATTTTTTCAAGCTCATTGTGTATTGATCTTCTTGCATCGTGTGTGTGTGTGTGTGTGTGTGTGTGTGTGTGTGTGTGTGTGTGTGTGTGTGTGTGTGTGTGTGTGTGTGTGTGTGTGTGTGTGTGTGTGTGTGTGTGTGTGTGTGTGTGTGTGTGTGTGTGTGTGTGTGTGTGTGTGTGTGCAGGTGTGGTGGAGGTGAGGAAAGAGGGATTGGATACTCAGATAAATCGTCTGGCTGAACTAATCGGACGACTGGAAAACAAGGTGAGGAACACACACACACACACACACACACACACACACACACACACACACACCCTGCACACTGTGCACATCCTTTAAATCCTCATTCATACAACTCAGTATACACAGTGCATTAAGCATCATGCTGCATGCTTACTGTATAATCCTTCCTGACCTCAACCCTTCCACTTGTACACTGTACATTATATTATAATGTGGGATATGGGGCGGGGTGTGGTGGTCGCCTGAACATGCTTACCGTACGTGGTTACGTTCAGTATCGGTGGAACAGTAAAATTACTTCCAGTTAACAGTAAAATGTGAAATCAATGTGAGTCACTCACATCCGTCTGTCCTCTTCTCCGCGGCTGCCTGCAGCACTAGGGATGGGAAGATATAACATTACATGTCATGATTATTGTGGCAAAAATAATTAGCGATTTACGATATCATCGTGATAATCAAAATGTGCTTAAAACTTAAAATGCCACTTTTTGTCAACTACATCAAGCATCCCTATTTTTGGGGGGAACGTTCGCCAAAAATAGTAGATCTACAAGCTCACAACGTGTTGCAACGCGCTGTGAGGAGTGGAAGGGAGGGGGAAAGAAGAGATGGTGTGGTGTGGGAGGGAGGGGAAGAGAAGAGATGGTGGGGGGTGGGAGGGAGGGAGGGAGGGAGGGGAAGAGAAGAGATGGTGGCTGCAGGGGGAGGGGGAGAGAGAAGAGATGATGGGGGTGGGAGGGAGGGGAGAGAAGAGATGGTGGCTGCAGGGGGAGGGGGAGAGAGAAGAGATGGTGGGGGGTGGGATGGAGGGAGGGGAGAGAAGAGATGGTGGGCTGCAGGGGGAGCGGGAGAGAGAAGATATGGTGGGGGTGGGAGGGAGGGGAGAGAAGAGATGGTGGCTGCAGAGGGAGGGGGAGAGAGAAGAGATGGTGGGCTGCAGGGGGAGGGGGAGAGAGAAGAGATGGTGTGTGGGAGGCCGGGGGAGAAAAGCGAAAGCAGTGACAGCAATTACAAAGGCCTGACAGCCAATATGGCGATGTGTCTTGTTATTTTTCCTTTCACGGTCTTCACCGATTTTCACACACACACACACACACATACACATGCGTGTGGACCACACATGCGTGTGGACCGCACAGCGTGTGGACCGCACAGCGTGCACACACACGCGCACTACGCAGCCACCCTCACATGTAGACACACACCTCCATCTGTCCCTCCTCCTCCTCACTTCTTCACTCGCTAATACTCACTCTTGCTCTCCATTCTCCTCCCTGACCTCTTTCTTCCTTCCTTCCCCTCCTCTCTCCATCTCTCTGCCTCTCTTTCTCTCTCTGCCTCTCTTTCTCTCTGCCTCTCTTTCTCTCTCTGCCTATCTTTCTCTCTCTGCCTCTCTTTCTCTCTCTGCCTCTCTTTCTCTCTCTGCCTCTCCATCTCTCTGCCTCTCCATCTCTCTGCCTCTCTTTCTCTCTCTGCCTCTCTTTCTCTCTCTGCCTCTCCATCTCTCTGCCTCTCCATCTCTCTGCCTCTCTTTCTCTCTCTGCCTCTCCATCTCTCTGCCTCTCCATCTCTCTGCCTCTCCATCTCTCTCTGCCTCTCCATCTCTCTGCCTCTCCATCTCTCTGCCTCTCCATCTCTCTGCCTCTCCATCTCTCTGCCTCTCCATCTCTCTGCCTCTCTTTCTCTCTCTGCCTCTCCATCTCTCTGCCTCTCTTTCTCTCTCTGCCTCTCCATCTCTCTGCCTCTCCATCTCTCTGCCTCTCCATCTCTCTGCCTCTCCATCTCTCTGCCTCTCTTTCTCTCTCTGCCTCTCCATCTCTCTGCCTCTCCATCTCTCTGCCTCTCTTTCTCTCTCTGCCTCTCCATCTCTCTGCCTCTCCATCTCTCTGCCTCTCTTTCTCTCTCTGCCTCTCCATCTCTCTGCCTCTCTTTCTCTCTCTGCCTCTCCATCTCTCTGCCTCTCCATCTCTCTGCCTCTCTTTCTCTCTCTGCCTCTCCATCTCTCTGCCTCTCTTTCTCTCTCCTTCCCTCCCCCCAGTGGTGTAAACTAAGTAACTAAATACTGCACTTAAGTACAATTTTGCAGTATTTGTACTTGTATTTCCAATTTCCAGTATTTGCAATACTCCAAATACTGGAAGTATTTTTCCACCACTGCTTTATCTCTCTCCATCCCTCTCTCCACATTTCTCCCTGGCCTGTGTGTCTGGTCTAGTAGTCTAACATGTTAGCCTAATGGAGGTCCCAGCAGTCTCTGGGAGGGCAGGCTATACCACAGCTCCATGAGCTAAGAATAACTAAACATGCTGTTACTGCTGGGAGAGTGAAGATTAGTTGATAGAGTGGGGGTCAGCAGCAGGAATAAGACAATGAGAGAGCTAATGACTAACTGCAGGGAATCAGGTGTGCGAGAATACGTGCACATGTGCACGTGCGTGTATGTGCATGTATTTGTGTATCTTCAATGGAATTTTTGTTGAAACTTTTATCTGTTCAAACTTTCTCTGCTACACAGTAAAATTGTCAATGCTAATTTTATTCTGACAAATGCAACCAAATGTCGATATTTGGTTCCAACACTCATAGTGGTGGGACTCACACAGACTCCTGATTTCTGGCAAAAAAAACCGAACAAACTAATTGTCTCCGCCAGGGTTGTCAAAGCACTAAGAAACTATCGTACAGAGAGTCTGTTATGACTTTGACAGGCAGTGTTGTGAGTGAGGGATTATTATGTTAATGCAGCAAACTTGTGTTTCTTGCCTACACACGCAAGCTCTCAAAGATCTCTGTGGTTGAGAGACAAGTATATAAAAATATAAAAGGAAATGCATATCAATGAAATGAGAACAAAGCAACGTGGTTCTCACGTGAGGGAGCAATAACCATAGAATATTGCATCAGCAGCCACAAGGAGAAAACCCAGCTTACGCTATAGCTATTTCATATCACACATGCATAGCATGCGTTGAATAGCAGCTAGTACCTACAACTAGAATGTGTATTCAACACTGGTATTCAAGTTCTGAGTTCTGAGCTTCAGCCCAGCCAAGAATACACGGCACCACCTGGGGAAGACGGCGAGAACTCCACGTATCACACCAAACTCTGTTTGCAGTAGGTTAACCGAGATCGAGCCAGTCAATGAGACTGTTTGCAGTAGGTTAATTAGCCCTTATACTCAGAGTTTGGTGTGATACGTGCAGTCCTTGGCCCGTACTGTGTATCCTTGGCTGGGCTGAATCACTAAACCAGTAATGTTGACTGTATGACATTTGCTTTAGAGCTAGAGAATTAGCTTCTGATATTTTGAAAGGAAAGCTTCTGACCTTCAGTATCTTGTAGTTTTCAGTTGCTATACCATTCAGGAAAAGTAAAATTATACTTTTGTTACTGTAACAGTGGAACATGAGTTGTTGTTGCGCTGGAGAACAAACAAGCTTCCAATTGAGTCGTGCACAGGCGCCTTGTGAGATTAAAATAGTGTGTGGAAAATGTAGTGGGAATCCTGTTAGCAGCGTGTCCTGCAAGACAATGAGTCTATAGGTGGCTCGTTTTCATTATCATTATTCTGTTGTCTTCCTGCTGCAGACAAGATGACGTACTTATTTTTGACACACATACGATGCTGTCCGTCATAAAGTACAGATACTGCACAAATCAAAATGAGGAACTCATGAAAAGGCTTCATGGTGGAGTGAAGCCGTCCCGCTAGAAGCTCCGCCGCGGTGTGGTATACGTGAGACGAGCGAGGTGCTCCTTAACTCACTCGTATTCCAAGACATAGGCTGTGTGTGCCCAGAAAGAAAATGGCACCCAGCATGCCTCTGAAATACTCATTACTGTACTGTATGTCTCGCGTGAGAGAAGAACAGAACGCACATTGTTTCTCCTTTGAAAACCCCCGCTGTGAATAGCTTGTGTCCCATATGACTGAAATTTGTTATCCTTTAACACCCTGTCGAAGTATGTTTTCAGTAGGGGGTGAGAGGCTGTCAACGGGCACTGTGTTTGTGTTTGTGTTTGTGTGTGTGTGTGTGTGTGTGTGTGTGTGTGTGTGTGTGTGTGTGTGTGTGTGTGTGTGTGTGTGTGTGTGTGTGTGTGTGTGTGTGTGTGTGTGTGTGTGTGTGTGTGTGTGTGTGTGTGTGTGTGTGTGTGTGTGTGTGTGTGTGTGTGTGTGTGTGTGTGTGTGCCCTGCCTTCACTCACCCGCTGTGTTTGGTAAAAGCCCTGACCACCTTACACTTGCTGCACAGGTGCCACAATAATTGCAGTAGCAACCGCGGCACTTATCCGTCACCTTCTGGGTGACGGCAGCTCGCGACCACAGGACACCCGGTGCAGACTTTGATAAATGACGGTTGCCTTCTAGAAAGGGCTGACTGACAGTGGCTGAGCCAGACGGCGCTCGGATGTCTCTTCATGTCAAAAACATGGACCTATCTCAGTCAGTCCACACTGACATACACAGAGCGCACTCACTCTCTGTGTCTCTCTCTCTCTTTCTCTTTCTCTCACGCACACGTGCGCGAACATTCAAACGCACACAATGAGAGAGAGAGATAGATAGAGAGAGAGAGATGTGCCACATAAATAGCCACAGTTATTATTACAAGTCTCCAACCACATTGAAGCCTCCAGTCTTTAATTAATAAATCCCTGCTGTAGATGTTTAAAACCGTATGATTATGAGCTCTAATGCCACATTTGTCATGCAGGCTTATTTGCCGTTAAAAGAATGGCTCCAATCACTTCTTCTTGCCCTGCATCATAATGTTTCGTCATTTTAATAATAATAACTCTGGTAGTGTGTGAATCTTTCACGCTGATATGATCCATTTCATTTCCTCTGTTTTATTGACCCGATACCCTCCTTATTCCTTTTGACTCCTTACCAGGATTGCTTTAACCCCACCCCATACACACACACACACACACACACACACACACACACACAAAACGTAATCATATAGGTTGAGCACTCTAAGGCACTCTAAGTACACAGAGTGTACTTTCTCTGTCACTGACCCCAAGTTCTAGATGTGGGGTCAACTCAGCCAATCACCCGCCATTTCAAGTCAAACAACGAACATGGCTGCCCCCACTGTGGTAACTTACGACCGTATCGCGATCTGGCTATTAAATCACCCTGTCTTAACCCATTCTGACCGGGCACCCATTTTGGTGTTGGCATCATGTTATGCTTTAGCTATTGAAAAATAGCAGATCTACAAGCTCATATCGCGCCACCGAGTGGCGCGATACGAGCTTGTAGGTCTGCTATTTTTTTTTAATTCGAAGAACGACTGACATTTTTAGAATCTGATCTCGGGTCAGAATGGGTTAATCAGACCAGTGTGTGTCCCGTGGAAACCTCGTATGAATCTGATCTCAGGTCAGAATGGGTTAAATAGTTTCTTTACAGAAACAACAGGTTTTACCACCATATTTTACCGTATTTGTTTACATGATAGTAGCACTCGTTACTATGTGTATGTTTGGTTAGCAACCGGGCTGGCCACATTGACGACTGCAACATCTGCTTTGCTACTATTTCGATTGGTTGGTGTGAACCAATCGCCGAAGACTGCTGCTTCGGCAATGCCCATCCCAGAAACGGCTGCCGTGGGCAGGGCTTTCACTTTCAGTCTGAATAATGAAGTGAAACTTAAATGAACATTCTGTGTCAGGCGTAGTCCTCGGTCAGTGTGTTCAGAGTCTTGACTGTGAATGAAATGGTTCGGTTGCCATTGTCAACGACTGAATGTCGTCTGCTTGTTGCTTTACGGTTTTTGTTGCTTGTGGTCATTCTGTTTGATTGATGCGTGAATGCCTGTTGTTGTTGTTGTTGTGCTTCTCGTTGCAGACAGTCTGGTTTGATCTTCATCAGAGACTAACAGACACAGACGGCACCACCGGCGCAGTAAGTAGGCATTATATCATAACCACACTAGGTTGCATTGCATCCCACCGGAGTCACGCTTCTACAAGCTAACCCTAACCGGTGTCACGCTTCTACAAGCTAACCCTAACCCTAACCGGTGTCACGCTTCTACAAGCTAACCCTAACCCTAACCGGTGTCACGCTTCTACAAGCTAACCCTAACCGGTGTCACGCTTCTACAAGCTAACCCTAACCGGTGTCACGCTTCTACAAGCTAACCCTAACCCTAACCGGTGTCACGCTTCTACAAGCTAACCCTAACCCTAACCGGTGTCACGCTTCTACAAGCTAACCCTAACCCTAACCGGTGTCACGCTTCTACAAGCTAACCCTAACCCTAACCGGTGTCACGCTTCTACAAGCAACAGTGTTGAATTTGTCGACCAAAACTATGACGGAAAATGTTTGCCTACTACTGTAACTTTTGTCACTGACGAAAATGAAAGAAAAACTAAGCTACGATGACTAAAACTAACACCGGAGCTCCACCGGGCGCGTCAGCCTTTTTAATCAATGAAGGGTGGCTCCACTGCCCGCGTTGACTGCATTAAAATTGCGCCGGTTTGTTTTTTGACGCACGCGACAGAGACGCAACGTGCCCGGTGGAGCCCCACCGTAAGACTAAATATACTGTCTAACCAAATATTCGGGAAAACAGCGGCCCACAGTCTGTGTTGGGCGACTAGTGGAGAAGAGATCTAGTAGAACTAAAGGACAAGTCATTTTACACTTTTACACAAAAAGGCAGATCTACAATCTCAAAACGCATCACGGTTGCATTGAGAGCCTGTAGATCTGCTATTTCCAGAGTGCAACCAAGTGTAAATTCAGGAATTACGATGCCATCATCAAGGCCGCCAAAATACTTTATAGTCGACGAAATCAACTGTAGATTAATTAAAAATATGAATAAAACCGAATAGGAATTGTATTCACGAGACTATGACTAAAACTACATCAAAATTTGCTGTCGAAATCAACACTAGCTCACAAGATTGGCTCTCGGCGGCGCACAACACCCACCCACACACAACTAACTACAACACTCAGGCATAATCCTACATGCTCAGCCCAAGGAGCCGAGTTCACTGTTCCACCGACACACTGCATCTCTCAACGTGTGCTTGTATAAACGCCAGTAGCTGCCATCCATCCATTATGCATAAGGACTGCGCTGGGTTAATGTTGCAATTCATAAGGTTGAGAAATGACCTGCCCAGGAACGTGGCATGGGTCAGGTCCTCTTGTCTACACCATCCATTTAGCAAACAATAATGCCTTTTGTTGTGGGCATTCATAGACAGTGAGCAAGTATCTACAGGGAGAATACGGCGGATTCACACTGGATACCAAGTGATATTTTCCAGACATATTGTCAGATATAATCTATTGCACAGCACTCAGAAAAATAAGAACTGACACCAAATCTATCGCTGCACATCTGCGGATCTGTACCACTGCTTAGGCAGTGTCAGTGTGAATGGTCCAATTCTTTATTTTGTATTTCTTTGAAGGGCGCTAGCCCCTCCTATATTCAGCTATAGTGTAGATTTCTGTCCGAACACAAACATTAAATGCCATTGACAATGAATGGAGAATTTACATCATATCGTGTCCAAGCAAATCGGTATTTGTGTCCTACACAAATTGAATTCCTATTGATAATGAATGGATGAGTGCCCCTCACTTCACACAGACGTGTGTTTTTTTATCCCACAAACACATTTTTCAACCAGTGCCAATTGCCTAAGCTGTAATCGTCCCTCTACCAACCTGGAGAGAGCCTGGAACTGAGCAGGCCGCTTCTTATCACCTGACAGGGGGGTTTCCCTGGTAAGACATAGCATGTGGAAGGAACGCGTTATTCCAACCAGTTCCTTTCCCCTCCATCAGGCGCCACGGCTGACCAGGGGGAGGCAGTATAGAGACCAGGATTGTTGCATGTTTTTTCGTGAGGGTAGTACCTACACCAGGGGACGTGAGGGTACCTAGTACCTACCCTAGGGGACGTGAGGGTACCTATAGTACCTACCCTAGGGGACATGAGGAGAACATGCAACCTCACACAGAAAGGCCCTTTCATCAATAGGACGTCATAGTACTGAAGTCATAGACTGACATACTCCATATATGGGCATGCCTGTCACAGAACATCAGATCTAACTGTACCACATGTTGGTTACATTTGTGACTAATGAAGTAGTAAATCAATCAATCAACCTCTATGGGGACCTACCACGGGTCACTGACAAGGTCAGAGAGAGAAGGTTCTCTGGCCCTGCCAGAGAACTAGAGGCAAGTAAATAGACCCAGGGCAAAGGAGGGGCAGGAGGGGCAAGAAGCACGCCACACCACCTACGCCTATACGTAGACGCACTGTGGCGCAACATCTTAGCTAACACTGTAGAGCTCAAGAACCTGATGTTAGATTGGAAAGTGTGGAGGGCAGCGATCCAGGGGTTGGGGTCCCGAGTTGGTGTTGGCTATAGACCTCACTCTCGCAGTAACAATCAATCAATCAAATACAGTATATCTCTGTCCAACCAACTATGTCCAAAATATAAACTGAACTGAATGAAAAAAGGGGGTTTTAGAACAACACAATACTGCCTCATCAAAGATGGTATGGTGACTTGATACATTGGCAGATACTTGCATGTGTCATTATTATCTTCACTTTACCCAAATCCAGCTCAAGTGGTTCAAGGTTGGACTTTATTGTTACATCTTGTGTACAGGTACATAAATAAGAGTAAAACATATTTTTGTTTGACTTCTTCTGCTTCTTTTTTTAATCTATCTATCTAACTGTAGGTTATGTTCCATATTAGGGCTTTCACTTCTAGTGATTTTTACTAGAAGTGATTTTTACTTTTTACTTTACTGACTTTTTACTAGTTGACTAATTGCCTAGTTTACTAGTCTATTTTTTAAAATAATAATAATAGTTTGTTAGTACATTTAAAAACTGTGTACCTACAAAAACGGGGGATTTATTTTCTTTTCTTATCAACTAGCTAGTCGACCAACAAGGTCGACTAGTGGATTTACTAGTCGACTAGTTGAATAGTCGACTAGTTGCTTAAAGCCCTAGTTAGAAAGTTAGGAATTTAGAGTTTAGAGATGGGATTTTTATATATTTTTTGAATAAAGTTAATGTGGAGAATGTGAAGTCAAACGGAAAATGTGGTTTAGACTTAAGTGGTTTGACCGACAGTTTGAAGATTCAATGGAGTGGAAAAAAATGCGCTTTTTTATAATACTCTTCATTAGTTCAATATTCGTAAAACACACACTGAGTGGCAGCTAGTGTGCACAATAAATGGGATGCTAATCAGTTAACCC
Organism: Protomyctophum bolini; assembly: GCF_963924005.1. Lineage (NCBI taxonomy): Eukaryota > Metazoa > Chordata > Actinopteri > Myctophiformes > Myctophidae > Protomyctophum > Protomyctophum bolini. Next base: position 44,083,668 of record NC_137865.1, read on the forward strand.
ATTCTGACCTGAGATCAGATTCATACGAGGTTTCCACTGGACAACACACTGGTCTGATTAACCCATTCTGACCTGAGATCAGATTCTAAAAAATGTCAGTCGTTCTTCGATTTTTCAAAAATAGCAGACCTACAAGCTCGTAGCGCGCCACTCGGTGGCGCGCTATGAGCTTGTAGATCTGCTATTTTTCAATAGCTAAAGCATAACATGATGCTGACACCAAAATGGGTTCCCGTTCAGAATGGGTTAAGTGGTTTGTGAGATTTGCTCCGGACGGACACACGCTGAGACAAATGCAGAGACAGGCCCTCTTTCTTGATGGCTCACCTCTGAGGAACCATGCAGCGTTTAAAATTGAGATTCATTGATAAAAAAAAGACCAGGAAGAGAATAAAGGCCAGACAGACCTATCATTATCTTAGTTAGAGATAATCATGCATGCTGGTAGTTTCATGGGTTGTGGAGATCAGCCACTTTAGCGTGTTGTGTATTCACTGTCAAACCAGCGTGTTAAAGGGGACCTTTCACCGCTGGAAGAAACTGCAGTCACTCAATGTTAATAGTATTTGTAGTAGATAACAGTGAAGCACTGAGAAAACTGTTGCGCCTTTCTTCGTCCTTTTTTCCCCAAACTTTCCGAAACTTTGACAGAAAAAGACTCGCTCACCGTATAGAAAATAGAAGTAAAACTCCTTAGACTGAGACTTAAGAAAATATGTTTTGCTATAGCACTGACGAAGGTCTTAGGACCGAAATAAAATAAAACATATTTTCTTAAGTCTCAGTCTTAGTCTAGAGTTTTACTTCTATTTTCTATACGGTGAGCGAGTCTTTTTCTGTCAAAGTTTCCCCTAGTAGATAACAGTAGCTCAATTTGAAATTTGCACCCTATGGCCAGAAAAATAATGTAGACTGTGTATTTGACTAGGGTGTGACTTGTAGTCCAGCAAGGAAGTGAGACCACATTTTCATGAAAAATGTTGGTCAATGAAGATGGCGTCATGACTATCTAGTAAAAACACATATTACACACATAAAAACCCCAGAAAGTGTTTCTTGTGTCCTAAACATCATTAAAATAAGTTTAATTGAGAGCTCAAACTGAACCCTACAGGTCTGTTTTTACACTCTAAAGGTGTGTTCAGACTTGGATGGTTAGAGCGGCGAGATTACATACAAAGTCAATGCAAAGGCGAGAATTGCACGAACGGGCGTGGCGCGACCTGGCGCAGCACAAACGGGACGAACTGAGGCGAATATATATCTTCAAGTCTGAACGCAGTTTAAGGATTAAATTAGCACTCAGATTTTGCTGTGTTGTGTTCTGTGACTCCTTCATACTTGAAAAGGGAACACTATAGGTTTGGGTTCTTACGAGCCATTAAAAAATCAGCAGGGGTTTTATAAGGGAGGTGTTTGATATTGTATGCTGTCTTATCTGCACTCGCCCTAGAGTGAAGATGTAAGAGTGCTAGCTGTGAGCAAAGGAGATAGTGGAAATAAATCCAGACCAATAATAATGTCAGCTTGCAGTGCCTGGCACCTACTGCGGACATAGTCAGAATTGATACATAACACTATCTCATAACAATACATATTTATTTTATACGGACATACATAAAGGAAGACAGCCCTCCTTGCCAGGAATGCACACTTAACTTGAAGTTGTTACTGCAGAGCAGCAATTTGTGGCCTCCTAAAGTAAACAGATTGAGCTCAGTACACTGCAAACTCCCGACTCTTCATTTAACTCTGGTCCTTTACAGGTGCATTTGGTTTCATTTTGTTATATTAAGACAGCATTAATCAATAACCAATCTCAATAGACGTCACTTGCTGGTTGATTCTTCATATGCGCCGGGATTATTAGTCTATTTTTGGAACACAGTTCTTATGGGACGCGCAAAAAAAAGAAATAATAATTCAGAATGGGTAAAAAAAAAACTCAAACCGGGTAGGATGTGAAATTACGTCAGACTTTGGCTCTATAGATGCAGGAAGTGAGAGGCATATAGTCCAATTTAGGTATTCTACTGGTTGCGAACGCAGTGAGCACTTACTATGAGACCTAGCAGATCATGTCTGTCTGTCTGTCCGTGTGTCCGTGTGTCTGTCCCGCTATCCAAATATAGAGTGTGTTGCATCAGCCATCACTCAGCTTCATATATGGGCACAAAAGGGACCAGGTCCACTCAGCTCCATATATGGGCACAAAAGGGGCCAGGTCCACATATACAGTAACAGCGGGACAGACAGACAGACATGATCTGCAGGGTCTCAGCTGCGTTCGCTTCCCGCGTTTGCGCGTCTTACTGGTATATACCGTATGTAAAATAGTTCTGGAATTAAGGCTAGGACTAGGACTACAGTTATATTGAAATGTATAAGGATGATGAAAAAGGTGAAAATAGCCTTAATATGGTCTCTCCATTTATAGATAGATAGCAGAGGAAAATATCTTTGACACAAACAGTTAGAAATTGTGCTCCAGTAGTAGTCCAGTAATGGCTCTCATGCTCGCTACTCGAAAGTTAGAAGAAGTAAGCAATTAGTACTAAAAGAGAGTAAACCATACCATTACTAACAACATTGTCATTGTCATAGAAAGAAATCAAATCAAATTTAAAATTTGCTCATACATAGGAATTATTATATACAAGCCTTTTTTGTTTTGCTTTTTTAATGCACCTTTTGTATTATCTTGGATACAGTAATGCATACATTTCCCCTCGTGGATCAATAGAGCGAGTCTAATTCATATACATTTGTAATTTAAATTCACAGCGTTTGTAATATGACTAAACTAAAACAAAAACACAGCCTCCTTGTGTATGTATGTTTCCTAATGTAAGGTCCAGCTTGCTTGTTGTGTTTATGTGAGGACTGCCGATGAAAATGAGCATTTTAGCTACATCTGGTGTATATACATTAATATTAATATGCATTGTCTCGTCTAAATAAACAAGTAAAGTAAGAACGGAGAGTACAAAGAAAGAAGAAAACCAAATAGATTTTCCCTGTGTTGTATCAGGTACCTAAGCTGGCTCCTTTCCAGGCGCAGAAGCAGCGACTCTACTCCGAGTCTCTCTTGTGTGACTGAACTGAACTTCTCACCCCACCTCTAAGGGAAATGCCTGCCCACCCGTCAAAGAAAGTCATTTTGGGCCGCTTGTATTCGCGACCTTATTCTTTCGATGATGACCCACACTTCATGACCATAGGTGAGAGTAGGAACGAAGATTGCTCGGTAGACAGAGAGCTTTGCTTTCTGGCTCTGCATTTTGGCTCATGCTTCATGCATTACCGTCTGTAATAATTATGGCACTGTTCTTAGCTTTATATATATTTTGTATAATCTAAAATCTTTATCCCACGATTTTGCAACCCATATTTTTCACCCAGTGTCAATTATCTAATGTAATCATGGACGCTACACTTCCTCTGCCAACCTGGGGGAGGCAGCGGACTGATCTCATGCTTCCTTCTATGCAAGAGGAGTCCAAGCCGCTTCTTTTCACCTGGCAGGGGGGGAGTTTCCCCAGCCGGACGTAGCACGTGGAAGGAACACATTATTCCAACCAGTAAAAAAAAGATAAGGTCCGCACACTGGATGATGCTCCAAAACTTAAAAAGGTTTATTGAATGGTTCCTTTTTACTACACCATGGGCATGACGTTTTAGCCTCTCGGCTCTCCATCTGTTCATAGCTAGCACATTTAGCCATCAGAGATGTTGCCACTTTGGTACACTTGCTGGATGGCTGTCCTCCTCCTACCCCTCAGGGGAGTTGTCTAGCAATCCCACCGTAATTACAATTTAATTCAGAATAGATAGCCACCTCTGCGGTGGCTTTTCCCTGCACATACAGTACATAGACTCACTATGATCACTTATTCATGTACTCTACTTTACATGTAGAGTAAACGGACAAGAACGATCTACCAAAGGTAGATATCTTAGGATAGAAGGACACCCACCTCATTGATTAACGCTTTTCTCTCACCTCCTTTCCTTTTAAACCTGCTAGCAGTGGGGTTCTCTAAGGCAGTAGTCAAGGACCCCCAGTTTGACATGCAATAGGCTACGGACCCCCATTTAACACATTTAGTACCGGAACTGCATCAAAATAAAGGCGCTGCTTGCGCCAGAGTAATCGCCAGAGTAGTGATCGCTTCTATTTTGAAAGCCATGAACCGGAAATACTTTCTTAAAAAAGTTGACTGACAAAGTGCCATCACAATCTCCGATCATCTTAATATATTTATATACGCTCCAAAAAGAGTTCATATTTTGCGGGAGAGACGGATGAGGAGCAGAAACGCAGCGCCAGCATATCGATCCATTCATCACCACGGAGAGCGCCCTGGATGAGGAGATACGAGGCATTCTTTCCGCCGCGCTAACATGGGAGTCAATGACAAGCTAATAGTTTCACAGAGCGTTAGCATACGGCAAGCGAAAAGCGAAATGCCAAAAAAAAAAAAAGTAATTATTCTGAATATTATTATCTCGCCCCGCGTCGTTTGGACGTCGCTAGGACGTCCACAGGCGTCTAAGGCACCTCTCGGTTCCAATCCTTATGACGTTTCAGGACGTATTATGTACAAAATGTGTTAATGGCATTTCCATCTCTGGGACCCTCAATTCATATTGTAAAATCAATGTTAATTTAACTCCCCTGGGGTTCCCTGGACCCCACTTTGGGAACCACTGCTCTGGATGATCATTAAAACGATCGATGGACTTTACTGCACACCTGCATGCTTCCCGGGGGATATGACCCCTACTGATCCCATGGCCTGGAGGATGAATGAACTAACTCCACTGAGATGAGATGAGATATACTTTATTAATCCCCGAGGGGAAATTGAAGCATTACAACAGTTTAAAGTGCATAAAAGCTAAAAACTACTGGACAGACAGAAGAACACAAAACAGACACAAATGGACATAAACACACAAGACCAGGACCACCAAGGACCATATGCCATTTGGGGGGAGGCGGTTCTTATGCATTTGCACTGAGTAACTCCATGACCTTTCCTCTAGCACCATAATCATAATCTCCTTCAGATTGCAGGATGAGGAGGATACTTAAAAAGGTTATCTTTGAAAAACAAAGAAGGGTCCAGCACACTGTCAGAAAACTTGCCAAAAATGTTGCTCTTTATTCAACGTTTTCGGTCTATTCGACCTTCATCAGGACAGATTGTCTGTCCCGAAGCGTTGAATAATGAGCAACATTTTTGGCACGTTTTCTGACAGTTTTGTTTTTCAAAGATAACCTTTTTAAGTATGCTTTATTGCCCTACGCACCTGTCGCTAGCCTTCTGAGGTGTGCATCGGCCTTTTGCTAAAAAGGATGAGGAGGATAAAAATGGTCTAATACTCGTTAAAAGAGGCTCGGAGGATCCAAATGAATAGGTATAAATTGATACCTAAATGAATACTGCTGATTATAAAGGACTGTATAGAAAAACTTCGATAGCTCAGCCAGAGAACCCAAATGTAGCGCTGTCTTTATCTTTAAAATGAGTTAAATCCTGAATGTACCAAGACAGCTACTGAACCATAAAAAATAGAAAGACTAAAGTAATTTGAAGGCAGACGCAAATAAACTTCTGAGAAGGAGTTTAAGGTTTAACAGGCAATTTACAAAGAAATGTATTGGAATACAGATACAAAATAATTTAGAGTAAATGGTCCAAAAGTCTGAGTGCCGAATTCTCCTCTCCTCATCCTTGTTCCTGGCTTAATACTGCAGATGTCGTCAGTTGGTTGATATTAGTTCATTGGCTTGTAGATGGTTCATATCCGTAATGTCAGAGGAGCACGTCCCACGGTGGCGCTGGTTGGCGAGCGTTCATTGGTCCAGGCGTTGTGACGTAGCCGTCACAAGATAGGAAGTGTCTTTGATTCCTCTGCAGTTGGGTGCGTTTCCCTGGCAACCTGACTCTCTCACCCTGTACCTACAGTACTCTCACTGAGTTACTGCTCAACTCTCAACAAGGTCACTGATGAGAATGGCAACTGAGGGCAGAATTATAAAAACCGCGCCTACAGTATTGCAAGTTCGTGGCTGGCAGACAGTATGGAGCCTTCAATAAGATATTATATCTGAGATGAAAATATATTGTGAACGGGGAGTAGGCTAGGGGTAAAATGATAAAAAGAGCAAGATGACAAAATATGAATGAGCTACGATGGAACACAGGATGGGCCAAAGTTCAGGAGGATATGGGACAGAATTATGGTGAAGTGACCAACTGGACATTAGGTGTAAACATAACAATGTATCCCTCAGACCCCTACTCATTTTGTTGTGTCCTCGCGGCCTCACCTCTAGCACCACTTTCCGTCTCACGTGCGTCATCTTACAAGCAGCTTCCCTTGAACCCTACACACCTCGGCAAACCTCCCGCCATAGCGTCGCAACCCTGATGCCTCAATTTAACCCATTTTGGGCGGGAACCATTATGCTATGCTTTAGCTATTGGAAAAATAGCAGCTCTACAAGCTCATAGCGCGCCACCGAGTGGCGCGCTACGAGCTTGTAGAGCTGCTATTTTATTTATTTATCGCAGAACGACTGACATAGAAACATAGCTTTTTCAGAAAACTGTCAGGATGTAGAAGACATTTTTAGAATCTGATCTCAGGTCAAAATGGGTTAAAGTCCTTCCTCAACCCTCATGAGATTTCCTTCCTCCCTCCTGCCCGCCACTCCATCAGTCCATCATACATGACCTTTTGTTCTCTGCACAGTGCAATGATCTGAGCTTGATTAAATCTGAGCCTGCACCCAATTTCAGGCTCATCCAAAAGCAATGATTCTCCCCCCGTCTCTGTGTGAAGGGCACACTTGATGTGTTTTGTTTGAGCAGCCTACAGCAGCTACATATTGTAGCTGTGAGGATTGTATATGTATAGGACGGTGAATTACTCTTTTTCTCTTCAGACTGCAATTCGGGAGCCACATTAGCATTTACATGTGATGGAGGCGTACTTTGTAACAGTGATATGATTGTGCATCAGCGAGGCAACTATTTCAATCTGACCATGGTGTGATTGGAACCCCATTAGACAACAGGAGGGTGTACTTATGGTTGCAGAAGATACGGGAAATGGAAAGAAGGCGATACAAAGCATGGTGTTTAGGCCTGACATCGAAATTTAAAAAAGATCTTCTAAATCCTCCAGTATTCTGAAAAAAATATTTTCACAAATTTTCAAAAATAGCAGACCTACATGCTCGTAGCGCGCCACTGTAGATCTGCTATTTTTCAATATCTAAATTATAACATAATGTTTAAAACACAAATTGGTTAAAAATATACATAGAGGAAAAGAGACTGCAGAAGCCAAGACTCCAAATTAGAAGAGTATTCTTATTATGGGCGGCTGTGGCTCAGGAGGTAGAGCAGGTCGTCCAATGATCCCTGGGTCGGCGGTTTGAATCCCGGCTCCTCCTATCCACATGTCGAAGTGTCCTTGGGCAAGACACTGAACCCTACATTGCGTCCAATGAGTCGGTCGGTCTGAGCTCGCCACCATTGGTGTGTGAATGTGGGAAGCGAGGACGCTGGCGTGGACTGTTTGCCGCTTCACCTCCCAATGTATGAATGAATGAACCATTGTAAAGCGCTTTGAGCACTTGGAAAAGCGCTATAGAAATGCCATTCAATTTGTCATTAATATAGGTGCAAGGCTCAAATGTACATGGAAACTAGCCAGCAGACAATAAATGTCCTTTTCACAAGGTTTATTACCTCTGACGGACACGTTTCGGCCAGATGGGCATTCCTCAGTTTTGTGAGAGCCGATATTATTACCGGTAGTATAAAAATCCACAAGCCTAAAATGTATACCTACAGGCCGTTATCAGCTTGCTATGGTTATTGCACTGAGCCTGACATCGATCAGCGTGTTCAGGTTCTCAGTAGAGGAAGGCAAGTTGGCCAAAACGTCCGTGTTTGATCCTGCTGCTGGGTTTTTCAATAGATAAAAGATATTAAAAGTGAGCCCTTGTGATCTTTTCTAAGACAGGTTTCAGCATTGGCCAGGTTTTTTTCCTTGGGTGAAACAGGCTCAGGGCCGATTCATACTCCTATTTTAGAGCTGAATAAAATGTAGTGCCGAAACAGCGGTAAAATATGAGTATGAATCGGCCCTCACTCTCCCTCCCTCCCTAACCAAGAAATATTGCTTTAAACCATTGCCTCAATAACGTACTATAATATAAGTACAGTATACGATATACAAAGTTTTGAAAGCCCCCAACCGTTCCCCTACTTATCATAGACATGTGTACAGTATGTGTATTGTGTATAATTACTGTATTGAAATTACATTGAGAATGGTGCATGGCAATCCATTTCTGCTTCCAGATAAAAATGCTTGGTTCACAGGAGATAAAACAAGGCACTGAATGTAAATATATTCATCAATGTATAGTAGCGTAATATTTTGAAGTAATGTTGTAATTCAATGGTCCATGAACAAGAAGGGATTTTAGATTAAAGTTTTGATCGGAGACTGACAGAAAACATACAGTAGGCAGCGATCTAAACGTCCTTTATCCAGTGTGTCACAGACTCGTTCTCTGGCGAGGTATAGCTCATATGCCACCCACTGTTCAGGTTAAAGATTTTCTGTAAGTGCTTTTTGCCATTTTGATGGACGGCGACATTGCCATTTTGTTGATGGACACACTCTTTGTACGAACCACTCATTCAGGCATCTCTGTGTGTAAGCACAGCCAGGCACTGCACAAGGTGTGCCTGCCATGACTAATAGACTCACAAATAGTGTGTATCGACGACGTGAGCTCACTGCTGTCGCTAACGCGAGACAAGCACAATGGCACTGCCCTGCGGGAGGGTCAAAATAAGTGTCTATGGCATTGTTGCCTATAATACATGTACATGTCATAACCATCAGGCATTAGATCTGTAATGAATTGGCACTTGCCCTGACGGATACAAATCTGTAAAGTTGAGTTCCTTATATTCCCGTTTGTTCTGCATAATTCATAGCAACACTCTTTTCACTTTTAGCTGTGTATTCCCCCATTATGTTTGACCCCATGATAATAGCAAATATAGTTCAGTATAGTTGCAGTTGAAGCTTTACAGATCGTCGTTGGCACACCCAAGATGGCTTATTAGGGTGTTGCCAGTCGTAACCATTTTTGTAGCCTCATATACTGTAGTTGGTCAGATAAATCATTCATGTACTCATTAAAGAGGGCTTATTCCCCCCTGTTGTACTCCATTATTACCAATGCCAAAGGGAGCTGAATCTCATTTGACCTCCATACTCTGGTCGTCGCACCCAGTGTGCCAGAATTCTCCCCATGCTGTCAGGCATGCCTCTTTAAAATCTTTAGGTGATTAACTCAGTGAAAAAGGGCTTAGAGGCATCAAATAAACTCATTCTAAAAGTATCTATACTGCAATGCAGAATTCAACATTTACTTGAGTAAAAGTACAAAAGTATTTGTATGAAAATGTACCTAGTAAAAAAGTACCAAATGTTAAATAACTCATTTTTTTCAAGTTTTTTAATCTTTTGAAAATAGCAGATCTGTGACGCATTGTGAGCTTGTAGATCGGCTATTTTCAAATGGCTCGAAGTGTACAGTATATACTACTGTAGGGCTGAAGTAGTTGTTTTGTAATAATAATCAAAATCTACAAAGTAACTATAGTAACTAAAATTTCCAAATAAATGTTGTGGAGTAAATTAAGTACAATATTTGGATCTGAGATTTACTGTACTGCAGTAAAAGTATTGGAAATTGAAACTACTTCAGTACAAGTACCTCAAACTTGTACTTAACCCATTTTGGGCGGGAACCCCCCATGCCTTAGCTATTGAAAAATAGCAGATATACAAGCTCATGCAAGCTTGTAGGTCTGCTAAAAAAATAATAATCGAAGAACGACTGCCATAGAAACATAGCTTTTTTCAGAAAACTGTCAGGATGTAGTCTCATTTTTTTAATCTGATCTCAGGTCAAAATTGGTTAAGTACTGTACTTACAGTATGTACTTTCCACCACTGTTGATGACAAGCAGGAGGGTAATGGACAACATATACTGTACAGTCTGGCAGCACTCCATGAGTCTTAAAACTAGTCAAACAAAATGGCAAGCGCTGCAAACTTTGCACCTGCAAACTTGAGACGCTCTGCAGTGATTTGATCTGAATCACTTGCTTTATTATCCGATAGCAGTGTTATTGCTCTGTAGACTTAATTAGTTGCCTTTCTCAGTGTATCACTGTTGGCAATATTACCCATTTCGCAGGGGCTACTTTTTAACTCCCCAGATCATGCTAGCCGTATTTTGCCTCTTTTCACCTCCTTCCAAAAGTAAACGAAAGCAGTTTTGAAGTCATAAGAGTCCACACTTATAACGTGTTAGTGTTTGCAAACATAATGAAATGCATACTAGAGATACTAGAGCATTGGACTTTTATGACAGTATCTGACACGGCAATTATCTGTCCGACGTGCTCCAATATTTAACCACCTGCCGCTATTTTGGGCATGTCATATATATAGCTGACAATTTATCTAAACGTTTTTCATAAAACAAAAGCTCACAACGTGTCACAACGCATTGTGAGCTTCTGTTTCATATTGGAACACGTCGGCCAGATAATTGCCGTGTCAGATACTGTCATGAAAGTCAAATGCTCTAGTATCTCTAGTATGCATTTCATTATGTTTTCAAACACTAACAATTCTTTTAAAATGTTCTATTTTTGAAAGATACTCTGTACAAAGAAGATATCGCACACCAGAGTCCTTGTGGCGGTGCCGGCACACGGGAGAAAACTGTAGAGGAAATCTTGAAAAAACAAGAGGGTGGACGCACACACCAACAGCCAGAGCGCCAATATTTTATTAGGACAGCAGGTAAGACAAAAATGAATCCAACGTTTCGGCGGTTAAGCCTTCATCAGGGAATAGAGAGCACTTAAGTATGGTGCCAGAGAGTCATGCAACCAATCAGAAGGGGTTAGGGGAGCACGGGTTAAGTAAGTGATATGAGAGGTCAGGATACAGTAAATAGGAAAAAGTAAATACATTCAATGCAATCAATTATTGATTGCATTGAATGTATTTACTTATGTATTACATTTTTTATAAACTTTGCTGTTGTATGGTTCTATATTTCACAATTGCATATCTGTTGTATTTTCTCAGATACATTTTTAGTGTCTCTATGACAAGGAATTTATATTCCAGAGCCTCTTATGAGGCCCTATAGTCATTTTAGAGATAAACTCCTCTTGCATTTGAACTTGAGACGCCACATGACCATGATCCCGACCTCTCATATCACAATTACTTTACTTATTTAACCCGTGCTCCCCTAACCCCTTCTGATGGGTTGCATGACTCTCTGGCACCATACTTAAACCATTCTGAACGGGAACCCATTTCGGTGTTGGCATCATGTTATGCTTTAGCTATTGAAAAATAGCAGATCTACAAGCTCATAGCGCGCCACCGAGTGGCGCGCTACGAGCTTGTAGGTCTGCTATTTTTTTTAAATCGAAGAACGACTGACATTTTTAGAATCTGATCTCAGGTCAGAATGGGTTAATCAGACCAGTGTGTGTCCAGTAGAAACCTCGTATGAATCTGATCTCAGGTCAGAATGGGTTAAGTGTGAACCATTTTGTGCTCTCTATTCCCTGATGAAGGCTTAACCGCCGAAATGCTGGATTCATTTTTGTCTCACCTGCTGTCCTAATAAAGTATTGGCACTCTGGCTATTGCCGTGTGTGGCCACCCTCTTGTTTTTCAAGATTTCCTCTACTATTTTTGAAAAACCCATCAAAACGTTGTTTTTTTAAATGAATTACAGTCGGTAATCTCCAAAGTCAGGGTCGGCATTGGAGCCATGAATAAGGCCCCTGTCTGGGCCTATTCCGAGTAACCTCGCTCGATGGTGTGTGCCTTTATCAGATGAAGTAAAGTGTTATGATGTATCTAATGGCCTCATACACGGCTCCCACAATATGCGCAGCACAGATCAGAGCACGCAATTGCACCTTTCGGTGGATAATACATCACTGAGGAAGATATCAGTTTTCTCATAATATGACAAGATATCCTCATTTGTGAGCTTTAGCCCGATCCCGTTCAGTCCTGAGGGCACTATTAATACCCCATAAGTCATCTCCGGAAGACTATCAACATCAAGAATCATAACAAATGATACATTTCGTAAGGGGGCGGCAGTGGCTCAGGGGGTAGAGTGGTCGGTAGAGCGGTCGGATGGTTAAACGTTCAATGCCGGGCTCCCCCAGAGTTAGTGTCAAAGTGTTCTTGAGCAAGACGCTGAACCCCTAATTGCTCCCGATGTGGAGGTGGGTTCCTTGCATGGTTTCCTCCACCATCAGTGTGTGAGTGGGTGAATGTGGGCCTGATGCCCAATCTATGTTAATCGCTTTGGATAAAAGCGCTATATAAATGCACCATTTACCATAAATGCACTGTTTATGATCAGACATGGATGTCTCATATACATCATTTCCATTGCGTGCAGTAAGCATATATGGACAGCAGTGCAAATGCAATAATTATGTATTGCCAGGCTTCTCTGCAGACTGCAGTGCAGATGACTTTATAATAAGATTGTTGATCGGAGAATTGTTACTTAACGCATTTTGGGCGGGAACCCCTTTCGGTGTTAGCATTATGTTATGCTTTAGCTATTGAAAAATAGCAGATCTACAAGCTCATAGCACAAGCTTGTAGGTCTGCTATTTTAGAAAAATCGAAGAACGATAGCTTTTTCAGAAAACTGTCATTTTCAAACACATTTTTAGAATCTGATCTCGGGTCTAAATGGGTTAACATGTTTAGGAAACACTGAACAAATTGTCTCTTTTCCTTTTTTTTTTTTTTTCGTTTTGGTGAATTCAGCCCAGAATTGCTAAAGCGATGCTGTATCAGACATGCATAATGAAGATTACATGACATAAAAGACAAGAGAAGCCATGACAGGCTAGGTGAGGTGAGATCAGAAGAGGACAGAATAGGGCATTCACAGAATATTTGACTATCAAAACAGTATTCGACACTGTACAGTACATCAAAGGTCGATTAGTCTAATATCTTTTTCTTTTTTAAACAGACATGCAGCTATTGTATATGAGTTCTGGTTTTGGTAGTTCTCCAAGTGATTATTGTCATATCATATAGGCCGTCACACACTGCCGTACATGAGTTTTGCCATCACTGTCACAGTCACTCAATGTACTGTAGGTGGGGCGCTGAAATGGCACAGTCATGACAGAAAGATTTTCTTAGGAAAAAGCGTGCCTCTATATACGTCTCAATGGTAACAACTACCGTTTACTTTAGTTTATTACTGTTGGTGAGTTTATTACTGTAGTTTGTTCAACAATTTAGATTGGAGAAGTGTTGTGAGTCATGAGGCTATAATTTACAATTTAGCAGACGCACATGGTAATACATCAAATACATAGAAATAGTCATCAAGCTAAGGACCTAACATCCGTCTAACAGTAGAATATCTGTACAATGAAACTGAGTATATACTATGGAGTGCTATGCTATGTAAGGGATAATGTATGGCTGAGTGGTCATTGTTTATGATAAATCACCGACAGGCGGCGGTGGTGGTTAGTCAGCCTGAAGGACTATTAAATCCAACAAATGTGCAAGCATGCAGCATTATTAAACACAAACTGCTAGGTCGCAATGGAGTTGATCTTTTTTTTCATGGCCTGCTCTTTAAGAGCCTATAACCTAGCTCTGGTCCACGCTCCTTCTAATGCTATGGACCAGAGCGACTCATAACCTTCATAACCTCATAATCTTAGCCTTGTAAAGACCGGAGGATATGGACATAACTGTGGTTGTTGTTGAACATTTTATTATAGAATAGGCTTGAAGAAAGATTTCTGAGTTATTCCAAGTTAAATTAACTGAATGAATAAGATCGCTGCATTTCTTTTCAACCAAGCCGTGTGGCTCTCACTGTAACCAAGGCTCTCTCTCTCTCTAGGAGCCTATAGTCACGTGGTTTTGGAGGTAGAAGGAAGCTATGCTAGTCTATCTATGTAGATTATCTCTGGAGGCCGGGGTTATATAAACCTTGAGCCGTGGGATTAAGAACTTCTTATTGCTTGATGCTACAAGCTGTTGATGCTATGTGTCTCTAAGTCTCAATCTCCAGGGTAGACCTTATATTTGGTTTGACATCACTGCTGCTGCTATCCGTTGTCGTGGCAACACTCACCAAAAAACAAGGTCACATGTTATGCTACGTCGTAGAAGGGTGTTGCACATTGAAAATAGCAGATCTACAAACTCACAACACGTCCATCCATGAGGCAATGGTCAATGGCAATGGATTTTGACAAAACATATGTTTTTATAGTCAAAATATTTTGAATAAACTTTCATTTAGTTTTAGTCACATTTTAGTGAACTGATTTCTTTTTTTAATTAGTCTAGTTTTAGTCGACTACAGTGTATTTTTGAAGGCCTTGATGGTGTCACACTGCGACGTGTTGTGAGCTTGTAGATCCGCTATTTCCAGAATGCAACCAAACATAAAATGACTTTCATTTGAGTTCTACTGGATCTCTTCTCCACTAGTCTCTCCGTAACATTTTGAGTGTAGTTTTTATTTGACGAAATTGTAATTTTGTATTAGTCATCATATAGCTTGGTTTTTATTTAGGTTTTGTCAGGGGGAAAAAAGAGTACCAGTCGGCGAACATTTGTCGTCATAGTTTTAGTCTGCGAAATCACCACTGACTGACTGTTCACTATGTTATTTAACCCTAGTATGAAATTGGGGAAGTTTAATTAACATACCGGTATAACTGATCCATTTAAGGGCGAGGCAGTCAAATGAATCACATGACAGGTTTATATAACGACCACAGAGCTTCCCGGTGTTTGGTATAATGACGTGCGGTATACAACCGGTGACACCTGGTCCCCGTTGTCTGTTTGTGTTATTGGTGTGGGGAGATTTTCTCTGGAAAAGCAATAATCCTCCTCCCTACTTCCGTCCATTTATCAGCCAGAGCCCACACTGCACTCTGTTGACTCTGTCTCTCTGTCTATCTTGTTTGCCACACAACATGGTTGCATTGTAGCGTGACAAAAAGTGGCGACAGACTCAGTATGTCAACTCGCATCTGTTTCAGTGTACTTTCTGTGGCTATTGTGTCGCTTAGACTTAAAACCCCCCAACAAGTCACAAATTGACTACACTACTTGTGTCCAACACGCTGTTTGACCTGTCCTTTAATATTATTATTATTAGAGAAATAATGAATTAACAAAATATAAAATATCAATTCTCATAACACAATGAATACTAAATAAAACAAACGTCATGGCAACAAGTCAAAACTTTTTCTATTCCATAATTAGTCAGTAGATTAAAGAATGTCAGGATCAAGGCCTTAAAACGCACACACACACACACACACACACACACACACACACACACACACACACACACACACACACACGCACGCAGCACGGTGTCAGCAGTTCTGTTTTGGTTCAGTCTGTCCCGGTGAGTTTAATAGCCTTTTGGACGGCATTAATTCACACGTACAGTTCTCAGTGAAGCTCAATCACGGTGCTGTCAATAGAACCACTGTACCGTGGACAACACAGACGGATAGGGGAGGGGGGGGGGGGCAGTAAGTTAGATATATAGATCCAGAGAGAGTGAATAAGATGGAATAAGGCAGAGCGAGGGAGAGGGAGAGGGGGAGGAAGTAGAAGTTTGTAAGAGACGGGGAACAAGAGAAGAAGATGGGCAGGAGGAGATAGATGTAAAGAGGGAGGACAGAGTGAAAAGGATAGACGTTAATAGGACTCTTGGGGTGTGTGTGTGTGTGTGTGTGTGTGTGTGTGTGTGCGCACGTGCGCGCGCATGCTGGACTCTTGGGGGTGCCTGGTGGCTCTGCCCGTTTGTGCACACATACCGTCTGTGTCTGCATGTGTCGGACACAAACCTCGAATCTCCATATTTTAACTTTTTTACACACTGTTAAGCCATTAGTCAGACCTGAGGCCCTAGCTGTTTCATACGTTCTTGTACAACAAGTGTTACACATTAAGATTATCAGATGGCCTCACATGTCCAAAACACAGATGCCAGATAATAATAGTCTACAATATCTGGGTACACATCTGTGGGAACTCAATGGTTAAGTTATAGAATATAAACAACTAAATATGAAAGACAAGTACCTTTTTTTTCCAGACACTATATGATTTATTTACTCATTTTGGAGCATACTATAGCCAATCAGCATGTGAGTCATGTCAATCATTTAATGTTGCAAAAGTATGACAAAAATATGTATATTTAACTCTTTGTTTTGGCCACCAGGGGGGCACGTGCCCCCTTGTTGTTGTCCTTCTGGTCCCAGTCATAGATCATCAAACAAAGACTAGTCACACTCAGAGGCGTGAAAGACACCTGTGACGAAAACAAAGGAAATGCAACCCCTGCCCTGCTATGCATGAGGTGTCTGTAGTACTCTCACTGAATGAGAGAGATACTCCTTAAGAGATTTACTTCAGTTCTATAAGCTGTAGAACTCTATTCACTCTAATTAACCAATACATAATTATTTTTGCTATGATTCATTCTAATAAAAGTATAGTCACATTTTGCCTTTCAATAATTGAAAGGCAACACAGCAGACTACACTAGAGTGACATGCATTAGGATATTTGCTATTGTGAATGTGATATGGCATAAGTGTTATATAAATATATAAAGATCGGATCGGAAAGTATCGGTATGTCTCAAATTCAAATGATCGGAATCTGATCGGGAGCAAAAAAACGTGATCGGGACATCCCTATATATATATATATATATATATATACATATATATGGGGCGAGGATATATCGCCCTGCAGCCACAGTATAGCTGACAGTATACAGTATATCTCATGCTGTTTTGCATAATGAGGGCTATACGAGTTGGGAAAAATGCACAGTGGAATGACACTATTATGCAAAGACAGATGGAGAAGACAGTAAGAATATAGAGTCGTGCAGACTGAGTGGCAGCAACTCTGATGAATAGGTATAAAACATCTGGACTGGTATACGGCACGTTATACCTATCAATGGACAGCTGAAATACAGAGAGACATGTTTAGCCCATGAGCCACGTTACCTATCAATGGACAGCTGAAATACAGAGAGACAACATGTTTAGCCCACAAGGGCATGGCTCTTGCCTTTCTTTCTTTTGTTAAAGATGATGTCACCTCTTTAGTTTAGCATGAGAGTACATTATACATGAATATAAATATACGGTGAGAACCGTTCACATCTCAGCAGGTCAGCATGCTACTCTACTGTAGCCACTCTGTTACACCAACCCACCTATCACTGTAGCGCTGCACACCCCCTATAGGGAATGATACTAGAGAGAGATAACACCCTGAATTAATGAGCTCTCCTGTCTTATCTCTTCGGGATATGCCTTCTCGTTTTCTGAAGGACCCCCCCCCCCCCCCACACACACACACACACACACACACACAGCGTTATGTGTGCGATTCTTCAGAGGGAGTACCAGAGGGAGTACACTACATATACGTGTGTGTGTGCTGTGCGTGCATGTGTGTGCGTGCATCTGTGCGTGCGTGAGAGAAATTGAGATGGAGAGAGGAGGAAAGCCGCAGAGTTGGAGGAGACAGGACGTTCGACAATATGCCCCAATTAATGTGGAGACAGAGTGGAACTAATGCAGGGAGATGGGTGAGCTGAGGCGGGCTGATTCAAGGAAAGAAGCAGGTCACTGGAGCTAAGAGGTGTCGGGTGTTAAGAGGTCTGAGAAGGAGGAGAGAGAGAGATTGAAAGGGAGAAGATGATTTTGTTGGCTAAAAACTATTGACGGAAAATGTGCGTCGACGACTACCTTTTTTCACACTACATAAAAACTAAGCTATGAATGAAGACCTTTAAATAAGCTGCGACGTGTGTTGTGACTGTGAGCTTGTAGATCGGCTATTTTCAGCATGCAAACAAAAAATGGCTATTACCACACCATCAAGGTCTGCCAAAAAACATTTAAAAATCTATAGATTTAGTCAAGGTTCAGGGTTGTACTTTATTGTTACATCTTGTGTACGGGTAACATTTTTGTTTGGCTTCCTTCAGACAATGCAGTGGCATAGACGACATCTATTCCTTTGCCCTGTTTCGCTCAGGTTCTTATCAGTTTGTTCAGTTGTTCGGGGAAAGAAGCTTTTTTGCAACTAAAATCTTACGATATTTAGTCAACTGAAACTAGACTAACACTAAAACATTTCAATACTAAAAATACGACTAAAACGACATGGAATTGTATTATTCAATGGACTATGACTAAAACTAATTCAAAATCTTGCCTTCACTGGAGCCAAGAGGTGTCAGGTGTCGGGTGGAGAGATAGAGGGAGGAGGCGTTGAAAGGGAGAATTAAGGGGCATTGTTGTAAGTCTCTAAAAGAGGCCTGAGGGATGGCATGTGATAGTGAGACGGGAGGGGGTTGATGTGATAGTGTGATAGTGTGATAGTGATGTGATAGTGAGACGGGAGGGGGTTGATGGAGGGGGTTGATGCAGGGGGTTGATGCAGGCCTGAGGGATTGCATGTGATAGTGAGACGGGAGGGGGTTGATGAGGGATTGCATGTGATAGTGAGACGGGAGGGGGTTGATGTGATAGTGTGATAGTGATGTGATAGTGAGACGGGAGGGGGTTGATGCCGCGAGATGGAGGAGTTAGCGACGGGAGACAAAGGAAGATGATGGAGATATTGAACTTGCACACAAAACGAGGTAGAGACTGAGCTACACTTCCTAACCGTCTGCCCACTGTACCAAGACATCAGAGACATATTATACTTTATACACATATACGTACAATCACCCAAGGAGAGTTTGAAAGCATGACTAATAGTGACAAAAAACTCACATATCTTTTGGGTTGAAGTACAACAATGTGCAAACACAGCAGCGAGATTTGTGAGCTTCTGTGACAGGAGAAGGATGTCAAATGGAATACAAGCACCTTTAGGAATACAAAGATCAAAAGAATAAACGTCTCCTGGATGTATATTGTAACTATCTCTGACAGAAAATTCACAACCTTTTTATAGTTTCACAAGATGGTATTACCCAAAGTGTTAATGTATCACAGCTCTGTTCACACCTTTAATTAATTCCTATTTATATCCAATACTTATTTGTAAATACATAGTTTTATTTTGATTGTCTTGTTCCACTTCTGCTTTGGCATTAATGTAAACGTACGTTTTCTCATGCCAATAAAGCTCCTTGAAAGAGAGAGAGAGAGAGAGAGAGAGAGAGAGAGAGAGAGAGGTCCTGAATGAGGGTAACTGGTATTTCCCAGTTCCCATGGTAACGGTACTGATGTGATTCCATCCCCCCCATCCTCCTCCACCTCCCAGCATCCCACTGTTGGTCCCGTTTTCATACACAGCGGGATGACCTGAACACACGCACACACACACACACACACACACACACACACACACACACACACACACACACACACACACCTCTAATACATACATGCATACATACATACTGTATGTATGTATGCACCCATGATTGATAGCTATTTCTGAATATTTTATCTAGTTGTCAATGCAATGCCACTGTTTGTGCTACACATATATACACAGAGAGAGAAAGACACACACACACACACACACACACACACACACACACACACACACACACACACACAGTAACATAGGGCATATAGGTATTTAAATGGTTCTGTGTTGAGTCAACATATACATTTGTACTCTTTAACAACGTGAATATTGTTTATACTATTGTTGTAATATACTCTTTGTTCATCACACCCTGAAGAAGTGCCTGGACTTGTTATGCCTTTGTGGCATGTTATTTTCCTCTCTCGCTCTCTCTCTCGCTCTCTGAACATTGTGTTAAAAATAACGTAACATGGAAGGACTTTTTAGGAGAACACAAAGAGCAAGAAGGAAAGAAAGAGAACCATGTATGAAAGACAGAGAGAGAGAAAAAAATGAATAAATGTGATTTATTGACTAGCTGGACATACTGTATGTCCCATTAAACACACATAAATGTTTTACTGCGTGCAAGTGCACGCACACACATCATTCTGCGCGAGTAGTGAGCAGGCAATCATTTCCAGGCATTATAGTAATTCAGCAAGGGAAAAAACTTTTATCGGCGTCCCTGCTGACACAATACACACACGCACACGCACGGGCACAACATTCTGCGTGACAGATCCATTATACCATGGCAGATAGTAAACCAGAGGCCCATTTTATGTGACGTGAAGACCACCGTGAAAGGGTCAGTAAATATTTTAAATGCCATGTTTTCAACAGCCTCGGGAACCTGCACATCCAATCGAACTTCTGTCAGGTATTGTTTAAAGGTCTCGAGACATGCTGTTTTTCCAAACATTTAAAGGTTCCATGACATTCATTTTCATTGATTTTAATTTTTCGTTTCTCAATCTCAATTACACCCAAAAACAACCAGGACAGCCACGGACGTTTTCTCTGTCTGCCAGTGTCTTTTCCGGGTTTTTACACAGCTGGTGGATGGAAATTAAGCTCCACCCACGTCCAAAAACCCGGAAAAGACGCTGGCCGACAGAGAAAACGTCCGCGCCTGTCTGGTGGGTTTGGCAACAGCTCTTCTAAGTCTCACGATAATCGACACCTTAAAAAGAAGAAGGATAGGGGGGGTGGAGAGGGGGGGGGGGGGGGTAAGAAGACTTGGGTGGGGGGGGGGGGGGGGGGTAATGACAGATAGGGAGGGGGGGGGGTAGGGGCAGATTATCACACACATTACAGTTGCATTGTGCAGGCACGAAATGACTTGGGTGGGGGTGGGGTTGATTTTGGGTCTGAACAGATAAAAAACACTGATCCTAACGCCACGCTTCTTTGAAGGGCTGCCTTAGGGCAGGAAAAAAAAACGTTCAGCCGGCAGCGGGGTGGGGGGGGGTAGAGTGGGGGGGGTGTGGGTGAAGGCGGTGTGTCGTGGAGGTGTGTGTGTGAAGATCAATAGTCTGTGTAGAGTTCGTTGTTTATGTTAGCGTTTCCTGGGCTCCTATCGTATCTGGTCGCCAGAGGTCACGTCGTCTCAGAGTCCCAGATAGTGAGAGGAATAACAGCAAGCTGTACAGACGTTACGGCCTTGGTTCCCAGGCGCAAGGCTCCACAGTAGGTTGTGGGAGGGATAGGGGGGGGGGGGGCACGTGCTTTCGTTCCTGTCCGCTGTCTTCCATCCTTGGGCCGAGTTCTCAGATTATGGCGAGAGAAAGTTTTATTTCACTCATCTTCTTTAGTAAATTTTGCCCGTGAAGAAGATCCCTGAAACTTAGTCTCTCGATCCGTGCTTATACCCAGCCTCTGCTCCAAGGCGCTGAGCCGTTCTGAAAGTCTCTGCGCGTTGTTGTCATTCCTGCGAATCAACTCAGCCAAAGTCATGGACATGCTCCCCACTAGTTTACAAAGATCATTTGTCACGGCGAGCGGTATGGAAGGCCCGCCGGTGCTGGCGACACCTCCCTTCAACATTTTAGCAATTTGAATAATTTTCCGGTAGATCAGGTCAGGTAGATCAGTGACAATGAAGATGTTCTTCTTCTTCGTGTCCGGCCACGTTTCTCCAGTGGTTGGCGTAGACGAGTGCAGCGGCATTTGGCTCGGCCAGGTCAGCTCCAGTCCATTGTGGAGCAGAGATGCATCTCATGATGTGGTCCATTGTTTGGGGTTCACCACACACACATGCATCAGAGCATGTTAATTTCCATGTTTTCATGGATGCCTTGCAGCGTCCTTCGCCGACCCGCAGACGGTTCAAAGTTTTCCAGACGGCCCAAGGTTGGTCATGGCCAGTCGCAAGACATTCATCTGGGGTGAGGCCTCTCTCTGTCCATTGGGTTGTCTGGCTCCCCAGGCTGCCACTCCGTAGTCCTGGAAACAGATGGCTCAGATCAGTGAACCAATAGGATCCACCGCATGTTTTCGACCGCCATCCTCCCCTCTAGACCATACATCATACAGGCTGGGCCAGGCTATATAGCGTGTGCTTAGCTCAGCTGTGGAAGTTATAATTTAATTCAAATTGTGTAGCTGTCATAATAACATATTAAATTCGAAACCACCACAGTGTTCAATTCAAAAACCTTGTACAAGCACAATAAAGGTCACCAAGGAGGAGATATAACTGGAGGAAAGCAATCATTTCACTCCTGAATCACCTGCCCACACAGAGAGCACAACTTGTCCTCTAGCAGCATTAAAGGTTATTATTATAGCCTAACCATAGCTATGTATCATAGCTTTAAAATAGATTTTATTGCTATGGTTGCAGAACATTTTATTATTGAACTGCCTGATTCCTTTAATCAAACGGGTTTGGCGTACAGCATTACATTACATTAAGTTACATTACATACATTTTAAAACTTTTGGATGCAAATGAAACCATTTATATGTGTTTGTATTTTTATTTTATAATTTACACAAACCTAATGCTGCGTTCATACGGGCAGGTGCAAAGATACAGTCTACCATTCATTTTCAATGGAAGCCAGCGACGATGCAAATATACATCCAACCTTTGTAGCTACAAAATAGTTGAGCTGGTTTCAACTCCAGCTACAAATATACGAAGCTACAACGCTGTGTAGCTTTGTGTCTTTGCTTCTTTTGCAACTGCCCGTGTGAACCATAGACTGTAAAAAATATGGACAAAGCGTTCCGCGGGTCTAACGTGAACGTAAAATGAAGCCTGTCAGTCCTTGCAATGGAAGTCGCCATCTTTCTAGATCCGTTTTGGCCCAGTTCAGGCCAGCTGGCCCATTGGCTGGCCCAGACAACGAGGCGGGACTTCCCCCCTTCTTCTTCGTTGGTTTTTATTTTGACTCGAGTGGGTGGGGGATCCCGCTCATAGACTGTAACGGTAGCCACGCCCCTCAGAACATGCACGACTTTATGGTCATTTTTTTAATAAATGGGACCATAATTTTCCAAAAAGAATATTATGACATTAGAAATGAGACTTTAAAAAGTATTCATGACCATGTTTATTAAGGTAATACAGTCTAGGTGAAGTTGGGCCCAAATACATGGACTTCTATGGGGCTATGGGTTTTTTTGAGCCCAATGACAGCGCCACAACAGGCCATTATATGAACTTTCATTTCCTTAGTGGCTTCACAAAATATCCGTCTGACTGCCCCCCTGGTGTGAACGCAGCCTTAGAGCAGGAGGGCTTCCATGCATGTAAAGCTGAAAGGTCTCAGACTACTGATACGACAGTATAAGTTTGCTCCAAACAAATTCATCCTAATATACAGTACCACTGGTTCTCACTCAGCGTGGGGTCAGGGACCCTCTGGGGGTCTTTGAATAGTTCCTTCCGCAGGACCCCAGCTAAATTGTCGATAATTAATTAGCAACAGAATGGACCCTTATGGCCTTTCTGTAATTGTACATTACAGAAAGGCCCCGCATATCAAATCCATAGTCTATGCATATCAAATTGGGGTCCATGAAGGTTGAGAATCACTGCATACAGTATGCTGTCTATGAAGGCAGATAATTAAGTAGATAATGGTAAAGTACATAATATATTATCTACTTAATTAGCCAACACAATGTCAGTGACCTGGCTAGCAGGGCTACTGGAGCTTAAGGTCAGTTATGTGATATGTAACGCTCTCCGTACTGGCCTTCCGGCATGATGTGCACTTAAGCCTCTCCAATTGATCCAGAATGCTGCAGAAGGCTTGGTCTTCAACCAGCCAAAATGATCACATATATGGGCTTCTCTGCTCACTCCATTGGCTCCCGGTTACTGCCCACACAGTAACCGCACTGCTAGCCGGGACAACACTCCACACATCCCGGACTCTTTTCCCTCCTGGCTCCAAAACTATGGAAAGAACTTCCCATCGCAATCAGAACTCCAAACTCACTCCCAATATTCTGCCGTATAGTCTGAAGCACTTCAGCATCTTAGCACTTGCAGCAGCGCTTGCACTAGCCATGACGACCTTACAGGCATATGCAAAGGCTAAACATATTTAATTTAGACAGCATGTTACATAGACATATCACTCTATAGTGTATACTGTACTATTCATTGTACAGATATTCTACTGTTAGACGGATGTTTGGGTAGCTACTCTTAGATCCTTGATGACTATTTCTATGTATTTGATGTATTACCATGTGTTGTCTTGCTTACTGTAAATTGCTCACGGGGGGGGGGGGGGTGATCTGAATCTGATGCCAGTGATTCGGTCAGGGAGGGGCAATGGCTAATGGAGTGGCACTGATTAGATTTCGAGAAGCTGCTGCTGGGCAATGTAGTGTTTCTAATTGAGTTGGTAGTGTGTGTGTGAGTGCATGCCTGTGAGCATGTGCGTGCGTGTGTGTGTGTGTGTGTGTGTGTGAGAAGAGTAACTTGATGTGTGTATGGGTGCGTATATAACAAGAGCGAGAGACTGCAGTGGGTAGAACAATCGTGTCTCTGTGTCTGCTTGAATTTGTTTGTGTTTGAGTTTACTTGCACATGTGTGTATGTGTTTGTCCTATTAGGATAGATTCTGTGACAGAATGTACCAGAATAATAATTTGTGAGAGTGTGCACGCACACACGCTCACAGGCATGCACTCACACACACACACACACACACACACACACACACACACACACACACACACACACACACACAGACTGTATAGTGTATACACATGCACACAGTTGCTGACGCTCATCTAAAAGTAGATTTTGGCAGCACAATTGTTATGTTGCACTAATGTTGTCTCCCCATGACAGTAGCAGTTTTAGGTAATGGCAAATTGGCAACAGATAAACAGTAGTGTCGACTGTCGACAGATACAAGGCAATAAAGCACACAGTCACAGCAGTGGTGGGCTGTGCATGCACACACACACACACACACACACACACACACACACACACACACACACACACACACACACACACACACACACGCCTGTGCGTAGATGGTCTCTCTCTCTCACTCTCTGTGCTCTAAGTGCTTTGGGCTCAAAACCACAAACTCAAAGCTAATGCATGTATGTTATGCAAGATCTTATGATCTCTAAATATAGATCCGTTTCTGTCTCTGCCTTTCCCTGTGTTTCTTTGTACAGCACAGGAAAAAAAATCACTGCTGTGATCATTAATGGCGAACTATTTTCAGGTATTCAACTGCGGCATTAATGTGTATCATCGCAATAACAAATCATTTCTGTGCCCGTTTGTTCCCTCGCTGTGGAAGGTACACAGTAATATCTGGACTCTGAGACAAAAAAAATGCATTTTCTTTATGCCTCTATGTTGCCTCCCTCAGCCGTGTGTTCCTTCCACATGCTGCTCATGTCCTGCTCATACATTGAATGAGGGCCGGGACTCTCCCCAGGTTGGCAGAGGGAGAGTAGCGCCCTGGATTACAGTTTAAGCAATTGGCACCAGGTGAAAAAGTGGGTTACAAAAATCGTGGGATAAAAATTAATTAAAAAAAGTGCAAAAGTAGAAGTCGCAGTCCGTGGGGGAAGTCAGCTGTTAGACTGACAGCTGCAGTCAAATCTAAATTAGCACTTTGAAGTGAGAGAATTAATTTAGACACTAGACAGGGCTGTATTTTGCGTGTCTTAAGTACCAGGTCTTATTCCCTAACTTGAGTAAACTAAAGACCTGGAGGCGTGGTCAATGCTCTTTGGCCACTCAGAATAGCCAAAGAGCATTGATCACGCCTCCAGGTCTTTAGTTTACTCAAGTTAGGGAATAAGACCTGGTACTTAAGACATGCAAAATACAGCCCTCACTGTGAAGTGAGTGGTGCAACTCCGTGTGGGGGGTCCCGTGTGGAAGTTCCAGACCCTCAGGAACATGGCTAAGGTCCCCGGCCAGGTTCCGTTGAGCCGGCCCACGTCCGAAACAGTAGAGAAAGGAGAGAGTTACCATGTGGGGGTCCCGGGGGTCCCCGGAAACACCCAGACGGCCAGGAACAGGCCCAGTGGGCTGGGCCGAAACGGTTCAGGAATGACAGAGTTACCGTGTGGGGGTCCCTGTACTGTACTGTACTGTACTGTACTGTACTGTACTGTACTGTACTGTACTGTACTGTACTGTACTGTACTGTACTGTACTGTACTGTACTGTACAACAGTGACACTTGGTTGCGAAAACCAACCAAACGCAATTTCCGTGCTCAGACAGACCCAGTCAGGGACGCGGACACAGCCAGCCAGCCAGCCAGCCAGGGACGGACACACATAGCTACTTAATGAAGTTGTTGCACCACTCAGAAAACCCTGCATTTTCTTTTTACTTTGGAGAGAGCAGGAACATTTTAATGAGAACAGCAACCCTCAAGGCTCGACGGGTTGTCGTTATGTACATGGTTAACCTGCCAAAGCGTACATACTCGTGAACATGATTCAGATTCAGACAAGTTTATTGATCCCAAAAAGGGAAGTTTCACATCGCTATACGAGCTCAGCTGATGTTTCAGGCCTTCTAGTCATTCACAGGGGAAGGACTCTCTCTCTCACACACACATACAGTGCATACACGCACGTCGCACGCCCACACAAACCTATGCAATCTACTGCTGCATCTGTGCAGCGTTACCATGCTCCCTATATGTGGACATCCGCGCATTGTGGGAATCGTCGTCCAGGAAGGAAGTGAGCCCAGTGTTGATGACATCAGAGACACTCGGCTCACTGTTAAAATATCTAAAACCACATACAGTATTACACACATAAAGGCCCCCCAGGAAAGTGTTCTAAACGACCTTAACATGTATTGTTTTGCAAAAAGGGTGAAGTGTCCCTTTAATAATGGCATGTCTAATTTTGCTCAAAACCTAGAAGCCATGTTCTACCCCACAACACTTTCGGCATGAACAATACAGTACAATTAATAACTAGAAAATGTGCAATTCTGGCTCATTTATTTGGTGGTTTAATGGCCTGTGAAGGACAGGACTAGTTTAAATGGTATTATAGAAATCTGCAAAGATAAGCAGAGCCCAGCAAAGAGACTTCTTGTTAACAACAGCAGCATTCTCATAGAGATAAGTGGAATTTAATTACATTTGTACTCTAGCAGGGAGAGAGATGAATGCAGAACTACTTCTCTAAGCTAAGGAGCTGAGAGAGAGAGAGAGAGAGAGAGAGAGAGAGAGAGGGGTGTTTAGGAAGTGGGCATGAGCAAAGGAGAGTGAGAAGGGACAGGAAAGGGAACAATATGAGAAGAATTGGTGTGTGGGGGGATGAAGATGGAGTTGAGAGTAGAAGAAATGGGAGACCTGATGAGAATAGAGAAAGACTTTATTGTATACCACAGCAGTATAGAGATAAGGGTAATACATAGTCTCCATACAGTAACTGTATCATACTGTATACATACCAACACACAATATTGGCAGTGAGGCAATCTATTCAGTGCTTCAACAGACGTGTGCTTAAGCGAGCTCTCCTCCATTTATCTCCGTACAGGTGGCAGTAATGTAGTCACTAGTGTGTAATGATTGAGGGTGTGATCCATGTCATTGGCTATTATATATTGTGTGTGTACTTACTGTACTAGGCATATGATGGCCCTGTCATTCATGTGACAGGGCCATGTGTGTGTGCGTGCCACGTGTGTGTGCGCGCACGCTGTGTGTTGTGTGTCAAATCAGATAGGCACGCCAGGTTTGAGACCGTTTGGTTAGATTGCTTTCCGACTTACACTCAGGACAGACGCGACTGGAATTTTCCTCCCCGATATCACTTAAATGCAATTCAAAGGGCTTTGTTGGCATGATAAAACGTACGTTTACATTGCCAAAGCAAATAATTCAATCAAGACAAAGTATGTGCAATTTAAAGTCCGAATATCCAATTTATTGTGCAGGAATAACACACAATGATTAGTAGTCTTTGGTGGTTGTGTTCCATTTGATATACTTATCCTATCACAGCAGCTCACCAATATTGCTGCTGTGTTGGCACAGATAATAAAGAACCTTGAACACTTCGGCCAGCAGATATGAGAGGGTTTTTTGTCATTAGTCAAGTATTCAAACAATCCTTGGGTGATCGTAATCTGTGGGAAGTATGTGTTTCTGATGTCACGCACACACACACACACACACACACACACACACACACACACACTTCTATTGCATTTCTTTCATGAGGTTATTATGAGCTTCATACTGTGCAGGAGACGAGGAGGTGGGAGGGCATCAGGCAGCGAGAGTGCAGTGTGATTGGCCCTTAGGGAAATCACTCACAGACGCAGTAGGAGGGTATAACCAAGCACTTCACATTAAGCAACAGATATTGAGTTTTAACTCGTATCAATAGGCATCATATTGTGTCAATATTGCAGACTTTGGGCTACAGGCTTCAACGGTTATTACAGCATTGAATTCCATATGATTCATTGAATGCATATGATGATATATATATATAGTCATATGGATTCTTATGGCATCAGGATGATAACATAATAATGGAAAACTTCATAGACAGACAAGTTACTCTAGAAACTTAATATATTGAAGCAATAAAACATAACATAATAAACTAACGATTATAATAGTCTGGTTGCCCTATGGTCCACCACACTAATACAACTATATTTCAAAACCAATAGCAACTAAAAGCATTGACAGTTCTATAGAAACTGCCTCCAGCTCCTTCAATTTGGATTTAAAAGCGTTTAACAGGATCATCGGATCTCATTTCTAGGCACGTTGCAGATCATTCCATGCCGAAGGGGCTGAAAATGCAAAAGGCCTTCCTCCAAGTTCCTTACTGTATGCTTGTGGGACAGCAAGCGGAAGGAAGTCCTGAGAACTCTGAACGTAAAGAGTAACATCTGACAGATTTTACTCTTTCGTCGTACAGATGTAACATTATAAAAGTACCCTAAAGGTCATACCAAGAATACACAATTTTGTTTAATACAGTCAATCAGTGCCGGAAGTTCTTCAAAATAGGAGCTCTGGGGTGCCAGAGTTGTCTGGTCGCTTTTACTCTGAAACCCACGACCCGGAAACAATCCACTAAAAAAAGTTTACTTTACATTGCTTGCTTACTTTGTGATCGTTTAAATTTATACGACATATGATCCAAAAAGCGTTCATATTTTGCGGGAGAGACGGATGAGGAGCAGAAATGTACGGAATCGGTTAAGTGAAAGTGGTTAAATGTGTCTTTGAGTTGTATAAATAACAAGCTTGTGCCTACATTTACGAATAAGTTGTAATAACAACTACATTATATCCATTAGAACACAGGTTATTTATTTACATTTCCTGACAAGTAACAACATTTTGGACATACAAGATGTCTGGCTGACAGTGACAATAAGCATATGACAACTAATATCTCTGTCTTCTCTCTCTCTCTCTCTCTCTCTCTCTCTCTCTCTCTCTCTCTCTCTCCAGTCCCTGTTGTTGGTGCGTCAGGAGGTGGTGGTATCCCAGAAGAAGCTCGGTGATTTCTGCGAGGCTCTTAAGCAGTACTTGAAGAACGTCTCTGCTCAAAGGGACTGTTTCCAGTAAGTGGAACTATTGCTGCCGGGCATTAAAATGGCACACATATTTTCTACTCTGTCTGTGTCTCATAGGTCTGTGGGCCGTTCATAAACCCGTCTCCCAGTGACAATCATCTTTAGGCAGATTTGTTTTTAACTATTTCTATTTTTATTTATTTTTTATTTCACATTTTTATCGCGAGAATGATGGCTTCCATTATCACATTGCAACTTTTCATGAATAGAAAGCCTGAAGTTTCTATTAGCTTCGATTTCCCATCGATGATGTCACTGGAAGACGGGTTTCTGAACTGCTCACAGACCTGCTATGAGTGTTACGACCCGGCCTAGGGCAACCTAAGGGCCGATTCATACTCCTATTTTAGAGCCGAATAATTGTCTGTTCGGCGCTGTAGAGCCTACAATGTGACGTCATTTGAGGTTCGGGGGGGGGGGGGGGGGGGGGGGGGGCGGGCGGGGACCGTCCTAAAGTCGTCTCTTCGGTGCTACTGAAAGTTTTCGACGAGCCGAAATCATTTCCAAAACAGCGGTAAAATAGGAGTATGAATCGGCCCTAAGTCGCAACAACAAAATTGACTCCCTCCTGCCAAGTTCCCAAACAACTCATGAACTCCAGTTTAAAATACAGTGATGTATTAACAAAGTCTTAAACCATGGCTAAATTACCTCAGGGTGTACATAAAAAGACTATAAAACAAAACTACAAAAGCCTATGCTTACCTGCCCCAGACAGAAATGCATAGATCTTACCCATCACTTAAACTCAGGAAACCCAATCAAAAGGATTAGAAAACAAACCTAAAGTCCACCCACCCCTACCATACCGAGGATGTAAAATAACCTGTAAAATGTCAAAACTGGCAACTTTGAATAACTGGCAAACACAGGATTGGTTTGGTTTGAGGCTGACATTCACAAGGACGAAGACATCCGAATGCTGGTTACAGACAGCTTTATAGTTGAGCTTCTCCCAGGAGCCAATCACCTGCGAGAATCCACCTACTAGTCTGCCAGCACATTCATACACCACTCAGGGTGTAAGCACACCTAGTATTCCATGCGCGTCCAAAAGCTGCTGTCTGCTGGCGTCTCTTCCGGGTTTTTAGACAGCTCGTGGATGGAAATGAAGCTCCACCCACATGGCAGATTGCTGTGTCGGCCAGATTCCCGGAAAAGCTTGCCCCAGCGGCATTCTGCCGCGTGGGTGGAGCTTAATTTCCATCCACCAGCTGTCTAAAAACGCGTGATTTCTTTCTACGTCTGAGCATAGACATGGTAACGCCCCGCCTGCCTCTGATTGGCCTACCGACACTGCCCGTCTTGCCTGTCCTCTGAGATGACTTAAATTTTTGTAGAAGAGGCAAACCAATATTGTTTGTACCGTTTGCTTTGATTGAATAATTGAGTGAACAACTGATTTGGCTGTGTTCTAAATTAAAGTATTAGTGTTGATTATCGTGTATTAATATAATTATAGTAAACTAATACTAAAATGATAAAGATCAAGGGAAAAGAGACCTTTTTACAGTACAATAAAGTTTCAAGTTTACACATAGTTTGCCTCTTCAACAAAAATAAAAGTTACTGTCGCGCGTGCCAAGCTATCATTCTCTTGTATTATATTGTACTTGTATTATTTATTTATTTCCCACCACGGAGTAACCTCGTAGCCTTGGTCCCATCCCATGCTTACTTATCTGCAAAAAGAAAACCTTGCGGCAGACTATCCAGCATGTAACCACGCCTCAACAGGCTTTCCACCACCTCGGAAAGTTTCAAAAGTCTGTATGATCCGGTTGTGAGCTCTTCTACAAAATTTTAAGTTACAAGTTACTGTTGCGTGTTGCCATTCTCTTGTACTTGTATTATTTATTTCCCACCACGGAGTAGCCTTGCATCTCGGAGGACAGGCAAGACAGGCAGTGTCGGTAGGCCAATCAGAGGCAGGCGGGGCGTTACCATGTCTATGCTCGGACGTAGAAAGAAATCGCGCCTAAAAACCAGGAAGAGACGCCGGCAGACAGCGGCTTTTGTCCGCGCATGGAAGTTCAGGTGTGCCTGCACTGTCTACTCACACAAGCTGTAAACCACCCACACCTCCTCTATAGAGTGCCCCTTTCATGACGACTACGGGTAAAGTATTTATTTAAAGATCTGTAAGCCTCGAACAAAGCCAACTCGGATCGTGACAAATCTTGACAACAAACACAATATTTTGGGCCGAACAAATAATTACAAAGAAGAAAAACAACAAAAAAGTGTAACTTGCCCTTTTTTTCCTTCTTTCTAATTATTTGTTCGGCCCAAAGAATTGTGTTTGTTGTCATGTTTCCTCACGATCCGAGTTGGGTTTGTTCGAGGGTTTCAGATCTTTAAATAAATACTTTTAGAAATGTCTATGGGGTGAAATGAATAGAGAGAGAATTATGTCCTGGGCCCGTCGTCGCCATGAAAGGGAGCAGGACTGCGACGCTTTATCAGTCACTCCTCCCTCATTAACTCACACCGCACTGAGAGAAAAAGACAGCAACACAATACACATATATGACCCACAGGGCCATAACAATGAGACACAGACTGAGTAGAAAGAAATTGTGCTATTTGATCATGAACATTAGTGAGGACCAATTATATGAAACAACGTGGTGAAGTCGTCCTTTATTGATCCTAGAATTTGTAGCAAAGTGGAATGGACTGGCAGGCGTGGCTTCCTGCCCGGTCCTGCGGAACAGTGCTGAGTTTGCAATGTTTTGGGACACCTCTTGGAGGGCGGTCGCACAGCGGCCCACTGGAAACAGCTGCCACTCAAGTGGAGTGAGGGGTGCTAATATATTAAAGTCTAACTCATGTTGATTAGGTGATGTAATGCTGATGTAAAACAAACGGTAACAAAAAAAACCCATTATATTCTCTTTAATGTTAATGGCATTTTAATGTTTGTGTTAGGGACAAGATGATGTAAATTTTCCCTTCATTGTCAATGGCATTTTTATAACAAACAGACATTAAACTAAAAACAGACATTAAACCTGTATATAGGAGGGGGAAGAATACCACCAAAAGGTCCAGTAGGTTTGTCAGCAGAGGGGGTTAGCTGTGGTAAATAATGGATCAAGGAGTAGCCGTCTGTCTACTGTAGCGCTGTGGGTTGTTGTCCTCTCACTCGGGGCCCAATCTTGCTGGAACATCAGGAAATTGAATTTGGGGATAAGGTCAACATTCAGGATGTCTTCAGAAAGAGACAGTAGCAGGAAGTTGTGCCTAGAGGGAAAATAATGTATTCTTAAAATAACCGCCATGAGATTGAGAATTGCCTAGCCTTAATAATCCTCTCATGAGGACTAATAATGATGCATCTTTTAAAAAGATATCGCTGGAACTTGGAAGGTTAATATTAACGGGACCATACATTACAAAGCATCATATTTGAAAACGAGGTTAATCTAAGTAAGGAACAACTCTGTGTACTTGAATTTATGTAGCCTTACCCCTTATTTACTTAAAATAGTTCAAAAAGCTGATCTACGAGCTCACAGCGTGTCGATGTAGATCGTCTATTTTCACTATTTTAAAATATTTTCTAAATAGTGAAGCGGCCACACACACAATCACAATCTCCAGTTCTTCATCTAAACTAGACTAGAGCTTTGTAGTTAACTGTCCCTCAACTGCCCTCTTCAGGTTCATAGAGGAACTGCATAGATGGATGGATTAAGTAATAATCCAAATTTTCTTCATTTTCTTTTTAGACAAAGACGACAGAGATGGATAACTGAGGGTAGAGAGGCTGTGAAACATTGTGCAAGCCATGTAATTGAATCCCATCTTCTGATCACATTAAATGATTTCGCATTGTTGGCTAAATTGTCAATGTGTGTCAAAGGGACACTTCAGCCCTTTTGCAACCAGAGCTTATTCTAATGATGTTTAGGACACAAGAAACACTTTCCTGTGGGTTTTATGTGTGTAATATGTTTTTTGTAAGTCATGAAGCCATGTTCATGAGCAAAAAAGAAAACGTGGTCTCACTTCCTTCATGTACTACAAAGTCACACCTCCATGCAGCCTCCGTCCTCTCCACAAGGAGGGGGAGTGCACTAAAGCATTATGGGCATTGTAGGAATTCAACAATCCAGTCAAACCCTAGACTTCATTATTTTTCTGTCCAACATCATTTACTGTTATCTACTACAAATAGGCTACTAACACATTGAGTGACTGCAGTTTCTTCTGGTGGTGAAATTCTGTGTGGTGATCTGGAGTGTCCTGCCAAGCTAACGTCCTGCATGCCAAACAGACGTGTCACTTAATCACATTTTCCGTACATTATAATGTTATACAAGCTTTCTGTTTTCCTATTTGGGTGTTATTGAAGGTGCCTCGACAGAGTGCTGATGTTTAGTTTATACTTTGCCATCATCTTATGACATAAGTAGCAGGGGTGCAAAGTACTGTACTTAAGTACAGTTTTGAGGTATTTGTACTTGACTATTTCCAATATCCAATACTTTTACTTCTACTCCACTACATCTCAGATCAAAATATTGTACACTTTTACTCCACTATACATTTTTTTGAAAACTTTACTACTTTACTTTGTAGAGTTGGATTATTATTACAAAACATACATTAACCACTTCAGCCCTATACATTTCAGCAATTTGAAAATAGCCAATCTACAAGCTCACAATGCGTCACGGTGGGACACATTTTGAGCTTATAGATCTGCTATTTTCAAAGGATTTGTATACATTTGAAAACTCGAAATGAGACATTCTGCATAAAAAGTACTTTTAGTACGTTAAGCACATTTTGGTATACCAATACTTAAAGTAAAATTCAAAATTAATTCCAGACTTGTACGTTTAATAAATAGAGTATTTCTAAATTGCATTATTGATACTTTTACGTAAGTGCAAAATGTGCTGCAGCCACAGCACAGGGCTAGAAAACAAGTCATGTGTTTTTTTTTCCCACATTCTCTGTCGTCTGTTCTGTGTCTTGTTTTTATTACAGCAATATGTCTTTAACCCATTCTGAACGGGAACCCATGTTGGTGTTAGCATCATGTTATGCTTTAGCTATTAAAAAAATAGCAGATCTACAAGCTCATAGCGCGCCACCGAGTGGCGCGCTACGAGCTTGTAGGTCTGCTATTTTTTTGAAAAATCGAATCGAAAATCGAATCTGATCTCAGGTCAGAATGGGTTAATCAGACCAGTGTGTGTGTCCAGTGGAAACCTCGTATGAATCTGATCTCAGGTCAGAATGGGTTAATTAATGTGTACTTTAGTGACTTACTGTACGTGTCCCTCCCTCTCTCTCCCTCCATCTCACCTCCTCTCCTCTCCTCTCCACTCTTCATGCTCTTCTACCCACCACCATCCTATTTGCGACTCTCCCTTTGCACCGCCCTGCCTTCCCATCCATCCTAACTCTCTCTCTCTCTCTCTCTCCACTCCAGTGTGACTGCGGTGCGTCTGCCAGACGGCCTGTCCTTCGTGGTCTATGAGTTCTGGGATGGAGAGGAGGAATGGAAGAGGTGAGCTTAACCGTCTTGACTGTTGAACAAAAAAACATTATTGGCTGATTTGTTTTGAGGGGCGCTATAGCCCCCTCCAACGCATGGCTTTCCGATATTACGTCATGCCATGTGGCTGCCAAGTCTATGGACTTTGTTTAGAGCCTAATTAAAAATAACAGGGGCACCATGTGGCAGCCAAGTCTATGCACTTTTGATGTTTGCTTTAAGCAGGCCACCCTTTTTCCAGCATTTTCATTTCATTTCAGTTCAAGTTGAAATAATTTGCCTTTGACATCTGGTCATAACAAAAAGGGGCGGAAGAAAAGTCCACAAATGTACAAAGGCTGTCGAGGAAATTTGGAAGCAATGTTATTCATTTTAGGAAGAACTAAAGAACACATGAGCAACTAAAGAACTAAAGAACTCACGAGCAACTCATAGGAGCAGCTGTTTTCTGTTCCTCTCAAAGCTGTGTTTTAATTATTGTCTCCTAGTGCCAATCCTGTTTTGTGTTGCCTTAGGCAAGATTAGTTTAGTAGTGTCAGCTGTTTATCTTTGTTGACATTTGACCTGTGGTTCAGAAATGGACTGAGAGAAGTGTCTCAGTGTCTCCCTGATGAGAGGATGAAAGTATTGAAGCTAAAGTTTGACTGGTTTGTGTTGAGTCAGTATCTGTGTTCCATTGTAACGCTTGATGCTGGCTCCAGTATTCGGAGAGTGCTCTCCTACAGATTTAATTAACAAGCTGAAATACGTTTTTTTCTCACTTCTGCTTCACAATAGCCATTTAAGCCTTATTCAAAACATTTCAATGATGTATAATTTTTCTGAAGATGGTGTGTGGGCTCTACCTAGTTTAATATTGGTGTCCTTGGCCTAGCACCCACAGCCCACACACCCTCTGTCATTTTTGTATTTTATTTGAGTAAATCTTTGAATATTTTGCCCAATATGCCAACGTGAAAGTGAAAGCCCTTTAATGTGGTCATTAATACATCCATTAATGTAGGAGTAGGCGCCATGAACTGGAAAATGTGCAGCATCTTCAAATGTAATTAGGAGTCTTCAGACATTCACTCTGCCACAGAATTGCTGAAGCACTGGAGTTAGTTGAGGTCGTCATGATTTAGTGATGGTGCAGGTGGTCTGCTGGGGATGGAGTTTAGCCCATTCTGACCTGAGATCAGATTCTAAAAGTGTCTGTTTGAAAATGACAGTTTTCTGAAAAAGCTATGTTTCTATGTCAGTCGTTCTTCGATTTTTCAAAAATAGCAGACCTACAAGCTCGTAGCGCGCCACTCGGTGGCGCGCTATGAGCTTGTAGATCTGCTATTTTTCAATAGCTAAAGCGTAACATAATGCTTACACCAAAAGGGGTTCCCGCCCAAAATGGGCTAGAGACTGCTGACGTAGCTGTCTGTACAGTAGATGGAAGATTCTGCTTTTCAGTTGAAACTGTATCTCCTCAGAGCAGGGGTCATCGATATGTCCTTACACGGACAGATGTGTCATGCCAGTCTACAACACACCATTATAATGTTCTTATTTTGAAGACCCAATTACTGAATGTCAAGTCTCCAGGTTTTCTTCTGAATATGACACACATGACATAATGCAACTCAAACTGCTTTTCAGAGCAATGGAGGAAACATCTATAAAAAACAAGGCATAAAACAACATTAAAATAGCATTAATGCCATACAGTGAGGACATGAATAACAACAAAGATGTTAAAGGATCAACTAAAAGCCAGAGTTACATATTATTAACATACCGTATTGGTATTATAGAGGCCAACTAGTGCTAATGGTTCTCAAATGTTTTATTACAAGGACCCCCTTAACTCTGAGAGTGCACAAATAGAACCAAATGGACCCATTTAGGCTATTTAGTGTTTCTGGTGGTAATATTATTGTCCGTCATTCATTGTGTATGTCCAATGTCCGTGGCAAAAATGGATATTTGACAAAAATGTCCACCACAAGCCAGCATGGTGATGACCCAGCCTCAGGGACACAGAGGTCATACAAGTATACATTAGATGTGGGTGTGTATAATAATAATAATCTTCATTGTCCCGAAGGATATTCGTCTTCACAGTCTGTTCCAAACACTCGCATCAAAAACAACACAGAGGACATAACACATGAGGTCCCCACAGTATACAGAACCATCCTATTTGTTTAATGTCGCGATGGCTGAGGGAACAAAACTCCCATTAAAACTAAAACCTTTTTCCAGGGCAAGATTATGTATCTTTGTCCAGATGGCATATGAGGTTAAAGAAGCGATACAGGGGATGATCAGTGTCATTTTGATTGAAAGTGCTAGCCGTGTGATGGCCTTATTGTTTCATTTCACAGAAACTGTGGCTGTGTGCGGGTGAGTGTATGTGTGCGGGTGATTTCCTAACCCTTTTTTAATGTCTTGTGTATACAGGCACCTCCAGTCCTCCCCCACCAAAGCCTTTCAGCATGTGAAGGTGGACACACTGTGCCAGCCGGAGGCTCTTTCTACTGTAGCAGTGCCAGGTCAGTGCTGCAATGCAACAGATCAGAGGAGGGAAGGGACCGAGAGAAATACAATCCAATGTTCAGTGCAGATCGAACAGAAGGAAGGAACATCCGCACACTTGTTTCCTAGAGCAGGGGTTCCCAAACTTTTTTGGACCAGGTACCCCTTTTGGGGTAGATATTTTTCCAGGTACCCTCTCATCCTCGCAACACGGATAACAATATATTTACAACCACAAGCAGTGTTTCCTGCAGGAAAAAGCTTTGGCATGGTGCTGGGCACAGGCCG
The DNA here is from genome assembly GCF_963924005.1 of Protomyctophum bolini. Taxonomy (NCBI): domain Eukaryota; kingdom Metazoa; phylum Chordata; class Actinopteri; order Myctophiformes; family Myctophidae; genus Protomyctophum; species Protomyctophum bolini. Next base: position 44,121,660 of record NC_137865.1, read on the forward strand.
CAATTTTGATTAATTAATTAATTAATTTGATTCATTAATTAATAAGATTAATACATTAAGATTAATTTGTATTATTGCTCTTGTATTGCTATTGGAGACACTGGGGGGACACTGGGGGACACTGGGCAGGCACTGAGGAGGCACTGGGGAGACACTGGGGAGGCACTCAGGGGCACACTGGGGAGGCACTGGGAAGGCACTCGGGGGGAACACTGGGGAGGCACTGGGGAGGCACTGGGGAGACACTGGGGAGGCACTCAGGGGCACACTGGGGAGGCACTGGGAAGGCACTCGGGGGGCACACTGGGGAGGCACTGGGGAGACACTGGGGAGGCACTGGGGAGGCACTGGGAAGGCACTCAGGGGGACACTGTCTAAATGTATACGTCTAAATGTATACGTCTAAATGTAGACGTCTAAATGTAGACGTCTAAATGTAAGTTTGGGAACCACTGCTTTAAACACTTTAGCACTTTATGAACATGAACAAAATAGATGGGTCCCCCCTGGAACTCCCTCAGGTACCCCTGGGGGTCCCCGGACATCACTTTGGGAACCACTGGTCTAAATGTATACAGAGTGACGTCTAAATGTAGACGTCTAAATGTAGACGTCTAAATGTAAGTTTGGGAACCACTGCTTTAAACACTTTAGCACTTTATGAACATGAACAAAATAGATGGGTCCCCCCTGGAACTCCCTCAGGTACCCCTGGGGGTCCCCGGACCCCACTTTGGGAACCACTGGTCTAAATGTATACAGACGTCTAAATGTAGACGTCTAAATGTGTACGTCTTCTCTTATGGGGGTCCCTGGCATATCTTTTCAAATGGGGGTCCACGGGCTAAGTAGTGTCAATTTGGGGGTCCTTGACATGAAAAAGTTTGGGAACCACTGCTTTAAACACTTTAGCACTTTATGAACATGAACAAAATAGATGGGTCCCCCCTGGAACTCCCTCAGGTACCCCTGGGGGTCCCCGGACCCCACTTTGGAAACCACTGTCCTAGAGAACGTTTCGATCGTTCATCAGGCAAATTCTGATGAAGACCTCTGGAGCTCTATAAACAAGTGTGCGGATGTTCCTTCCTTTGCCTTGATGCCTTGACATCCAGCACCTGGCCTAAGTTAGCGGTTTCGGATTTTATCAGATGATTTAATCTCCACCATCAGCCCTCATCAAGCCAGTATGGACATCTCTTACATATTGACGTTGTTGTCCGACGTCGCGTTTGGCACGTTGTCCGACTACTAACTGTAACCCTAAATCTAGCCCTAACTCTAACCTTAACCGTTCACATAAGTAAACATAAAGCGAAGTTGTTGTAGGCCTATAGCGCAGTTTCACAATGTTTTCACTTCGGCGGCAGTAACTTCACTTCAGTGTTTCCTAGTCACCTACTCGCGGAGGCAGTATGTAGGAAATGTCCATATTGCACCATTGCATGGTCTTGATAAGAACATATTGGTGATTATCGGAACATTCGAAGCGTGTGCCTAAATACAGATAAAGAAGATGTGTCCTCTTTGTGAACTGTGCAGATCATAACACTCATTCGGTATTAACGGCTCAGAATGGCTGATAATGCAGTGCCCTCAGATAACCCTGGGAGGCTATTTAGGTGTAATATTTATTACTTTTAAGCTCCAAGCAGATGTGGAAAAACTCCCTTGTACTCTTTGTACTTTATTGTAAATGGCAGTAATCAAAATAATCAATGCTGGCCTATGTCCATAGCCTCAAGGCAAAGCAAAGAGAGTCGATAGCTTGATGTGATGCTTGGCAGACAGCCACTGATAGCTGTACGTGTCTTGTTCTGTTTTCTAACTTCTAATGTCTTTCTTTGTCTCTTCCCTCCCTGATCTTTATTCTCTTCTCTTTCCCCTCGCTCTCTGTTCTCACTTATCTCCATATCCTGAACATGATCACGTATCCTATCTCATTTTCTTCCTCATGTTTGCTTTCATTCATGTTCTACCTCTGCGTTTCCACTTTCCTCACACCTTTTCCTTGACACGTCTTGCTTCATTTCACCTCTTCAATCTATCCCTCTCTCCATCCATCCGCCCATCCTCTGCTCATGCAGCTGCTTGGTGCAGCCTGAACAGGGACTGATGGCGGAGAGGTACGACCGCGCGCCGTGATTCCTGGAACGTCCTCCTTAAACCGTTTATCTCCCCCTCTCCCCCTTATCTCCCCCCTGCTATCACTACCACCCTCACCCACCCAACCAACCGCCCACCCCCCCACCCCGGCATCACTCCTCCCCTCACCCTTTCACTTTTGTAAGTACATGTTTACACAGTGCAAATGAATGGTGTCAACTGCAGTGAATATTGAACAGTACATTTAAAAAAAACTTCTTCGCGTTTGCATCTCACCGTGGTAGCTAGCTAGCCTGAGATGTTAGGCCGGTTTCATGTACTGAATGGAATTAGCTCTGGGTCACGTTAAGGCAGATTTGTTTCATGTAGCAAGGAACATGGGGTTTCTCATGTAGCAGTTAGCTTTTTGGGGTGATTTTATTTGGGTATTGTCATTGAATTGAGTTTTCTTTCCCTATCCTTTTGTGATGAGTTCACCATAGGTAGCAGATAGAGAAAGTAGAGTTAGTTAATGTAGCTGTCATTTCATGGTAGATATGGACACGTGATGTGTTGTACCCGGGCCGAACGCATACGGGTGTCTTGGAAAATCGACACGCATATTAAAAACGTGTCGCTATTCAATTCACACTTTGCCACTTTCCAGCATATCCAACATGTGTTTGGCTCGACACAGCACAGTTTTTTCCCCATGTGGTGCTCAGCTGAGACAGTAGCAGTTTAAAGTTCTAAGTGAATCACTGGGGTAGACTCATTCGTTTAGCTTTCTTGTCATGTTACCGGTGTAGGCATAATGGTGAGAAGTTGTCGGCATCAGAGTCATTTTAGAAGTGAAATGAATGGTTACACATCGTGAGCATGTTTTGTCTTAAACAACAATAATTGAGCTGCTACCTTTGGGCTGGAGAATAAGTGAATACTTAGGGAGGTAGGAACTAGGGATAGCATCTCTGTATTCTCCATCATGCAGCTAAAGTTTGTGTTCTTTTTTGCCTTCCTTTTTTATGTATAAAATGTCTGAATTGGCGATTGGTAGCCTACAGTATATTAGCTGTATAAGTCTAGTAGAGATTTTACATATAAAAGACATTGTTCTATTATTATTATATTCGTATTATTGACGTCTTTAGTGCTACGGTGCAAATTTTCCTACTCACTAATAGCTACACACATCTTTGTTCAAAGTGATGAAAACTCCTCATTATTATAAGGAATGTTAGACAGCTTCCCATCTGAATGACATTAATGTTAAAGCCTTAAACGTCACCACATGGTTGAGGAGGTTGTACAGGGTTTTTAAAGGATGACTTGTTGTTTGTTGTGATGTTAAAGTGAGACCTACTGACATAATGACTGTGCAGCACTAGCCTTGTGTTGTTGCCACTATGGTACCAAAACAGTCCCATAAACCACAGATCACAATGTTTTTATAAGAGGTTTGAAGCATCTCTGCGTCATTAACAGCCCTCCAAATCACTTGTGTGGAACAGCTTTAATTTATATTTGTGATATACAGTATTCGGTGTACCTAATTCAAGAATAAGATTCACACAATGTGTTAAACTCGGCTCTAGCAGATTATTAATGAACACAGTGAACAATATTTTGCAATAACAGCAGTGTTGTACACCACCTGTGAAGTAACAAGTTCACTAGAAATATAATCAAATAAATATATAAATATAAATTATTTTGAACACAAATCTCCCGAGGTCCAAATCTGGGCAGAGCCAAGTTCTGTACCTCGATCCTGCTATGGAAAACCCCATAATCATACCCTGTGTCTATCCTAGGAACAATAAAGAAGGAACACTCCTGCGGGAGGTTTGCACATGCACAGTGTAAACAAGAACTGCGATGATGGAGTGTTACAGCAGAGGTGCTATTGCTAGTACAGTATGTGTTTGGTCCAAAATGGAAATGGCAGTCTGACGGACGACATATAGAGCATATAGGGCTCTCACACTTTGTGCAGCAGTAGGCTGTAATAATAATAAATAACAATATTTTGGGGGAAAGCAAACCACGTCTATCTAGTATCTAGCACCTCTGCTGGAACACTCCATCGTCGCAGTTCCTGTTGACAGTTCCTGTTCCGTGACACGTGACCGTGAGTGTTCCTTCATTATTGTTCCTAGTGTCTATCCAGGAAATTAAGCCCACCTCTGTTTCAACTACAGCACACAGATTTCAACCCCCGCCCCCAAACACCGCCCCCCACGAGCCCATGAACGTAAACACAATCAGGACTCTCACTCCGAAAGCACAATGTAAAAAAAATATATAATGATTATTGTGACTTAAAGATATATATTGCTTATTGAGTATGACGAGAGTATTTAGAAATGGTTGAACTATATAATATACTGTTTAAACATATTTTTTCTTGTTGAAGATATGATTGTTTATGATTCACTCCACGCTTTATAGTTCTAATATACCTTGCCATCTGCCATCCATATAACACTGATCAATGTATCTCCAGTTTTACCTGTGAGTGACAACTAGTTTTGTCACCTTCCAGTTTACTGTATGTACTGTAATGGACCCTGTGATAGTTCATTGCTGTTCTGGGAACAACTATTAATGGAGATATTATCCAGCTAAACTGATACTACTATTCTACTCCCTTGAGCTTCTGGGATGCATTGAGCTGGGCATGATGATGTGGAATGTGGAAGTGTATAATGTTATGACATAAGAGAGACCTGATTTATATATGAATAAATAAATGTTGCTATGCCTACAGAACAAGCATGGACTAACTTTTATGCTGTATCTCTTTGAGCAATGTTTATTAACAAGCACCGGGATGTGTTATCCACTCATGTATCAATTAGTGACAGACTGTTTAGACTCCCGTGTCAGCCCAAACTGTGTCCGGTTCTCGCTTGCTTCCCAGGGCCCAGGCAGGGGCCATCCCATCACGACGACACAAAAAGCCATAATGCATGGGTTGAAGTTTACATGTTAATGACATATAGCCATAGTTTTAAAAGTATACCGTGCCCAGCTGAATGCAACCCATGAGATCTAAAGGCTCTCACTGATTGTCGTGCCCAGCTTTGTGTGGGTTCTGGATATGACCTGTAACTCTATGGATATGACGTGGACAGGTCAAAGATGCCAATACTATTATTTTACATCGTTGATACATTCCTTAACGCTCCTGAGACTGTGCAACCTGTTCTTTTCTATCCTCCTACTCTTCAGTGCAACCTGTGCTTCGTCATACAATGAAAGAGTTATGTCATTGAAATGTAGAATACGGTCAGAGTCCACATTTGAATGTTCAACAATAGAATGTCATGTGGGGGAAATTGTCCCTTTCAATGTTTACACTTTCATTCAAAATAACACTCCAGGGGGCACGGTGGCGCAGTCGGTATCGCTGTCGCCTCACAGCTAGAAGGTCCCGGTTCGTTCCCCACCGGGGACGCTGTGGGCGTGTTCTCTGGTCCGCGTCATCAGCACCCATACCCTAGGTGGGGCTGGCGAAAGGGCCTTCCTGTGTGGAGTTTGCATGTTCTCCCCGTGACCCCTAGGGTAGGTACCCTCACAAAATAAAAAATACTCTATACTGCCTCCCCCTGGTCAGCCTCCTGACCCCCTGGACAGGAACTGGTTGGAATAACGTGTTCCTTCCACGCGCTATACGTCCAACCAGAGGGAGAGTAGCGGGAATTGGCACCGGGTGAAAGAATGGGTTACAAAATCATGGGATAAAATAAATAAATAGAAATAACGATAAAATAACACTCCAGAGCTTGCTGTGTGTATACAGAACTTGTGTTGACGGGTTTAAACTAAGAGTTATTGGAATTTGCCAAACTGACGACTGACATAGCTCTCTCCTTCTATGGCTGTTGTTTTTCTATCCTCCACCTGAGTGCATGTCAACTGAATGTCCAGTAACTTCTTTGCCGTAGTATTAGGCCATGCTACTCTTCAATGGGTTTTGTGCATTTCTTACCTTATTTTCCTGTTTCTTTTCTAGTATTCCAATAAGAAGGAGACAAAATAAACTAAATCCTATTATATTAAAAAAGAAGACGATATGAAGAAGACTATATATATATATGAGACTAGAAAATGGCATACAAGAATGAACATTCACTTTTATGGCAATGTTTAATGAAATATTCTAATTCCTATGTATGTTTCAATAATACATCTTTCTCTCCTTAAGTTTAGAGACTTATTGCAGAGATGCAAGTAAACATATTTGGTCTATAAACTACTTTGTTGAAATTCTAGATGATGTAGAGTGATGCAATTCAATAAAACTACAAAACTGGAGTACATGACTGGTTGTTGAAGTTGAAGTTGGTGAAGTATTATGCATTGAGGTACACAGTATATACAGACAAAAAAAATACATAGGCCACATATATTTATTTTAGTAGTTATTTAATAATAGATAACACTGTGTGTGTGTGTGTGTGTGTGTGTGTGTGTGTGTGTGTGTGTGTGTGTGTGTGTGTGTGTGTGTGTGTGTGTGTGTGTGTGTGTGTGGAGAGGCAGAATTAAATGTTTTCAAAATAACAGCACAGAAATGATAACATCCTACATCAATTTGTTGCAGAAATAGTGCACTCTAGAGATCGAACTGTCATCTGAAAGTTAATTGAAAACCAAAGAATGTTGTGATTCCATGGTCCAACCTCTCACTGGCAATACAGTTACTGTGATAAACATACACAGAATGTATAGATAAAAATGTGTTATTGTGTATGTGTACTTTGTGTAGCCTATTTGTCTGCTTTCCATTCAATCTCATTTATTGCCTAGGCAGCAACTTTTCACACCCATGAAAAGTAACTTCTTGAATATATTGAAGTTATAAAACTTTTAATGCAACATACTTTTGACTTTTTCAATGATCCAATCCTCCAAATAGTCAATATCAACAGCAGAATACGATGTTTGGGGTGGAGAAGGTGTGTGTGTGTGTGTGTGTGTGAGCGTGTCCACTTGGGCGACCCCATGAAGTCTGGACACACCACTAGAAGACAGTTGGACAGAAGCCCGCTTGTGTCGCGGTTACGGGGGGCGATCAGGTCACACCTGTGATTTTACTTAAGTACCAAAACAAGTCATTCAAAGGTTTGTCAATCAAAAGCTTGGGCTATAGCCCATATCGTACGGCATACTATAGCGCGCCGTTTTTCATCATTTTTGAGGATTTAAAAAAAATGACGAAATGACAAAAACGATGGGTTATATAGCCCATGTTTTTTGAAATTTTGAAAAAAAAAGTTATCCTCGTTTCTCATCATTTTGGACCGTGGGCTATAGCCCATATCGTACGGCATACTATAGCGCGCCGTTTTTCATCATTTTTGAAGATTTGAAAAAAATGACAAAATGACAAAACGAAAGGTTATAGCCCATGTTTTTTGAAATTTTGAAAAAAAAAGTTAGCCTCGTTTCTCATCATTTTGGACCATGGGCTATAGCCCATATCGTACGGCATTCTATAGCGCGCCGTTTTTCATCATTTTTAAAGATTTGAAAAAAATTACGAAATGACAAAAACGAAAGGTTATAGCCCATGTTTTTTGAAATTTTGAAAAAAAAAGTTAGCCTCGTTTCTCATCATTTTGGACCATGGGCTATAGCCCATATCGTACGGCATACTATAGCGCGCCGTTTTTCATCATTTTTGAAGATTTGAAAAAAATGACAAAATGACAAAAACGAAAGGTTATAGCCCATGTTTTTTGAAATTTTGAAAAAAAAAGTTAGCCTCGTTTCTCATCATTTTGGACCATGGGCTATAGCCCATATCGTACGGCATACTATAGCGCGCCGTTTTTCATCATTTTTGAAGATTTGAAAAAAATGACGAAATGACAAAAACGAAAGGTTATATCCCATGTTTTTTGAAATTTTGAAAAAAAAAGTTAGCCTCGTTTCTCATCATTTTGGACCATGGGCTATAGCCCATATCGTACGGCATACTATAGCGCGCCGTTTTTCATCATTTTTGAAGATTTGAAAAAAATGACGAAATGACAAAAACGAAAGGTTATAGCCCATGTTTTTTGAAATTTTGAAAAAAAAAGTTAGCCTCGTTTCTCATCATTTTGGACCATGGGCTATAGCCCATATCGTACGGCATACTATAGCGCGCCGTTTTTCATCATTTTTGAAGATTTGAAAAAAATGACGAAATGACAAAATGACAAAACGAAAGGTTATAGCCCATGTTTTTTGAAATTTTGAAAAAAAAAGTTAGCCTCGTTTCTCATCATTTTGGACCATGGGCTATAGCCCATATCGTACGGCATACTATAGCGCGCCGTTTTTCATCATTTTTGAAGATTTGAAAAAAATGACAAAATGACAAAAACGAAAGGTTATAGCCCATGTTTTTTGAAATTTTGAAAAAAAAGTTAGCCTCGTTTCTCATCATTTTGGACCATGGGCTATAGCCCATATCGTACGGCATTCTATAGCGCGCCGTTTTTCATCATTTTTAAAGATTTGAAAAAAATTACGAAATGACAAAAACGAAAGGTTATAGCCCATGTTTTTTGAAATTTTGAAAAAAAAAGTTAGCCTCGTTTCTCATCATTTTGGACCATGGGCTATAGCCCATATCGTACGGCATTCTATAGCGCGCCGTTTTTCATAATTTTTAAAGATTTGAAAAAAATTACGAAATGACAAAAACGAAAGGTTATAGCCCATGTTTTTTGAAATTTTGAAAAAAAAAGTTAGCCTCGTTTCTCATCATTTTGGACCATGGGCTATAGCCCATATCGTACGGCATACTATAGCGCGCCGTTTTCATCATTTTTGAAGATTTGAAAAAAATGACGAAATGACAAAAACGAAAGGTTATAGCCCATGTTTTTTGAAATTTTGAAAAAAAAAGTTAGCCTCGTTTCTCATCATTTTGGACCATGGGCTATAGCCCATATCGTACGGCATACTATAGCGCGCCGTTTTTCATCATTTTTGAAGATTTGAAAAAAATGACAAAATGACAAAAACGAAAGGTTATAGCCCATGTTTTTTGAAATTTTGAAAAAAAAAGTTAGCCTCGTTTCTCATCATTTTGGACCATGGGCTATAGCCCATATCGTACGGCATTCTATAGCGCGCCGTTTTTCATAATTTTTAAAGATTTGAAAAAAATTACGAAATGACAAAAACGAAAGGTTATAGCCCATGTTTTTTGAAATTTTGAAAAAAAAAGTTAGCCTCGTTTCTCATCATTTTGGACCATGGGCTATAGCCCATATCGTACGGCATACTATAGCGCGCCGTTTTCATCATTTTTGAAGATTTGAAAAAAATGACGAAATGACAAAAACGAAAGGTTATAGCCCATGTTTTTTGAAATTTTGAAAAAAAAAGTTAGCCTCGTTTCTCATCATTTTGGACCATGGGCTATAGCCCATATCGTACGGCATACTATAGCGCGCCGTTTTTCATCATTTTTGAAGATTTGAAAAAAATGACAAAATGACAAAAACGAAAGGTTATAGCCCATGTTTTTTGAAATTTTGAAAAAAAAAGTTAGCCTCGTTTCTCATCATTTTGGACCATGGGCTATAGCCCATATCGTACGGCATTCTATAGCGCGCCGTTTTTCATCATTTTTAAAGATTTGAAAAAAATTACGAAATGACAAAAACGAAAGGTTATAGCCCATGTTTTTTGAATTTTTTAAAAAAAAAGTTAGCCTCGTTTCTCATCATTTTGGACCATGGGCTATAGCCCATATCGTACGGCATACTATAGCGCGCCGTTTTTCATCATTTTTGAAGATTTAAAAAAAATGACGAAATGACAAAAACGAAAGGTTATAGCCCATGTTTTTTGAAATTTTGAAAAAAAAGTTAGCCTCGTTTCTCATCATTTTGGACCATGGGCTATAGCCCATATCGTACGGCATACTATAGCGCGCCGTTTTTCATCATTTTTGAAGATTTGAAAAAAATGACAAAATGACAAAAACGAAAGGTTATAGCCCATGTTTTTTGAAATTTTGAAAAAAAATGTTAGCCTCGTTTCTCATCATTTTGGACCATGGGCTATAGCCCATATCGTACGGCATTCTATAGCGCGCCGTTTTTCATCATTTTTAAAGATTTGAAAAAAATTACGAAATGACAAAAACGAAAGGTTATAGCCCATGTTTTTTGAAATTTTGAAAAAATAAGTTAGCCTCGTTTCTCATCATTTTGGACCATGGGCTATAGCCCATATCGTACGGCATACTATAGCGCGCCGTTTTTCATCATTTTTGAAGATTTGAAAAAAATGACGAAATGACAAAAACGAAAGGTTATAGCCCATGTTTTTTGAAATTTTGAAAAAAAAAGTTAGCCTCGTTTCTCATCATTTTGGACCATGGGCTATAGCCCATATCGTACGGCATACTATAGCGCGCCGTTTTTCATCATTTTTGAAGATTTGAAAAAAATGACAAAATGACAAAACGAAAGGTTATAGCCCATGTTTTTTGAAATTTTGAAAAAAAAGGTTAGCCTCGTTTCTCATCATTTTGGACCATGGGCTATAGCCCATATCGTACGGCATTCTATAGCGAGCCGTTTTTCATCATTTTTAAAGATTTGAAAAAAATACGAAATGACAAAAACGAAAGGTTATAGCCCATGTTTTTTGAAATTTTGAAAAAAAAAGTTAGCCTCGTTTCTCATCATTTTGGACCATGGGCTATAGCCCATATCGTACGGCATACTATAGCGCGCCGTTTTTCATCATTTTTGAAGATTTGAAAAAAATGACGAAATGACAAAAACGAAAGGTTATAGCCCATGTTTTTTGAAATTTTGAAAAAAAAAGTTAGCCTTGTTTCTCATCATTTTGGACCATGGGCTATAGCCCATATCGTACGGCATACTATAGCGCGCCGTTTTTCATCATTTTTGAAGATTTGAAAAAAATGACAAAATGACAAAAACGAAAGGTTATAGCCCATGTTTTTTTAAATTTTGAAAAAAAAAGTTAGCCTCGTTTCTCATCATTTTGGACCATTGGCTATAGCCCATATCGTACGGCATACTATAGCGCGCCGTTTTTCATCATTTTTGAAGATTTGAAAAAAATGACAAAATGACAAAAACGAAAGGTTATAGCCCATGTTTTTTGAAATTTTGAAAAAAAATGTTAGCCTCGTTTCTCATCATTTTGGACCATGGGCTATAGCCCATATCGTACGGCATTCTATAGCGCGCCGTTTTTCATCATTTTTAAAGATTTGAAAAAAATTACGAAATGACAAAAACGAAAGGTTATAGCCCATGTTTTTTGAAATTTTGAAAAAAAAAGTTAGCCTCGTTTCTCATCATTTTGGACCATGGGCTATAGCCCATATCGTACGGCATACTATAGCGCGCCGTTTTTCATCATTTTTGAAGATTTGAAAAAAATGACGAAATGACAAAAACGAAAGGTTATAGCCCATGTTTTTTGAAATTTTGAAAAAAAAAGTTAGCCTCGTTTCTCATCATTTTGGACCATGGGCTATAGCCCATATCGTACGGCATACTATAGCGCGCCGTTTTTCATCATTTTTGAAGATTTGAAAAAAATGACAAAATGACAAAACGAAAGGTTATAGCCCATGTTTTTTGAAATTTTGAAAAAAAAGGTTAGCCTCGTTTCTCATCATTTTGGACCATGGGCTATAGCCCATATCGTACGGCATTCTATAGCGAGCCGTTTTTCATCATTTTTAAAGATTTGAAAAAAATACGAAATGACAAAAACGAAAGGTTATAGCCCATGTTTTTTGAAATTTTGAAAAAAAAAGTTAGCCTCGTTTCTCATCATTTTGGACCATGGGCTATAGCCCATATCGTACGGCATACTATAGCGCGCCGTTTTTCATCATTTTTGAAGATTTGAAAAAAATGACGAAATGACAAAAACGAAAGGTTATAGCCCAAGTTTTTTTGAAATTTTGAAAAAAAAAATTAGCCTCGTTTCTCATCATTTTGGACCATGGGCTATAGCCCATATCGTACGGCATTCTATAGCGCGCCGTTTTTCATAATTTTTTAAGATTTGAAAAAAATTACGAAATTACAAAAACGAAAGGTTATAGCCCATGTTTTTTGAAATTTTGAAAAAAAAAGTTAGCCTCGTTTCTCATCATTTTGGACCATGGGCTATAGCCCATATCGTACGGCATACTATAGCGCGCCGTTTTCATCATTTTTGAAGATTTGAAAAAAATGACGAAATGACAAAAACGAAAGGTTATAGCCCATGTTTTTTGAAATTTTGAAAAAAAAAGTTAGCCTCGTTTCTCATCATTTTGGACCATGGGCTATAGCCCATATCGTACGGCATTCTATAGCGCGCCGTTTTTCATCATTTTTAAAGATTTGAAAAAAATTACGAAATGACAAAAACGAAAGGTTATAGCCCATGTTTTTTGAAATTTTGAAAAAAAAAGTTAGCCTCGTTTCTCATCATTTTGGACCATGGGCTATAGCCCATATCGTACGGCATACTATAGCGCGCCGTTTTTCATCATTTTTGAAGATTTGAAAAAAATGACGAAATGACAAAAACGAAAGGTTATAGCCCATGTTTTTTGAAATTTTGAAAAAGAAAGTTAGCCTCGTTTCTCATCATTTTGGACCATGGGCTATAGCCCATATCGTACGGCATACTATAGCGCGCCGTTTTTCATCATTTTTGAAGATTTGAAAAAAATGACAAAATGACAAAAACGAAAGGTTATAGCCCATGTTTTTTGAAATTTTGAAAAAAAAAGTTAGCCTCGTTTCTCATCATTTTGGACCATGGGCTATAGCCCATATCGTACGGCAAACTATAGCGCGCCGTTTTTCATCATTTTTTAAGATTTGAAAAAAATGACAAAATGACAAAAACGAAAGGTTATAGCCCATGTTTTTTGAAATTTTGAAAAAAAAAGTTAGCCTCGTTTCTCATCATTTTGGACCATGGGCTATAGCCCATATCGTACGGCATACTATAGCGCGCCGTTTTTCATCATTTTTGAAGATTTGAAAAAAATGACAAAATGACAAAAACGAAAGGTTATAGCCCATGTTTTTTGAAATTTTGAAAAAAAAAGTTAGCCTCGTTTCTCATCATTTTGGACCATGGGCTATAGCCCATATCGTACGGCATTCTATAGCGCGCCGTTTTTCATCATTTTTAAAGATTTGAAAAAAATTACGAAATGACAAAAACGAAAGGTTATAGCCCATGTTTTTGAAATTTTGAAAAAAAAAGTTAGCCTCGTTTCTCATCATTTTGGACCATGGGCTATAGCCCATATCGTACGGCATACTATAGCGTGCCGTTTTTCATCATTTTTGAAGATTTGAAAAAAATTACGAAATGACAAAAACGAAAGGTTATAGCCCATGTTTTTTGAAATTTTGAAAAAAAAGTTAGCCTCGTTTCTCATCATTTTGGACCATGGGCTATAGCCCATATCGTACGGCATACTATAGCGCGCCGTTTTTCATCATTTTTGAAGATTTGAAAAAAATGACAAAATGACAAAAACGAAAGGTTATAGCCCATGTTTTTTGAAATTTTGAAAAAAAAAGTTAGCCTCGTTTCTCATCATTTTGGACCATGGGCTATAGCCCATATCGTACGGCAAACTATAGCGCGCCGTTTTTCATCATTTTTTAAGATTTGAAAAAAATGACAAAATGACAAAAACGAAAGGTTATAGCCCATGTTTTTTGAAATTTTGAAAAAAAATGTTAGCCTCGTTTCTCATCATTTTGGACCATGGGCTATAGCCCATATCGTACGGCATTCTATAGCGCGCCGTTTTTCATCATTTTTAAAGATTTGAAAAAAATTACGAAATGACAAAAACGAAAGGTTATAGCCCATGTTTTTTGAAATTTTGAAAAAATAAGTTAGCCTCGTTTCTCATCATTTTGGACCATGGGCTATAGCCCATATCGTACGGCATACTATAGCGCGCCGTTTTTCATCATTTTTGAAGATTTGAAAAAAATGACGAAATGACAAAAACGAAAGGTTATAGCCCATGTTTTTTGAAATTTTGAAAAAAAAAGTTAGCCTCGTTTCTCATCATTTTGGACCATGGGCTATAGCCCATATCGTACGGCATACTATAGCGCGCCGTTTTTCATCATTTTTGAAGATTTGAAAAAAATGACAAAATGACAAAACGAAAGGTTATAGCCCATGTTTTTTGAAATTTTGAAAAAAAAGGTTAGCCTCGTTTCTCATCATTTTGGACCATGGGCTATAGCCCATATCGTACGGCATTCTATAGCGAGCCGTTTTTCATCATTTTTAAAGATTTGAAAAAAATACGAAATGACAAAAACGAAAGGTTATAGCCCATGTTTTTTGAAATTTTGAAAAAAAAAGTTAGCCTCGTTTCTCATCATTTTGGACCATGGGCTATAGCCCATATCGTACGGCATACTATAGCGCGCCGTTTTTCATCATTTTTGAAGATTTGAAAAAAATGACGAAATGACAAAAACGAAAGGTTATAGCCCATGTTTTTTGAAATTTTGAAAAAAAAAGTTAGCCTCGTTTCTCATCATTTTGGACCATGGGCTATAGCCCATATCGTACGGCATACTATAGCGCGCCGTTTTTCATCATTTTTGAAGATTTGAAAAAAATGACAAAATGACAAAAACGAAAGGTTATAGCCCATGTTTTTTTAAATTTTGAAAAAAAAAGTTAGCCTCGTTTCTCATCATTTTGGACCATGGGCTATAGCCCATATCGTACGGCATACTATAGCGCGCCGTTTTTCATCATTTTTGAAGATTTGAAAAAAATGACAAAATGACAAAAACGAAAGGTTATAGCCCATGTTTTTTGAAATTTTGAAAAAAAATGTTAGCCTCGTTTCTCATCATTTTGGACCATGGGCTATAGCCCATATCGTACGGCATTCTATAGCGCGCCGTTTTTCATCATTTTTAAAGATTTGAAAAAAATTACGAAATGACAAAAACGAAAGGTTATAGCCCATGTTTTTTGAAATTTTGAAAAAATAAGTTAGCCTCGTTTCTCATCATTTTGGACCATGGGCTATAGCCCATATCGTACGGCATACTATAGCGCGCCGTTTTTCATCATTTTTGAAGATTTGAAAAAAATGACGAAATGACAAAAACGAAAGGTTATAGCCCATGTTTTTTGAAATTTTGAAAAAAAAAGTTAGCCTCGTTTCTCATCATTTTGGACCATGGGCTATAGCCCATATCGTACGGCATACTATAGCGCGCCGTTTTTCATCATTTTTGAAGATTTGAAAAAAATGACAAAATGACAAAACGAAAGGTTATAGCCCATGTTTTTTGAAATTTTGAAAAAAAAGGTTAGCCTCGTTTCTCATCATTTTGGACCATGGGCTATAGCCCATATCGTACGGCATTCTATAGCGAGCCGTTTTTCATCATTTTTAAAGATTTGAAAAAAATACGAAATGACAAAAACGAAAGGTTATAGCCCATGTTTTTTGAAATTTTGAAAAAAAAAGTTAGCCTCGTTTCTCATCATTTTGGACCATGGGCTATAGCCCATATCGTACGGCATACTATAGCGCGCCGTTTTTCATCATTTTTGAAGATTTGAAAAAAATGACGAAATGACAAAAACGAAAGGTTATAGCCCATGTTTTTTGAAATTTTGAAAAAAAAAGTTAGCCTCGTTTCTCATCATTTTGGACCATGGGCTATAGCCCATATCGTACGGCATACTATAGCGCGCCGTTTTTCATCATTTTTGAAGATTTGAAAAAAATGACAAAATGACAAAAACGAAAGGTTATAGCCCATGTTTTTTTAAATTTTGAAAAAAAAAGTTAGCCTCGTTTCTCATCATTTTGGACCATGGGCTATAGCCCATATCGTACGGCATACTATAGCGCGCCGTTTTTCATCATTTTTGAAGATTTGAAAAAATGACAAAATGACAAAAACGAAAGGTTATAGCCCATGTTTTTTGAAATTTTGAAAAAAAATGTTAGCCTCGTTTCTCATCATTTTGGACCATGGGCTATAGCCCATATCGTACGGCATTCTATAGCGCGCCGTTTTTCATCATTTTTAAAGATTTGAAAAAAATTACGAAATGACAAAAACGAAAGGTTATAGCCCATGTTTTTTGAAATTTTGAAAAAAAAAGTTAGCCTCGTTTCTCATCATTTTGGACCATGGGCTATAGCCCATATCGTACGGCATACTATAGCGCGCCGTTTTTCATCATTTTTGAAGATTTGAAAAAAATGACGAAATGACAAAAACGAAAGGTTATAGCCCATGTTTTTTGAAATTTTGAAAAAAAAAGTTAGCCTCGTTTCTCATCATTTTGGACCATGGGCTATAGCCCATATCGTACGGCATACTATAGCGCGCCGTTTTTCATCATTTTTGAAGATTTGAAAAAAATGACAAAATGACAAAACGATAGGTTATAGCCCATGTTTTTTGAAATTTTGAAAAAAAAGGTTAGCCTCGTTTCTCATCATTTTGGACCATGGGCTATAGCCCATATCGTACGGCATTCTATAGCGAGCCGTTTTTCATCATTTTTAAAGATTTGAAAAAAATACGAAATGACAAAAACGAAAGGTTATAGCCCATGTTTTTTGAAATTTTGAAAAAAAAAGTTAGCCTCGTTTCTCATCATTTTGGACCATGGGCTATAGCCCATATCGTACGGCATACTATAGCGCGCCGTTTTTCATCATTTTTGAAGATTTAAAAAAAATGACGAAATGACAAAAACGAAAGGTTATAGCCCATGTTTTTTGAAATTTTGAAAAAGAAAGTTAGCCTCGTTTCTCATCATTTTGGACCATGGGCTATAGCCCATATCGTACGGCATACTATAGCGCGCCGTTTTTCATCATTTTTGAAGATTTAAAAAAAATGACGAAATGACAAAAACGAAAGGTTATAGCCCATGTTTTTTGAAATTTTGAAAAAGAAAGTTAGCCTCGTTTCTCATCATTTTGGACCATGGGCTATAGCCCATATCGTACGGCATACTATAGCGCGCCGTTTTTCATCATTTTTGAAGATTTGAAAAAAATGACAAAATGACAAAAACGAAAGGTTATAGCCCATGTTTTTTGAAATTTTGAAAAAAAAAGTTAGCCTCGTTTCTCATCATTTTGGACCATGGGCTATAGCCCATATCGTACGGCAAACTATAGCGCGCCGTTTTTCATCATTTTTTAAGATTTGAAAAAAATGACAAAATGACAAAAACGAAAGGTTATAGCCCATGTTTTTTGAAATTTTGAAAAAAAAAGTTAGCCTCGTTTCTCATCATTTTGGACCATGGGCTATAGCCCATATCGTACGGCATACTATAGCGCGCCGTTTTTCATCATTTTTGAAGATTTGAAAAAAATGACAAAATGACAAAAACGAAAGGTTATAGCCCATGTTTTTTGAAATTTTGAAAAAAAAAGTTAGCCTCGTTTCTCATCATTTTGGACCATGGGCTATAGCCCATATCGTACGGCATTCTATAGCGCGCCGTTTTTCATCATTTTTAAAGATTTGAAAAAAATTACGAAATGACAAAAACGAAAGGTTATAGCCCATGTTTTTGAAATTTTGAAAAAAAAAGTTAGCCTCGTTTCTCATCATTTTGGACCATGGGCTATAGCCCATATCGTACGGCATACTATAGCGTGCCGTTTTTCATCATTTTTGAAGATTTGAAAAAAATTACGAAATGACAAAAACGAAAGGTTATAGCCCATGTTTTTTGAAATTTTGAAAAAAAAAGTTAGCCTCGTTTCTCATCATTTCGGACCATGGGCTATAGCCCATATCGTACGGCATACTATAGCGCGCCGTTTTTCATCATTTTTGAAGATTTGAAAAAAATTACGAAATGACAAAAACGAAAGGTTATAGCCCATGTTTTTTGAAATTTTGAAAAAAAAAGTTAGCCTAGTTTCTCATCATTTTGGACCATGGGCTATAGCCCATATCGTACGGCATACTATAGCGCACCGTTTTACATCATTTTTGAAGATTTGAAAAAAATGACAAAATGACAAAAACGAAAGGTTATAGCCCATGTTTTTTGAAATTTTGAAAAAAAAAGTTAGCCTCGTTTCTCATCATTTTGGACCATGGGCTATAGCCCATATCGTACGGCATTCTATAGCGCGCCATTTTTCATCATTTTTAAAGATTTGAAAAAAATTACGAAATGACAAAAACGAAAGGTTATAGCCCATGTTTTTTTAAATTTTGAAAAAAAAAGTTAGCCTCGTTTCTCATCATTTTGGACCATGGGCTATAGCCCATATCGTACGGCATACTATAGCGCGCCGTTTTTCATCATTTTTGAAGATTTGAAAAAAATGACGAAATGACAAAAACGAAAGGTTATAGCCCATGTTTTTTTAAATTTTGAAAAAAAAAGTTAGCCTCGTTTCTCATCATTTTGGACCATGGGCTATAGCCCATATCGTACGGCATACTATAGCGCGCCGTTTTTCATCATTTTTGAAGATTTGAAAAAAATGACGAAATGACAAAAACGAAAGGTTATATCCCATGTTTTTTGAAATTTTGAAAAAAAAAGTTAGCCTCGTTTCTCATCATTTTGGACCATGGGCTATAGCCCATATCGTACGGCATACTATAGCGCGCCGTTTTTCATCATTTTTGAAGATTTGAAAAAAATGACGAAATGACAAAAACGAAAGGTTATAGCCCATGTTTTTTGAAATTTTGAAAAAAAAAGTTAGCCTCGTTTCTCATCATTTTGGACCATGGGCTATAGCCCATATCGTACGGCATACTATAGCGCGCCGTTTTTCATCATTTTTGAAGATTTGAAAAAAATGACAAAATGACAAAAACGAAAGGTTATAGCCCATGTTTTTTGAAATTTTGAAAAAAAAGTTAGCCTCGTTTCTCATCATTTTGGACCATGGGCTATAGCCCATATCGTACGGCATTCTATAGCGCGCCGTTTTTCATCATTTTTAAAGATTTGAAAAAAATTACGAAATGACAAAAACGAAAGGTTATAGCCCATGTTTTTTGAAATTTTGAAAAAAAAAGTTAGCCTCGTTTCTCATCATTTTGGACCATGGGCTATAGCCCATATCGTACGGCATTCTATAGCGCGCCGTTTTTCATAATTTTTAAAGATTTGAAAAAAATTACGAAATGACAAAAACGAAAGGTTATAGCCCATGTTTTTTGAAATTTTGAAAAAAAAAGTTAACCTCGTTTCTCATCATTTTGGACCATGGGCTATAGCCCATATCGTACGGCATACTATAGCACGCCGTTTTCATCATTTTTGAAGATTTGAAAAAAATGACGAAATGACAAAAACGAAAGGTTATAGCCCATGTTTTTTGAAATTTTGGAAAAAAAAGTTAGCCTCGTTTCTCATCATTTTGGACCATGGGCTATAGCCCATATCGTACGGCATTCTATAGCGCGCCGTTTTTCATCATTTTTAAAGATTTGAAAAAAATTACGAAATGACAAAAACGAAAGGTTATAGCCCATGTTTTTTGAAATTTTGAAAAAAAAAGTTAGCCTCGTTTCTCATCATTTCGGACCATGGGCTATAGCCCATATCGTACGGCATACTATAGCGCGCCGTTTTCATCATTTTTGAAGATTTGAAAAAAATGACGAAATGACAAAAACGAAAGGTTATAGCCCATGTTTTTTGAAATTTTGAAAAAAAAAGTTAGCCTCGTTTCTCATCATTTCGGACCATGGGCTATAGCCCATATCGTACGGCATACTATAGCGCGCCGTTTTTCATCATTTTTGAAGATTTGAAAAAAATTACGAAATGACAAAAACGAAAGGTTATAGCCCATGTTTTTTGAAATTTTGAAAAAAAAAGTTAGCCTAGTTTCTCATCATTTTGGACCATGGGCTATAGCCCATATCGTACGGCATTCTATAGCGCGCCATTTTTCATCATTTTTAAAGATTTGAAAAAAATTACGAAATGACAAAAACGAAAGGTTATAGCCCATGTTTTTTGAAATTTTGAAAAAAAAAGTTAGCCTCGTTTCTCATCATTTTGGACCATGGGCTATAGCCCATATCGTACGGCATACTATAGCGCGCCGTTTTTCATCATTTTTGAAGATTTGAAAAAAATGACGAAATGACAAAAACGAAAGGTTATAGCCCATGTTTTTTTAAATTTTGAAAAAAAAAGTTAGCCTCGTTTCTCATCATTTTGGACCATGGGCTATAGCCCATATCGTACGGCATACTATAGCGCGCCGTTTTTCATCATTTTTGAAGATTTGAAAAAAATGACGAAATGACAAAAACGAAAGGTTATATCCCATGTTTTTTGAAATTTTGAAAAAAAAAGTTAGGCTCGTTTCTCATCATTTTGGACCATGGGCTATAGCCCATATCGTACGGCATACTATAGCGCGCCGTTTTTCATCATTTTTGAAGATTTGAAAAAAATGACGAAATGACAAAAACGAAAGGTTATAGCCCATGTTTTTTGAAATTTTGAAAAAAAAAGTTAGCCTCGTTTCTCATCATTTTGGACCATGGGCTATAGCCCATATCGTACGGCATACTATAGCGCGCCGTTTTTCATCATTTTTGAAGATTTGAAAAAAATGACAAAATGACAAAAACGAAAGGTTATAGCCCATGTTTTTTGAAATTTTGAAAAAAAAGTTAGCCTCGTTTCTCATCATTTTGGACCATGGGCTATAGCCCATATCGTACGGCATTCTATAGCGCGCCGTTTTTCATCATTTTTAAAGATTTGAAAAAAATTACGAAATGACAAAAACGAAAGGTTATAGCCCATGTTTTTTGAAATTTTGAAAAAAAAAGTTAGCCTCGTTTCTCATCATTTTGGACCATGGGCTATAGCCCATATCGTACGGCATTCTATAGCGCGCCGTTTTTCATAATTTTTTAAGATTTGAAAAAAATTACGAAATGACAAAAACGAAAGGTTATAGCCCATGTTTTTTGAAATTTTGAAAAAAAAAGTTAACCTCGTTTCTCATCATTTTGGACCATGGGCTATAGCCCATATCGTACGGCATACTATAGCGCGCCGTTTTCATCATTTTTGAAGATTTGAAAAAAATGACGAAATGACAAAAACGAAAGGTTATAGCCCATGTTTTTTGAAATTTTGAAAAAAAAAGTTAGCCTCGTTTCTCATCATTTTGGACCATGGGCTATAGCCCATATCGTACGGCATTCTATAGCGCGCCGTTTTTCATCATTTTTAAAGATTTGAAAAAAAATTACGAAATGACAAAAACGAAAGGTTATAGCCCATGTTTTTTGAAATTTTGAAAAAAAAAGTTAGCCTCGTTTCTCATCATTTCGGACCATGGGCTATAGCCCATATCGTACGGCATACTATAGCGCGCCGTTTTCATCATTTTTGAAGATTTGAAAAAAATGACGAAATGACAAAAACGAAAGGTTATAGCCCATGTTTTTTGAAATTTTGAAAAAAAAAGTTAGCCTAGTTTCTCATCATTTTGGACCATGGGCTATAGCCCATATCGTACGGCATACTATAGCGCACCGTTTTTCATAATTTTTGAAGATTTGAAAAAAATGACAAAATGACAAAAACGAAAGGTTATAGCCCATGTTTTTTGAAATTTTGAAAAAAAAAGTTAGCCTCGTTTCTCATCATTTTGGACCATGGGCTATAGCCCATATCGTACGGCATTCTATAGCGCGCCGTTTTTCATCATTTTTAAAGATTTGAAAAAATTACGAAATGACAAAAACGAAAGGTTATAGCCCATGTTTTTTGAAATTTTGAAAAAAAAAGTTAGCCTCGTTTCTCATCATTTTGGACCATGGGCTATAGCCCATATCGTACGGCATACTATAGCGCGCCGTTTTTCATCATTTTTGAAGATTTGAAAAAAATGACGAAATGACAAAAACGAAAGGTTATAGCCCATGTTTTTTTAAATTTTGAAAAAAAAAGTTAGCCTCGTTTCTCATCATTTTGGACCATGGGCTATAGCCCATATCGTACGGCATACTATAGCGCGCCGTTTTTCATCATTTTTGAAGATTTGAAAAAAATGACGAAATGACAAAAACGAAAGGTTATAGCCGATGTTTTTTGAAATTTTGAAAAAAAAATTTAGCCTCGTTTCTCATCATTTTGGACCATGGGCTATAGCCCATATCGTACGGCATACTATAGCGCGCCGTTTTTCATCATTTTTGAAGATTTGAAAAAAATGACAAAATGACAAAAACGAAAGGTTATAGCCCATGTTTTTTGAAATT
Source organism: Protomyctophum bolini (assembly GCF_963924005.1). NCBI lineage: Eukaryota > Metazoa > Chordata > Actinopteri > Myctophiformes > Myctophidae > Protomyctophum > Protomyctophum bolini. The sequence goes on from NC_137865.1 coordinate 44,144,060, forward strand.
TTGAAAAAAAAGTTAGCCTCGTTTCTCATCATTTTGGACCATGGGCTATAGCCCATATCGTACGGCATACTATAGCGCGCCGTTTTTCATCATTTTTGAAGATTTGAAAAAAATGACAAAATGACAAAACGAAAGGTTATAGCCCATGTTTTTTGAAATTTTGAAAAAAAAAGTTAGCCTCGTTTCTCATCATTTTGGACCATGGGCTATAGCCCATATCGTACGGCATTCTATAGCGCACCGTTTTTCATCATTTTTAAAGATTTGAAAAAAATTACGAAATGACAAAAACGAAAGGTTATAGCCCATGTTTTTTGAAATTTTGAAAAAAAAAGTTAGCCTCGTTTCTCATCATTTTGGACCATGGGCTATAGCCCATATCGTACGGCATACTATAGCGCGCCGTTTTTCATCATTTTTGAAGATTTGAAAAAAATGACGAAATGACAAAAACGAAAGGTTATAGCCCATGTTTTTTGAAATTTTGAAAAAAAAAAGTTAGCCTCGTTTCTCATCATTTTGGACCATGGGCTATAGCCCATATCGTACGGCATACTATAGCGCGCCGTTTTTCATCATTTTTGAAGATTTGAAAAAAATGACAAAATGACAAAAACGAAAGGTTATAGCCCATGTTTTTTTAAATTTTGAAAAAAAAGTTAGCCTCGTTTCTCATCATTTTGGACCATGGGCTATAGCCCATATCGTACGGCATTCTATAGCGCGCCGTTTTTCATAATTTTTAAAGATTTGAAAAAAATACGAAATGACAAAAACGAAAGGTTATAGCCCATGTTTTTTGAAATTTTGAAAAAAAAAGTTAACCTCGTTTCTCATCATTTTGGACCATGGGCTATAGCCCATATCGTACGGCATACTATAGCGCGCCGTTTTCATCATTTTTGAAGATTTGAAAAAAATGACGAAATGACAAAAACGTAAGGTTATAGCCCATGTTTTTTGAAATTTTGAAAAAAAAAGTTAGCCTCGTTTCTCATCATTTTGGACCATGGGCTATAGCCCATATCGTACGGCATTCTATAGCGCGCCGTTTTTCATCATTTTTAAAGATTTGAAAAAAATTACGAAATGACAAAAACGAAAGGTTATAGCCCATGTTTTTTGAAATTTTGAAAAAAAAAGTTAGCCTCGTTTCTCATCATTTCGGACCATGGGCTATAGCCCATATCGTACGGCATACTATAGCGCGCCGTTTTCATCATTTTTGAAGATTTGAAAAAAATGACGAAATGACAAAAACGAAAGGTTATAGCCCATGTTTTTTGAAATTTTGAAAAAAAAAGTTAGCCTAGTTTCTCATCATTTCGGACCATGGGCTATAGCCCATATCGTACGGCATACTATAGCGCGCCGTTTTTCATCATTTTTGAAGATTTGAAAAAAATTACGAAATGACAAAAACGAAAGGTTATAGCCCATGTTTTTTGAAATTTTGAAAAAAAAAGTTAGCCTAGTTTCTCATCATTTTGGACCATGGGCTATAGCCCATATCGTACGGCATTCTATAGCGCGCCATTTTTCATCATTTTTAAAGATTTGAAAAAAATTACGAAATGACAAAAACGAAAGGTTATAGCCCATGTTTTTTGAAATTTTGAAAAAAAAAGTTAGCCTCGTTTCTCATCATTTTGGACCATGGGCTATAGCCCATATCGTACGGCATACTATAGCGCGCCGTTTTTCATCATTTTTGAAGATTTGAAAAAAATGACGAAATGACAAAAACGAAAGGTTATAGCCCATGTTTTTTTAAATTTTGAAAAAAAAAGTTAGCCTCGTTTCTCATCATTTTGGACCATGGGCTATAGCCCATATCGTACGGCATACTATAGCGCGCCGTTTTTCATCATTTTTGAAGATTTGAAAAAAATGACGAAATGACAAAAACGAAAGGTTATATCCCATGTTTTTTGAAATTTTGAAAAAAAAAGTTAGGCTCGTTTCTCATCATTTTGGACCATGGGCTATAGCCCATATCGTACGGCATACTATAGCGCGCCGTTTTTCATCATTTTTGAAGATTTGAAAAAAATGACGAAATGACAAAAACGAAAGGTTATAGCCCATGTTTTTTGAAATTTTGAAAAAAAAAGTTAGCCTCGTTTCTCATCATTTTGGACCATGGGCTATAGCCCATATCGTACGGCATACTATAGCGCGCCGTTTTTCATCATTTTTGAAGATTTGAAAAAAATGACAAAATGACAAAAACGAAAGGTTATAGCCCATGTTTTTTGAAATTTTGAAAAAAAAGTTAGCCTCGTTTCTCATCATTTTGGACCATGGGCTATAGCCCATATCGTACGGCATTCTATAGCGCGCCGTTTTTCATCATTTTTAAAGATTTGAAAAAAATTACGAAATGACAAAAACGAAAGGTTATAGCCCATGTTTTTTGAAATTTTGAAAAAAAAGTTAGCCTCGTTTCTCATCATTTTGGACCATGGGCTATAGCCCATATCGTACGGCATTCTATAGCGCGCCGTTTTTCATAATTTTTTAAGATTTGAAAAAAATTACGAAATGACAAAAACGAAAGGTTATAGCCCATGTTTTTTGAAATTTTGAAAAAAAAAGTTAACCTCGTTTCTCATCATTTTGGACCATGGGCTATAGCCCATATCGTACGGCATACTATAGCGCGCCGTTTTCATCATTTTTGAAGATTTGAAAAAAATGACGAAATGACAAAAACGAAAGGTTATAGCCCATGTTTTTTGAAATTTTGAAAAAAAAAGTTAGCCTCGTTTCTCATCATTTTGGACCATGGGCTATAGCCCATATCGTACGGCATTCTATAGCGCGCCGTTTTTCATCATTTTTAAAGATTTGAAAAAAAATTACGAAATGACAAAAACGAAAGGTTATAGCCCATGTTTTTTGAAATTTTGAAAAAAAAAGTTAGCCTCGTTTCTCATCATTTCGGACCATGGGCTATAGCCCATATCGTACGGCATACTATAGCGCGCCGTTTTCATCATTTTTGAAGATTTGAAAAAAATGACGAAATGACAAAAACGAAAGGTTATAGCCCATGTTTTTTGAAATTTTGAAAAAAAAAGTTAGCCTAGTTTCTCATCATTTTGGACCATGGGCTATAGCCCATATCGTACGGCATACTATAGCGCACCGTTTTTCATAATTTTTGAAGATTTGAAAAAAATGACAAAATGACAAAAACGAAAGGTTATAGCCCATGTTTTTTGAAATTTTGAAAAAAAAAGTTAGCCTCGTTTCTCATCATTTTGGACCATGGGCTATAGCCCATATCGTACGGCATTCTATAGCGCGCCGTTTTTCATCATTTTTAAAGATTTGAAAAAATTACGAAATGACAAAAACGAAAGGTTATAGCCCATGTTTTTTGAAATTTTGAAAAAAAAAGTTAGCCTCGTTTCTCATCATTTTGGACCATGGGCTATAGCCCATATCGTACGGCATACTATAGCGCGCCGTTTTTCATCATTTTTGAAGATTTGAAAAAAATGACGAAATGACAAAAACGAAAGGTTATAGCCCATGTTTTTTTAAATTTTGAAAAAAAAAGTTAGCCTCGTTTCTCATCATTTTGGACCATGGGCTATAGCCCATATCGTACGGCATACTATAGCGCGCCGTTTTTCATCATTTTTGAAGATTTGAAAAAAATGACGAAATGACAAAAACGAAAGGTTATAGCCGATGTTTTTTGAAATTTTGAAAAAAAAATTTAGCCTCGTTTCTCATCATTTTGGACCATGGGCTATAGCCCATATCGTACGGCATACTATAGCGCGCCGTTTTTCATCATTTTTGAAGATTTGAAAAAAATGACAAAATGACAAAAACGAAAGGTTATAGCCCATGTTTTTTGAAATTTTGAAAAAAAAGTTAGCCTCGTTTCTCATCATTTTGGACCATGGGCTATAGCCCATATCGTACGGCATACTATAGCGCGCCGTTTTTCATCATTTTTGAAGATTTGAAAAAAATGACAAAATGACAAAACGAAAGGTTATAGCCCATGTTTTTTGAAATTTTGAAAAAAAAAGTTAGCCTCGTTTCTCATCATTTTGGACCATGGGCTATAGCCCATATCGTACGGCATTCTATAGCGCACCGTTTTTCATCATTTTTAAAGATTTGAAAAAAATTACGAAATGACAAAAACGAAAGGTTATAGCCCATGTTTTTTGAAATTTTGAAAAAAAAAGTTAGCCTCGTTTCTCATCATTTTGGACCATGGGCTATAGCCCATATCGTACGGCATACTATAGCGCGCCGTTTTTCATCATTTTTGAAGATTTGAAAAAAATGACGAAATGACAAAAACGAAAGGTTATAGCCCATGTTTTTTGAAATTTTGAAAAAAAAAAGTTAGCCTCGTTTCTCATCATTTTGGACCATGGGCTATAGCCCATATCGTACGGCATACTATAGCGCGCCGTTTTTCATCATTTTTGAAGATTTGAAAAAAATGACAAAATGACAAAAACGAAAGGTTATAGCCCATGTTTTTTTAAATTTTGAAAAAAAAGTTAGCCTCGTTTCTCATCATTTTGGACCATGGGCTATAGCCCATATCGTACGGCATTCTATAGCGCGCCGTTTTTCATAATTTTTAAAGATTTGAAAAAAATTACGAAATGACAAAAACGAAAGGTTATAGCCCATGTTTTTTGAAATTTTGAAAAAAAAAGTTAACCTCGTTTCTCATCATTTTGGACCATGGGCTATAGCCCATATCGTACGGCATACTATAGCGCGCCGTTTTCATCATTTTTGAAGATTTGAAAAAAATGACGAAATGACAAAAACGTAAGGTTATAGCCCATGTTTTTTGAAATTTTGAAAAAAAAAGTTAGCCTCGTTTCTCATCATTTTGGACCATGGGCTATAGCCCATATCGTACGGCATTCTATAGCGCGCCGTTTTTCATCATTTTTAAAGATTTGAAAAAAATTACGAAATGACAAAAACGAAAGGTTATAGCCCATGTTTTTTGAAATTTTGAAAAAAAAAGTTAGCCTCGTTTCTCATCATTTCGGACCATGGGCTATAGCCCATATCGTACGGCATACTATAGCGCGCCGTTTTCATCATTTTTGAAGATTTGAAAAAAATGACGAAATGACAAAAACGAAAGGTTATAGCCCATGTTTTTTGAAATTTTGAAAAAAAAAGTTAGCCTAGTTTCTCATCATTTTGGACCATGGGCTATAGCCCATATCGTACGGCATACTATAGCGCACCGTTTTTCATAATTTTTGAAGATTTGAAAAAAATGACAAAATGACAAAAACGAAAGGTTATAGCCCATGTTTTTTGAAATTTTGAAAAAAAAAGTTAGCCTCGTTTCTCATCATTTTGGACCATGGGCTATAGCCCATATCGTACGGCATTCTATAGCGCGCCGTTTTTCATCATTTTTAAAGATTTGAAAAAATTACGAAATGACAAAAACGAAAGGTTATAGCCCATGTTTTTTGAAATTTTGAAAAAAAAAGTTAGCCTCGTTTCTCATCATTTTGGACCATGGGCTATAGCCCATATCGTACGGCATACTATAGCGCGCCGTTTTTCATCATTTTTGAAGATTTGAAAAAAATGACGAAATGACAAAAACGAAAGGTTATAGCCCATGTTTTTTTAAATTTTGAAAAAAAAAGTTAGCCTCGTTTCTCATCATTTTGGACCATGGGCTATAGCCCATATCGTACGGCATACTATAGCGCGCCGTTTTTCATCATTTTTGAAGATTTGAAAAAAATGACGAAATGACAAAAACGAAAGGTTATAGCCAATGTTTTTTGAAATTTTGAAAAAAAAAGTTAGCCTCGTTTCTCATCATTTTGGACCATGGGCTATAGCCCATATCGTACGGCATACTATAGCGCGCCGTTTTTCATCATTTTTGAAGATTTGAAAAAAATGACAAAATGACAAAAACGAAAGGTTATAGCCCATGTTTTTTGAAAATTTGAAAAAAAAGTTAGCCTCGTTTCTCATCATTTTGGACCATGGGCTATAGCCCATATCGTACGGCATACTATAGCGCGCCGTTTTTCATCATTTTTGAAGATTTGAAAAAAATGACAAAATGACAAAACGAAAGGTTATAGCCCATGTTTTTTGAAATTTTGAAAAAAGAAGTTAGCCTCGTTTCTCATCATTTTGGACCATGGGCTATAGCCCATATCGTACGGCATTCTATAGCGCGCCGTTTTTCATCATTTTTAAAGATTTGAAAAAAATTACGAAATGACAAAAACGAAAGGTTATAGCCCATGTTTTTTGAAATTTTGAAAAAAAAAGTTAGCCTCGTTTCTCATCATTTTGGACCATGGGCTATAGCCCATATCGTACGGCATACTATAGCGCGCCGTTTTTCATCATTTTTGAAGATTTGAAAAAAATGACAAAATGACAAAAACGAAAGGTTATAGCCCATGTTTTTTGAAATTTTGAAAAAAAAAGTTAGCCTCGTTTCTCATCATTTTGGACCATGGGCTATAGCCCATATCGTACGGCATTCTATAGCGAGCCGTTTTTCATCATTTTTAAAGATTTGAAAAAAATACGAAATGACAAAAACGAAAGGTAATAGCCCATGTTTTTTGAAATTTTGAAAAAAAAAGTTAGCCTCGTTTCTCATCATTTTGGACCATGGGCTATAGCCCATATCGTACGGCATACTATAGCGCGCCGTTTTTCATCATTTTTGAAGATTTGAAAAAAATGACGAAATGACAAAAACGAAAGGTTATAGCCCATGTTTTTTGAAATTTTGAAAAAAAAAGTTAGCCTCGTTTCTCATCATTTTGGACCATGGGCTATAGCCCATATCGTACGGCATACTATAGCGCGCCGTTTTTCATCATTTTTGAAGATTTGAAAAAAATGACGAAATGACAAAAACGAAAGGTTATAGCCCATGTTTTTTGAAATTTTGAAAAAAAAAGTTAGCCTCGTTTCTCATCATTTTGGACCATGGGCTATAGCCCATATCGTACGGCATACTATAGCGCGCCGTTTTTCATCATTTTTGAAGATTTGAAAAAAATGACAAAATGACAAAAACGAAAGGTTATAGCCCATGTTTTTTGAAATTTTGAAAAAAAAAGTTAGCCTCGTTTCTCATCATTTTGGACCATGGGCTATAGCCCATATCGTACGGCATACTATAGCGCGCCGTTTTTCATCATTTTTGAAGATTTGAAAAAAATGACAAAATGACAAAAACGAAAGGTTATAGCCCATGTTTTTTGAAATTTTGAAAAAAAAAGTTAGCCTCGTTTCTCATCATTTTGGACCATGGGCTATAGCCCATATCGTACGGCATTCTATAGCGCGCCGTTTTTCATCATTTTTAAAGATTTGAAAAAAATTACGAAATGACAAAAACGAAAGGTTATAGCCCATGTTTTTTGAAATTTTGAAAAAAAAAGTTAGCCTCGTTTCTCATCATTTTGGACCATGGGCTATAGCCCATATCGTACGGCATACTATAGCGCGCCGTTTTTCATCGTTTTTGAAGATTTGAAAAAAATGACGAAATGACAAAAACGAAAGGTTATAGCCCATGTTTTTTGAAATTTTGAAAAAAAAAGTTAGCCTCGTTTCTCATCATTTTGGACCATGGGCTATAGCCCATATCGTACGGCATACTATAGCGCGCCGTTTTTCATCATTTTTGAAGATTTGAAAAAAATGACAAAATGACAAAACGAAAGGTTATAGCCCATGTTTTTTGAAATTTTGAAAAAAAAAGTTAGCCTCGTTTCTCATCATTTTGGACCATGGGCTATAGCCCATATCGTACGGCATTCTATAGCGCGCCGTTTTTCATCATTTTTAAAGATTTGAAAAAAATTACGAAATGACAAAAACGAAAGGTTATAGCCCATGTTTTTTGAAATTTTGAAAAAAAAAGTTAGCCTCGTTTCTCATCATTTTGGACCATGGGCTATAGCCCATATCGTACGGCATACTATAGCGCGCCGTTTTTCATCATTTTTGAAGATTTGAAAAAAATGACAAAATGACAAAAACGAAAGGTTATAGCCCATGTTTTTTGAAATTTTGAAAAAAAAAGTTAGCCTCGTTTCTCATCATTTTGGACCATGGGCTATAGCCCATATCGTACGGCATACTATAGCGCGCCGTTTTTCATCATTTTTGAAGATTTGAAAAAAATGACAAAATGACAAAAACGAAAGGTTATAGCCCATGTTTTTTGAAATTTTGAAAAAAAAAGTTAGCCTCGTTTCTCATCATTTTGGACCATGGGCTATAGCCCATATCGTACGGCATTCTATAGCGCGCCGTTTTTCATCATTTTTAAAGATTTGAAAAAAATTACGAAATGACAAAAACGAAAGGTTATAGCCCATGTTTTTTGAAATTTTGAAAAAAAAAGTTAGCCTCGTTTCTCATCATTTTGGACCATGGGCTATAGCCCATATCGTACGGCATACTATAGCGCGCCGTTTTTCATCATTTTTGAAGATTTGAAAAAAATGACGAAATGACAAAAACGAAAGGTTATAGCCCATGTTTTTTGAAATTTTGAAAAAAAAAGTTAGCCTCGTTTCTCATCATTTTGGACCATGGGCTATAGCCCATATCGTACGGCATACTATAGCGCGCCGTTTTTCATCATTTTTGAAGATTTGAAAAAAATGACAAAATGACAAAACGAAAGGTTATAGCCCATGTTTTTTGAAATTTTGAAAAAAAAAGTTAGCCTCGTTTCTCATCATTTTGGACCATGGGCTATAGCCCATATCGTACGGCATTCTATAGCGCACCGTTTTTCATCATTTTTAAAGATTTGAAAAAAATTACGAAATGACAAAAACGAAAGGTTATAGCCCATGTTTTTTGAAATTTTGAAAAAAAAAGTTAGCCTCGTTTCTCATCATTTTGGACCATGGGCTATAGCCCATATCGTACGGCATACTATAGCGCGCCGTTTTTCATCATTTTTGAAGATTTGAAAAAAATGACGAAATGACAAAAACGAAAGGTTATAGCCCATGTTTTTTGAAATTTTGAAAAAAAAAGTTAGCCTCGTTTCTCATCATTTTGGACCATGGGCTATAGCCCATATCGTACGGCATACTATAGCGCGCCGTTTTTCATCATTTTTGAAGATTTGAAAAAAATGACGAAATGACAAAAACGAAAGGTTATAGCCCATGTTTTTTGAAATTTTGAAAAAAAAAGTTAGCCTCGTTTCTCATCATTTTGGACCATGGGCTATAGCCCATATCGTACGGCATACTATAGCGCGCCGTTTTTCATCATTTTTGAAGATTTGAAAAAAATGACAAAATGACAAAAACGAAAGGTTATAGCCCATGTTTTTTGAAATTTTGAAAAAAAAGTTAGCCTCGTTTCTCATCATTTTGGACCATGGGCTATAGCCCATATCGTACGGCATTCTATAGCGCGCCGTTTTTCATCATTTTTAAAGATTTGAAAAAAATTACGAAATGACAAAAACGAAAGGTTATAGCCCATGTTTTTTGAAATTTTGAAAAAAAAAGTTAGCCTCGTTTCTCATCATTTTGGACCATGGGCTATAGCCCATATCGTACGGCATACTATAGCGCGCCGTTTTTCATCATTTTTGAAGATTTGAAAAAAATGACAAAATGACAAAAACGAAAGGTTATAGCCCATGTTTTTTGAAATTTTGAAAAAAAAAGTTAGCCTCGTTTCTCATCATTTTGGACCATGGGCTATAGCCCATATCGTACGGCATACTATAGCGCGCCGTTTTTCATCATTTTTGAAGATTTGAAAAAAATGACGAAATGACAAAAACGAAAGGTTATAGCCCATGTTTTTTGAAATTTTGAAAAAAAAAGTTAGCCTCGTTTCTCATCATTTTGGACCATGGGCTATAGCCCATATCGTACGGCATTCTATAGCGCGCCGTTTTTCATCATTTTTAAAGATTTGAAAAAAATGACGAAATGACAAAAACGAAAGGTTATAGCCCATGTTTTTTGAAATTTTGAAAAAAAAAGTTAGCCTCGTTTCTCATCATTTTGGACCATGGGCTATAGCCCATATCGTACGGCATACTATAGCGCGCCGTTTTTCATCATTTTTGAAGATTTGAAAAAAATGACAAAATGACAAAACGAAAGGTTATAGCCCATGTTTTTTGAAATTTTGAAAAAAAAAGTTAGCCTCGTTTCTCATCATTTTGGACCATGGGCTATAGCCCATATCGTACGGCATACTATAGCGCGCCGTTTTTCATCATTTTTGAAGATTTGAAAAAAATGACAAAATGACAAAACGAAAGGTTATAGCCCATGTTTTTGAAATTTTGAAAAAAAAAAAGTTAGCCTCGTTTCTCATCATTTTGGACCATGGGCTATAGCCCATATCGTACGGCATACTATAGCGCGCCGTTTTTCATCATTTTTGAAGATTTGAAAAAAATGACGAAATGACAAAAACGAAAGGTTATAGCCCATGTTTTTTGAAATTTTGAAAAAAAAAGTTAGCCTCGTTTCTCATCATTTCGGACCATGGGCTATAGCCCATATCGTACGGCATTCTATAGCGCGCCGTTTTTCATCATTTTTAAAGATTTGAAAAAAATTACGAAATGACAAAAACGAAAGGTTATAGCCCATGTTTTTTGAAATTTTGAAAAAAAGTTAGCCTCGTTTCTCATCATTTTGGACCATGGGCTATAGCCCATATCGTACGGCATACTATAGCGCGCCGTTTTTCATCATTTTTGAAGATTTGAAAAAAATGACGAAATGACAAAAACGAAAGGTTATAGCCCATGTTTTTTGAAATTTTGAAAAAAAAAGTTAGCCTCGTTTCTCATCATTTTGGACCATGGGCTATAGCCCATATCGTACGGAATTCTATAGCGCGCCGTTTTTCATCATTTTTAAAGATTTGAAAAAAATATGAAATGACAAAAACGAAAGGTTATAGCCCATGTTTTTTGAAATTTTGAAAAAAAAAGTTAGCCTCGTTTCTCATCATTTTGGACCATGGGCTATAGCCCATATCGTACGGCATACTATAGCGCGCCGTTTTTCATCATTTTTGAAGATTTGAAAAAAATGACGAAATGACAAAAACGAAAGGTTATAGCCCATGTTTTTTGAAATTTTGAAAAAAAAAGTTAGCCTCGTTTCTCATCATTTCGGACCATGGGCTATAGCCCATATCGTACGGCATTCTATAGCGCGCCGTTTTTCATCATTTTTAAAGATTTGAAAAAAATTACGAAATGACAAAAACGAAAGGTTATAGCCCATGTTTTTTGAAATTTTGAAAAAAAAAGTTAGCCTCGTTTCTCATCATTTTGGACCATGGGCTATAGCCCATATCGTACGGCATACTATAGCGCGCCGTTTTTCATCATTTTTGAAGATTTGAAAAAAATGACAAAATGACAAAACGAAAGGTTATAGCCCATGTTTTTGAAATTTTGAAAAAAAAAGTTAGCCTCGTTTCTCATCATTTTGGACCATGGGCTATAGCCCATATCGTACGGCATACTATAGCGCGCCGTTTTTCATCATTTTTGAAGATTTGAAAAAAATGACGAAATGACAAAAACGAAAGGTTATAGCCCATGTTTTTTGAAATTTTGAAAAAAAAAGTTAGCCTCGTTTCTCATCATTTCGGACCATGGGCTATAGCCCATATCGTACGGCATTCTATAGCGCGCCGTTTTTCATCATTTTTAAAGATTTGAAAAAAATTACGAAATGACAAAAACGAAAGGTTATAGCCCATGTTTTTTGAAATTTTGAAAAAAAAAGTTAGCCTCGTTTCTCATCATTTTGGACCATGGGCTATAGCCCATATCGTACGGCATACTATAGCGCGCCGTTTTTCATCATTTTTGAAGATTTGAAAAAAATGACAAAATGACAAAAACGAAAGGTTATAGCCCATGTTTTTTGAAATTTTGAAAAAAAAGTTAGCCTCGTTTCTCATCATTTTGGACCATGGGCTATAGCCCATATCGTACGGCATTCTATAGCGCGCCGTTTTTCATCATTTTTAAAGATTTGAAAAAAATTACGAAATGACAAAAACGAAAGGTTATAGCCCATGTTTTTTGAAATTTTGAAAAAAAAAGTTAGCCTCATTTCTCATCATTTTGGACCATGGGCTATAGCCCATATCGTACGGCATACTATAGCGCGCCGTTTTTCATCATTTTTGAAGATTTGAAAAAAATTACGAAATGACAAAAACGAAAGGTTATAGCCCATGTTTTTGAAATTTTGAAAAAAAAAGTTAGCCTCGTTTCTCATCATTTTGGACCATGGGCTATAGCCCATATCGTACGGCATACTATAGCGCGCCGTTTTTCATCATTTTTGAAGATTTGAAAAAAATGACGAAATGACAAAAACGAAAGGTTATAGCCCATGTTTTTTGAAATTTTGAAAAAAAAAGTTAGCCTCGTTTCTCATCATTTCGGACCATGGGCTATAGCCCATATCGTACGGCATACTATAGCGCGCCGTTTTCATCATTTTTGAAGATTTGAAAAAAATGACGAAATGACAAAAACGAAAGGTTATAGCCCATGTTTTTTGAAATTTTGAAAAAAAAAGTTAGCCTAGTTTCTCATCATTTTGGACCATGGGCTATAGCCCATATCGTACGGCATACTATAGCGCACCGTTTTTCATAATTTTTGAAGATTTGAAAAAAATGACAAAATGACAAAAACGAAAGGTTATAGCCCATGTTTTTTGAAATTTTGAAAAAAAAAGTTAGCCTCGTTTCTCATCATTTTGGACCATGGGCTATAGCCCATATCGTACGGCATTCTATAGCGCGCCGTTTTTCATCATTTTTAAAGATTTGAAAAAAATTACGAAATGACAAAAACGAAAGGTTATAGCCCATGTTTTTTTAAATTTTGGAAAAAAAAGTTAGCCTCGTTTCTCATCATTTTGGACCATGGGCTATAGCCCATATCGTACGGCATACTATAGCGCGCCGTTTTTCATCATTTTTGAAGATTTGAAAAAAATGACGAAATGACAAAAACGAAAGGTTATAGCCCATGTTTTTTTTAATTTTGAAAAAAAAAGTTAGCCTCGTTTCTCATCATTTTGGACCATGGGCTATAGCCCATATCGTACGGCATACTATAGCGCGCCGTTTTTCATCATTTTTGAAGATTTGAAAAAAATGACGAAATGACAAAAACGAAAGGTTATAGCCCATGTTTTTTGAAATTTTGAAAAAAAAAGTTAGCCTCGTTTCTCATCATTTTGGACCATGGGCTATAGCCCATATCGTACGGCATACTATAGCGCGCCGTTTTCATCATTTTTGAAGATTTGAAAAAAATGACGAAATTACAAAAACGAAAGGTTATAGCCCATGTTTTTTTAAATTTTGAAAAAAAAAGTTAGCCTCGTTTCTCATCATTTTGGACCATGGGCTATAGCCCATATCGTACGGCATACTATAGCGCGCCGTTTTCATCATTTTTGAAGATTTGAAAAAAATGACGAAATTACAAAAACGAAAGGTTATAGCCCATGTTTTTTTAAATTTTGAAAAAAAAAGTTAGCCTCGTTTCTCATCATTTTGGACCATGGGCTATAGCCCATATCGTACGGCATTCTATAGCGCGCCGTTTTTCATCATTTTTAAAGATTTGAAAAAAATTACAAAATGACAAAAACGAAAGGTTATAGCCCATGTTTTTTGAAATTTTGAAAAAAAAAGTTAGCCTCGTTTCTCATCATTTTGGACCATGGGCTATAGCCCATATCGTACGGCATACTATAGCGCGCCGTTTTTCATCATTTTTGAAGATTTGAAAAAAATGACGAAATGACAAAAACGAAAGGTTATAGCCCATGTTTTTTGAAATTTTGAAAAAAAAAGTTAGCCTCGTTTCTCATCATTTTGGACCATGGGCTATAGCCCATATCGTACGGCATACTATAGCGCGCCGTTTTTCATCATTTTTGAAGATTTGAAAAAAATGACGAAATGACAAAAACGAAAGGTTATAACCCATGTTTTTTGAAATTTTGAAAAAAAAAGTTAGCCTCGTTTCTCATCATTTTGGACCATGGGCTATAGCCCATATCGTACGGCATACTATAGCGCGCCGTTTTTCATCATTTTTGAAGATTTGAAAAAAATGACGAAATGACAAAAACGAAAGGTTATAGCCCATGTTTTTTGAAATTTTGAAAAAAAAAGTTAGCCTCGTTTCTCATCATTTTGGACCATGGGCTATAGCCCATATCGTACGGCATACTATAGCGCGCCGTTTTTCATCATTTTTGAAGATTTGAAAAAAATGACAAAATGACAAAAACGAAAGGTTATAGCCCATGTTTTTTGAAATTTTGAAAAAAAAGTTAGCCTCGTTTCTCATCATTTTGGACCATGGGCTATAGCCCATATCGTACGGCATTCTATAGCGCGCCGTTTTTCATCATTTTTAAAGATTTTAAAAAAATTACGAAATGACAAAAACGAAAGCCCATGTTTTTTGAAATTTTGAAAAAAAAAGTTAGCCTCGTTTCTCATCATTTTGGACCATGGGCTATAGCCCATATCGTACGGCATACTATAGCGCGCCGTTTTTCATCATTTTTGAAGATTTGAAAAAAATGACGAAATGACAAAAACGAAAGGTTATAGCCCATGTTTTTTGAAATTTTGAAAAAAAAAGTTAGCCTCGTTTCTCATCATTTTGGACCATGGGCTATAGCCCATATCGTACGGCATACTATAGCGCGCCGTTTTTCATCATTTTTGAAGATTTGAAAAAAATGACAAAATGACAAAACGAAAGGTTATAGCCCATGTTTTTGAAATTTTGAAAAAAAAAGTTAGCCTCGTTTCTCATCATTTTGGACCATGGGCTATAGCCCATATCGTACGGCATACTATAGCGCGCCGTTTTTCATCATTTTTGAAGATTTGAAAAAAATGACGAAATGACAAAAACGAAAGGTTATAGCCCATGTTTTTTGAAATTTTGAAAAAAAAAGTTAGCCTCGTTTCTCATCATTTTGGACCATGGGCTATAGCCCATATCGTACGGCATTCTATAGCGCGCCGTTTTTCATAATTTTTAAAGATTTGAAAAAAATTACGAAATGACAAAAACGAAAGGTTATAGCCCATGTTTTTTGAAATTTTGAAAAAAAAAGTTAACCTCGTTTCTCATCATTTTGGACCATGGGCTATAGCCCATATCGTACGGCATACTATAGCGCGCCGTTTTCATCATTTTTGAAGATTTGAAAAAAATGACGAAATGACAAAAACGAAAGGTTATAGCCCATGTTTTTTGAAATTTTGAAAAAAAAAGTTAGCCTCGTTTCTCATCATTTTGGACCATGGGCTATCGTACGGCATTCTATAGCGCGCCGTTTTTCATAATTTTTAAAGATTTGAAAAAAATTACGAAATGACAAAAACGAAAGGTTATAGCCCATGTTTTTTGAAATTTTGAAAAAAAAAGTTAGCCTCGTTTCTCATCATTTTGGACCATGGGCTATAGCCCATATCGTACGGCATACTATAGCGCGCCGTTTTCATCATTTTTGAAGATTTGAAAAAAATGACGAAATTACAAAAACGAAAGGTTATAGCCCATGTTTTTTTAAATTTTGAAAAAAAAAGTTAGCCTCGTTTCTCATCATTTTGGACCATGGGCTATAGCTCATATCGTACGGCATACTATAGTGCGCCGTTTTTCATCATTTTTGAAGATTTGAAAAAAATGACAAAATGACAAAAACAAAAGGTTATAGCCCATGTTTTTTGAAATTTTGAAAAAAAAAGTTAGCCTCGTTTCTCATCATTTTGGACCATGGGCTATAGCCCATATCGTACGGCATTCTATAGCGCGCCGTTTTTCATCATTTTTAAAGATTTGAAAAAAATACGAAATGACAAAAACGAAAGGTTATAGCCCATGTTTTTTGAAATTTTGAAAAAAAAAGTTAGCCTCGTTTCTCATCATTTTGGACCATGGGCTATAGCCCATATCGTACGGCATACTATAGCGCGCCGTTTTTCATCATTTTTGAAGATTTGAAAAAAATGACAAAATGACAAAAACGAAAGGTTATAGCCCATGTTTTTTGAAATTTTGAAAAAAAAAGTTAGCCTCGTTTCTCATCATTTTGGACCATGGGCTATAGCCCATATCGTACGGCATTCTATAGCGCGCCGTTTTTCATCATTTTTAAAGATTTGAAAAAAATTACGAAATGACAAAAACGAAAGGTTATAGCCCATGTTTTTTGAAATTTTGAAAAAAAAAGTTAGCCTCGTTTCTCATCATTTTGGACCATGGGCTATAGCCCATATCGTACGGCATTCTATAGCGCGCCGTTTTTCATCATTTTTAAAGATTTGAAAAAAATTACGAAATGACAAAAACGAAAGGTTATAGCCCATGTTTTTTGAAATTTTGAAAAAAAAAGTTAGCCTCGTTTCTCATCATTTTGGACCATGGGCTATAGCCCATATCGTACGGCATACTATAGCGCGCCGTTTTTCATCATTTTTGAAGATTTGAAAAAAATGACGAAATGACAAAAACGAAAGGTTATAGCCCATGTTTTTTGAAATTTTGAAAAAAAAAGTTAGCCTCGTTTCTCATCATTTTGGACCATGGGCTATAGCCCATATCGTACGGCATACTATAGCGCGCCGTTTTTCATCATTTTTGAAGATTTGAAAAAAATGACGAAATGACAAAAACGAAAGGTTATAGCCCATGTTTTTTGAAATTTTGAAAAAAAAAGTTAGCCTCGTTTCTCATCATTTTGGACCATGGGCTATAGCCCATATCGTACGGCATTCTATAGCGAGCCGTTTTTCATCATTTTTGAAGATTTGAAAAAAATACGAAATGACAAAAACGAAAGGTAATAGCCCATGTTTTTTGAAATTTTGAAAAAAAAAGTTAGCCTCGTTTCTCATCATTTTGGACCATGGGCTATAGCCCATATCATACGGCATACTATAGCGCGCCGTTTTTCATCATTTTTGAAGATTTGAAAAAAATGACGAAATGACAAAAACGAAAGGTTATAGCCCATGTTTTTTGAAATTTTGAAAAAAAAAGTTAGCCTCGTTTCTCATCATTTTGGACCGTGGGCTATAGCCCATATCGTACGGCATACTATAGCGCGCCGTTTTTCATCATTTTTGAAGATTTGAAAAAAATGACGAAATGACAAAAACGAAAGGTTATAGCCCATGTTTTTTGAAATTTTGGAAAAAAAAGTTAGCCTCGTTTCTCATCATTTCGGACCATGGGCTATAGCCCATATCGTACGGCATACTATAGCGCGCCGTTTTTCATCATTTTTGAAGATTTGAAAAAAATGACGAAATGACAAAAACGAAAGGTTATAGCCCATGTTTTTTGAAATTTTGAAAAAAAAAGTTAGCCTCGTTTCTCATCATTTTGGACCATGGGCTATAGCCCATATCGTACGGCATTCTATAGCGCGCCGTTTTTCATCATTTTTAAAGATTTGAAAAAAATATGAAATGACAAAAACGAAAGGTTATAGCCCATGTTTTTTGAAATTTTGAAAAAAAAAGTTAGCCTCGTTTCTCATCATTTTGGACCATGGGCTATAGCCCATATCGTACGGCATACTATAGCGCGCCGTTTTTCATCATTTTTGAAGATTTGAAAAAAATGACGAAATGACAAAAACGAAAGGTTATAGCCCATGTTTTTTGAAATTTTGAAAAAAAAAGTTAGCCTCGTTTCTCATCATTTTGGACCATGGGCTATAGCCCATATCGTACGGCATACTATAGCGCGCCGTTTTTCATCATTTTTGAAGATTTGAAAAAAATGACGAAATGACAAAAACGAAAGGTTATAGCCCATGTTTTTTGAAATTTTGAAAAAAAAAAGTTAGCCTCGTTTCTCATCATTTTGGACCATGGGCTATAGCCCATATCGTACGGCATACTATAGCGCGCCGTTTTTCATCATTTTTGAAGATTTGAAAAAAATGACAAAATGACAAAACGAAAGGTTATAGCCCATGTTTTTGAAATTTTGAAAAAAAAAGTTAGCCTCGTTTCTCATCATTTTGGACCATGGGCTATAGCCCATATCGTACGGCATACTATAGCGCGCCGTTTTTCATCATTTTTGAAGATTTGAAAAAAATGACGAAATGACAAAAACGAAAGGTTATAGCCCATGTTTTTTGAAATTTTGAAAAAAAAAGTTAGCCTCTTTTCTCATCATTTCGGACCATGGGCTATAGCCCATATCGTACGGCATACTATAGCGCGCCGTTTTTCATCATTTTTGAAGATTTGAAAAAAATTACGAAATGACAAAAACGAAAGGTTATAGCCCATGTTTTTTGAAATTTTGAAAAAAAAAGTTAGCCTCGTTTCTCATCATTTTGGACCATGGGCTATAGCCCATATCGTACGGCATTCTATAGCGAGCCGTTTTTCATCATTTTTAAAGATTTGAAAAAAATACGAAATGACAAAAACGAAAGGTAATAGCCCATGTTTTTTGAAATTTTGAAAAAAAAAGTTAGCCTCGTTTCTCATCATTTTGGACCATGGGCTATAGCCCATATCGTACGGCATACTATAGCGCGCCGTTTTTCATCATTTTTGAAGATTTGAAAAAAATGACGAAATGACAAAAACGAAAGGTTATAGCCCATGTTTTTTGAAATTTTGAAAAAAAAAGTTAGCCTCGTTTCTCATCATTTTGGACCATGGGCTATAGCCCATATCGTACGGCATACTATAGCGCGCCGTTTTTCATCATTTTTGAAGATTTGAAAAAAATGACAAAATGACAAAAACGAAAGGTTATAGCCCATGTTTTTTGAAATTTTGAAAAAAAAAGTTAGCCTCGTTTCTCATCATTTTGGACCATGGGCTATAGCCCATATCGTACGGCATACTATAGCGCGCCGTTTTTCATCATTTTTGAAGATTTGAAAAAAATGACAAAATGACAAAAACGAAAGGTTATAGCCCATGTTTTTTGAAATTTTGAAAAAAAAAGTTAGCCTCGTTTCTCATCATTTTGGACCATGGGCTATAGCCCATATCGTACGGCATTCTATAGCGCGCCGTTTTTCATCATTTTTAAAGATTTGAAAAAAATTACGAAATGACAAAAACGAAAGGTTATAGCCCATGTTTTTTGAAATTTTGAAAAAAAAAGTTAGCCTCGTTTCTCATCATTTTGGACCATGGGCTATAGCCCATATCGTACGGCATTCTATAGCGAGCCGTTTTTCATCATTTTTGAAGATTTGAAAAAAATACGAAATGACAAAAACGAAAGGTAATAGCCCATGTTTTTTGAAATTTTGAAAAAAAAAGTTAGCCTCGTTTCTCATCATTTTGGACCATGGGCTATAGCCCATATCATACGGCATACTATAGCGCGCCGTTTTTCATCATTTTTGAAGATTTGAAAAAAATGACGAAATGACAAAAACGAAAGGTTATAGCCCATGTTTTTTGAAATTTTGAAAAAAAAAGTTAGCCTCGTTTCTCATCATTTTGGACCATGGGCTATAGCCCATATCGTACGGCATACTATAGCGCGCCGTTTTTCATCATTTTTGAAGATTTGAAAAAAATGACAAAATGACAAAAACGAAAGGTTATAGCCCATGTTTTTTGAAATTTTGAAAAAAAAAGTTAGCCTCGTTTCTCATCATTTTGGACCATGGGCTATAGCCCATATCGTACGGCATACTATAGCGCGCCGTTTTTCATCATTTTTGAAGATTTGAAAAAAATGACAAAATGACAAAAACGAAAGGTTATAGCCCATGTTTTTTGAAATTTTGAAAAAAAAAGTTAGCCTCGTTTCTCATCATTTTGGACCATGGGCTATAGCCCATATCGTACGGCATTCTATAGCGCGCCGTTTTTCATCATTTTTAAAGATTTGAAAAAAATTACGAAATGACAAAAACGAAAGGTTATAGCCCATGTTTTTTGAAATTTTGAAAAAAAAAGTTAGCCTCGTTTCTCATCATTTTGGACCATGGGCTATAGCCCATATCGTACGGCATTCTATAGCGAGCCGTTTTTCATCATTTTTGAAGATTTGAAAAAAATACGAAATGACAAAAACGAAAGGTAATAGCCCATGTTTTTTGAAATTTTGAAAAAAAAAGTTAGCCTCGTTTCTCATCATTTTGGACCATGGGCTATAGCCCATATCATACGGCATACTATAGCGCGCCGTTTTTCATCATTTTTGAAGATTTGAAAAAAATGACGAAATGACAAAAACGAAAGGTTATAGCCCATGTTTTTTGAAATTTTGAAAAAAAAAGTTAGCCTCGTTTCTCATCATTTTGGACCGTGGGCTATAGCCCATATCGTACGGCATACTATAGCGCGCCGTTTTTCATCATTTTTGAAGATTTGAAAAAAATGACGAAATGACAAAAACGAAAGGTTATAGCCCATGTTTTTTGAAATTTTGGAAAAAAAAGTTAGCCTCGTTTCTCATCATTTCGGACCATGGGCTATAGCCCATATCGTACGGCATACTATAGCGCGCCGTTTTTCATCATTTTTGAAGATTTGAAAAAAATGACGAAATGACAAAAACGAAAGGTTATAGCCCATGTTTTTTGAAATTTTGAAAAAAAAAGTTAGCCTCGTTTCTCATCATTTTGGACCATGGGCTATAGCCCATATCGTACGGCATTCTATAGCGCGCCGTTTTTCATCATTTTTAAAGATTTGAAAAAAATATGAAATGACAAAAACGAAAGGTTATAGCCCATGTTTTTTGAAATTTTGAAAAAAAAAGTTAGCCTCGTTTCTCATCATTTTGGACCATGGGCTATAGCCCATATCGTACGGCATACTATAGCGCGCCGTTTTTCATCATTTTTGAAGATTTGAAAAAAATGACGAAATGACAAAAACGAAAGGTTATAGCCCATGTTTTTTGAAATTTTGAAAAAAAAAGTTAGCCTCGTTTCTCATCATTTTGGACCATGGGCTATAGCCCATATCGTACGGCATACTATAGCGCGCCGTTTTTCATCATTTTTGAAGATTTGAAAAAAATGACGAAATGACAAAAACGAAAGGTTATAGCCCATGTTTTTTGAAATTTTGAAAAAAAAAAGTTAGCCTCGTTTCTCATCATTTTGGACCATGGGCTATAGCCCATATCGTACGGCATACTATAGCGCGCCGTTTTTCATCATTTTTGAAGATTTGAAAAAAATGACAAAATGACAAAACGAAAGGTTATAGCCCATGTTTTTGAAATTTTGAAAAAAAAAGTTAGCCTCGTTTCTCATCATTTTGGACCATGGGCTATAGCCCATATCGTACGGCATACTATAGCGCGCCGTTTTTCATCATTTTTGAAGATTTGAAAAAAATGACGAAATGACAAAAACGAAAGGTTATAGCCCATGTTTTTTGAAATTTTGAAAAAAAAAGTTAGCCTCTTTTCTCATCATTTCGGACCATGGGCTATAGCCCATATCGTACGGCATACTATAGCGCGCCGTTTTTCATCATTTTTGAAGATTTGAAAAAAATTACGAAATGACAAAAACGAAAGGTTATAGCCCATGTTTTTTGAAATTTTGAAAAAAAAAGTTAGCCTCGTTTCTCATCATTTTGGACCATGGGCTATAGCCCATATCGTACGGCATTCTATAGCGAGCCGTTTTTCATCATTTTTAAAGATTTGAAAAAAATACGAAATGACAAAAACGAAAGGTAATAGCCCATGTTTTTTGAAATTTTGAAAAAAAAAGTTAGCCTCGTTTCTCATCATTTTGGACCATGGGCTATAGCCCATATCGTACGGCATACTATAGCGCGCCGTTTTTCATCATTTTTGAAGATTTGAAAAAAATGACGAAATGACAAAAACGAAAGGTTATAGCCCATGTTTTTTGAAATTTTGAAAAAAAAAGTTAGCCTCGTTTCTCATCATTTTGGACCATGGGCTATAGCCCATATCGTACGGCATACTATAGCGCGCCGTTTTTCATCATTTTTGAAGATTTGAAAAAAATGACAAAATGACAAAAACGAAAGGTTATAGCCCATGTTTTTTGAAATTTTGAAAAAAAAAGTTAGCCTCGTTTCTCATCATTTTGGACCATGGGCTATAGCCCATATCGTACGGCATACTATAGCGCGCCGTTTTTCATCATTTTTGAAGATTTGAAAAAAATGACAAAATGACAAAAACGAAAGGTTATAGCCCATGTTTTTTGAAATTTTGAAAAAAAAAGTTAGCCTCGTTTCTCATCATTTTGGACCATGGGCTATAGCCCATATCGTACGGCATTCTATAGCGCGCCGTTTTTCATCATTTTTAAAGATTTGAAAAAAATTACGAAATGACAAAAACGAAAGGTTATAGCCCATGTTTTTTGAAATTTTGAAAAAAAAAGTTAGCCTCGTTTCTCATCATTTTGGACCATGGGCTATAGCCCATATCGTACGGCATTCTATAGCGCGCCGTTTTTCATCATTTTTAAAGATTTGAAAAAAATTACGAAATGACAAAAACGAAAGGTTATAGCCCATGTTTTTTGAAATTTTGAAAAAAAAAGTTAGCCTCGTTTCTCATCATTTTGGACCATGGGCTATAGCCCATATCGTACGGCATACTATAGCGCGCCGTTTTTCATCATTTTTGAAGATTTGAAAAAAATGACGAAATGACAAAAACGAAAGGTTATAGCCCATGTTTTTTGAAATTTTGAAAAAAAAAGTTAGCCTCGTTTCTCATCATTTTGGACCATGGGCTATAGCCCATATCGTACGGCATACTATAGCGCGCCGTTTTTCATCATTTTTGAAGATTTGAAAAAAATGACAAAATGACAAAAACGAAAGGTTATAGCCCATGTTTTTTGAAATTTTGAAAAAAAAAGTTAGCCTCGTTTCTCATCATTTTGGACCATGGGCTATAGCCCATATCGTACGGCATACTATAGCGCGCCGTTTTTCATCATTTTTGAAGATTTGAAAAAAATGACAAAATGACAAAAACGAAAGGTTATAGCCCATGTTTTTTGAAATTTTGAAAAAAAAAGTTAGCCTCGTTTCTCATCATTTTGGACCATGGGCTATAGCCCATATCGTACGGCATTCTATAGCGCGCCGTTTTTCATCATTTTTAAAGATTTGAAAAAAATTACGAAATGACAAAAACGAAAGGTTATAGCCCATGTTTTTTGAAATTTTGAAAAAAAAAGTTAGCCTCGTTTCTCATCATTTTGGACCATGGGCTATAGCCCATATCGTACGGCATACTATAGCGCGCCGTTTTTCATCATTTTTGAAGATTTGAAAAAAATGACGAAATGACAAAAACGAAAGGTTATAGCCCATGTTTTTTGAAATTTTGAAAAAAAAAGTTAGCCTCGTTTCTCATCATTTTGGACCATGGGCTATAGCCCATATCGTACGGCATACTATAGCGCGCCGTTTTTCATCATTTTTGAAGATTTGAAAAAAATGACAAAATGACAAAACTAGAGCTGGGACTCGATTAAAAAAATTAATCTAATTAATCAGAGGCTTTGCGATTAATTAATCTAGATTAATCGCATTTTAATCGCATATCATTATTTGACCCGAGAACAGTGAGAAAGCAATTTTTTCAAATGGATTTTGGTATTATGACTTTATGAGTAAAGGAATGAATAGTGAATACATAAACTTCAGCAACAAAACATTGTTTATTTTTCATCAGGTGGTACTTAACCAAAACCAACAGATCAGTGCCATTTTTGCCATAAAGTGCAGCTTTTTTTTTTGAATATACAGTCTAGTACCCTACATATTCAGGTAGACCATATCAATTCAAGGACCTGTAAACTCACAAGTAAAACAAATTTATACTACAGTTGACTGCAACCCAGTAAGCCAGGGAGTTTGTTATTTTGTCAGACTTGGGCTTAGTCATATTGCCTCTGAAACCAGGCATCAGGAGTGTAGGTTGCGACGTTGAAGAAGACGGAGTAACGTGAACTTTCACGCTAGCAGCAACATGTTTGGCATTGATGTGATATGTGAGGGACGATGTGCTGCGGTGATAGGCAAATTCTTTGTTGCATAACATGCATACAACTGCATTTCTGTCCACGCTTCCATCCGCTCGCTTTTTAAATCTAAATTTCCCACTAAATTTCCCAAGCTGCGCGTTCTTATTTGGGTCTGCATTCATGCTAACGTGTGCTGTTTCAGTTTGTTGTTATCGTCTAGTAGTAGCGGAAGTGAATGCTCAGACAGCAATGTTGCTGCTGGGTGCGTCAGCATCTTAGGTAAGTGGAAACGTGCGCCCAGTGAAAAAAGTTCCGGTTCGGCGGTGAAAACAAAATATGCGATTAAATGCGTTAATTATTTTAACGCGTTAATTTTTCTGTAGTTAATTAATCTAAATTAATCGCAATTAGTCCCGGCCCTAGACAAAACGAAAGGTTATAGCCCATGTTTTTTGAAATTTTGAAAAAAAAAGTTAGCCTCGTTTCTCATCATTTTGGACCATGGGCTATAGCCCATATCGTACGGCATTCTATAGCGCACCGTTTTTCATCATTTTTAAAGATTTGAAAAAAATTACGAAATGACAAAAACGAAAGGTTATAGCCCATGTTTTTTGAAATTTTGAAAAAAAAAGTTAGCCTCGTTTCTCATCATTTTGGACCATGGGCTATAGCCCATATCGTACGGCATACTATAGCGCGCCGTTTTTCATCATTTTTGAAGATTTGAAAAAAATGACGAAATGACAAAAACGAAAGGTTATAGCCCATGTTTTTTGAAATTTTGAAAAAAAAGTTAGCCTCGTTTCTCATCATTTTGGACCATGGGCTATAGCCCATATCGTACGGCATACTATAGCGCGCCGTTTTTCATCATTTTTGAAGATTTGAAAAAAATGACGAAATGACAAAAACGAAAGGTTATAGCCCATGTTTTTTGAAATTTTGAAAAAAAAAGTTAGCCTCGTTTCTCATCATTTTGGACCATGGGCTATAGCCCATATCGTACGGCATACTATAGCGCGCCGTTTTTCATCATTTTTGAAGATTTGAAAAAAATGACAAAATGACAAAAACGAAAGGTTATAGCCCATGTTTTTTGAAATTTTGAAAAAAAAGTTAGCCTCGTTTCTCATCATTTTGGACCATGGGCTATAGCCCATATCGTACGGCATTCTATAGCGCGCCGTTTTTCATCATTTTTAAAGATTTGAAAAAAATTACGAAATGACAAAAACGAAAGGTTATAGCCCATGTTTTTTGAAATTTTGAAAAAAAAAGTTAGCCTCGTTTCTCATCATTTTGGACCATGGGCTATAGCCCATATCGTACGGCATACTATAGCGCGCCGTTTTTCATCATTTTTGAAGATTTGAAAAAAATGACGAAATGACAAAAACGAAAGGTTATAGCCCATGTTTTTTGAAATTTTGAAAAAAAAAGTTAGCCTCGTTTCTCATCATTTTGGACCATGGGCTATAGCCCATATCGTACGGCATACTATAGCGCGCCGTTTTTCATCATTTTTGAAGATTTGAAAAAAATGACAAAATGACAAAACGAAAGGTTATAGCCCATGTTTTTGAAATTTTGAAAAAAAAAGTTAGCCTCGTTTCTCATCATTTTGGACCATGGGCTATAGCCCATATCGTACGGCATACTATAGCGCGCCGTTTTTCATCATTTTTGAAGATTTGAAAAAAATGACGAAATGACAAAAACGAAAGGTTATAGCCCATGTTTTTTGAAATTTTGAAAAAAAAAGTTAGCCTCGTTTCTCATCATTTCGGACCATGGGCTATAGCCCA